>NC_064886.1:44529515-44895232 GCF_929443795.1 Astur gentilis
GTTGTCCAGGGCCAAACCTAACATGCTGAAGCCCTCTATGGGCATACCTATGGAATGTTTTGGTCCCAGGCAAGGAAGGCAGTGCGATTGTACAAGTCACAGGCTGAAGATAGGTACAAGTCACAGGCTGAAGATATAAGTGTTCAGCAGTTTATAAACCCTTCAAATACAGAGTGGTAGCAAACGGACTTGTGATGTCAAAGCAAGTTGCTGCCAAACTTCCATTTGTTTGGAGACTATATATAGGTGTTTCAAAAAGCTTCCAAATAATTTTTTCTTTAAAATAAAAAAGTCAGTCATGGTTTTAACTTGTAATAGCCACTGCCTAGCCTATCTTATCAGGAATGTTAAAGTTTTAGATCAACTTGACTAGGGTGCAGAACCATAGCATAAGCGTGGTTTACTGCTGGAGGGAACACTTCACCTCTTTCCCACTCGATCTCAGGTCTCCCAAAGCTCTATGTTCTCACTGCTGCTTTTGTGTCTGCACAAGCCAGACTGATGCATCTTAAGACTACTACTCTTGAGAGGCAAGTAGCAAGCTGGTTTTCAGATGTACAGGTCGCCTCATGTGGTGTACTGTCCCAGGAATGCCAGTGTGAGCTCAATGGGAGGACTGGAACCACCTCTTTAAGCATGAGCCTGGGAAAGACTGGTCCTAGTGATTACAAAATTATTGCCTGTAGACTGCAGAGCAATATTCCTGCAGTAGTGCTTTTATTTTTTTATTATTTTTTTAAACTTATTCCCAATTTTCAAACAAAAGCATGGCTTATGAAGATCAGTTTAGAACTACATGATAACGTGTGTGCAGTAGGTGAGGCCAGGCTTAAAAATTAGGGACTTTAAGCAGACGGTTCCCACCCAGGAAGGAGATTTTGGGGTTTATGATACTGTTTGTGAGAAACACAAGCAGAGCACTTTGTAGCAATCAGAACCCCAAATTGACCCTTGCAAATTATTTGGACGATAATAGGGAGCAATATAGAAGACGTTTTATACAAATGAATCAATGGTACATCTACCTCTTAAAAGCCGCGTGCAGCATTTTGCTCCTTTCCCCCTTCAGAAGGGACACAGGAGAATTGTAGAATGTGCAGGCAAGGCAACAAAGGTAATCAGTCATGGAAGGGCTTGGATGTGAGGCCGCACTTTTTCAGACTGGGGAGGATGAGGGAAGGATAACAATGGCAGCATGTAGAAAAATTGGGAGTATCAGTGGAAACGAACAGTTGGAAATGCAAAACAGAAGAAGTAGCAGGGTCTCCATATGTCATGCAGTGAAGCTGTGGAACTCAAGCTGTGTTCTGCAGAATATTGTTGATTCTAGAAGTTTACCTGGGCTCCAAATGTGTTTTTTATTTCTGGCTTTGGAAGTTCTTGGGCCACAAATTGTTGATGACTGCAAGAGAATTCTGAGAAAGTATTGCTACATGCTTGCCCTGTTCTTACACTCTTACCTAGGCATTTGCTGTTGTCCGAGACAGGGTTCTAAACAGGGTGGAGCTGTGATCAGACTTGGTATGACCATATCTGATCTGCTTTCTGCCGCCTTTGACACTTAGGACAGTGAAGAGTTGGCAGATCGTATTCTTCATGTAAATTAGTAGGTTAAGTTGAAGACTACTAGAGAAACAAGGGGTCAACTTGAATTAATTAAGAATAGCTTTTATAGGTAATTGAGACCACTTCCAATATGACAAATTCAGAATAGAAACATGAACCTAAGCATGTTCTAAGGATTCGTAGAATTTGGGAGGGGGTTGTATCCTAACTTATTGCTGAATAACATCCTTGGTAGACAAGCCTTGTGCCTTGAGTTTTATTCAAGAGTTTCAGCTCTGAAGGCAGGCTCTAAGGATAGACTTATGCAAACAAGTTTTTGGGGATATATGGTAGGGGTGTAATTAGCAGCATGTTATCCCCAGTGATAGCACACAGTTAATCTGCGTTCGTCCCTTTTTTCTAAGAGTAATTTACCGCAGAGTAAAGCAATACAACCAGACAACAGCTAGGAAGCAACTAGTATGTGTTATATTGGAACTCTAGCTTGCATTAACTCTTTCCCAGTTGCCTTGATTTTACGTGCCATTTTTCTTTTTTAATAGTTCTAAGTTGCTCTTTCTGAAGTTTCCCAAGCAAGCTATTCATCAGAGGCTTTTTGCAGGCTTTTAGAAAAGTTTTTTGCTCTCTTAGGGTAGAAGCATTTTATTATGTGTGGATGGCGGGGGGATACAGCAGGAAATGGACAGAATTAAATTACCTTTTATTTGAAAATCTTTGAAACCTTTATGCTTCTGGCTGACTCCCTGTATGAGTGCTGGGGAGTTGTTGTTTTATTTTGAGGATGTGTATTTTGTTGCACTGGTGGAAATAGTCTTCCAATTTGGCCAAATAATATTTGCAAAAACGATTTGTACATGCTCCTTTGAGACTTGCACTTCAGCATCTGAAATCTCCAAAGACTATGTACAGTACATGTGTCTCAATGTACTGCTCCTAGTGCTCTGCAGGGTTTTCATGTTCTGTTTGTTGTGAACCTACGATCTTAACTTGCTGCTGAAAGATCACAGTTCTATCACTATCACTTGTACTGTTAGCTGCAGAGCAGAGGTCTGTGTTAAGGGTTTAACTCCATCTAAGTAAAGGTTTCCCCATAGGCATGGAGATAAGATGCTGTCTAGGAAGATCTTTTCAGTGTAGGAACATTACAAGCTGCATTAAAATAACGTGACTGCCACATTCAAAGGCCTTATTGCATGTTCAAATACTGTTCTGGAAATGAATTTTTTTACTACCCCTTGACCATTTCTGTGATGTCTGTTAGTGTAGCATCTGAATGCATAGTAAGCATGAATTTATTCATATCACAGTAATGTGAGGAAGTGTTATAAATTCGCATGGAGAGGCAAGACTAAGGATTAACTTGTCCAATAATCTTGGTCCTGCATGTGTCTGCATTTTGAGGCAGAGTTTCCTTAGGCAGAAAGAACACCTCTACTCTTGTATTTTCAAAATTGAGTGCTTTGTGTCTCTGCAAATTCAAACCTTCTGGGTATGAAGATGGGGAACTGGAATATGAGGGGTCCACGTGGTTTGACTGATGAGACTTAGTGTTATATATGAATTCTGTAGGAGACCAGATTTATAATCTGGACCTACAGACGTGAATTCAGCTGTCTTACTGTGAGGCCACCTTTAATGTGCACCTCTCTTAGCAGGGGACTTGTTTGCTGCAGAAAAGCAAACTCTGTATGCTTCCCAGCCTGCCTGTTCTGTGGTGTCATGCAAGCCCATTACTGCAGCATCTGAATGCGCATCTTTTTCTGATATGGCCCTGCTTAAAACGTATGACACGCCATTTTGGGAGGACAGTGACCCAGACAAAATCTGTAGCAAACTGCCATGGCAACTTTTTACAAGTTGGTGTGACGTTATCTATTATCTGAATGGCTTAGTTACATTTGCAGTCTGGCATGGATAAAATAAGACTGTAGATATGCTTGCATAGTCTGATCTCCCAGAAAGTCAAAAGTCAGCTTTGGTGAGCATGAACTAAAAAGTTCAACTGTTGGAACTTAATTCTAAAGTTTGGCTTTTGTTTGAGAGCCTTTTTCTTCTGGAGGGGTACTTAGAAGACTAAATTGCTCTCTAGGTCAGATGGCTCAATCAGTATTCCACCTGAAGTGAAACTGCTTGGGGTTCATGTAGAATACACTTTCCTTGCACACTCTTTTCATACTAGTGCCACCAGACAGTAATGTGATAGGCTTGTTTGTTTTAGAAAGGATTGTTCTGTTTGGGGTGTCATAAAAGGTTGGTGTCAACGCTATTTATTTTTAAATGAAGATTCTCTGAAAAGTCCACACAGCTAGGATTGCTCTTCCATCTGCTTTTTCTGCTCACTTCCATGCCTCTAAGAAGGAAGAGTGTATGGCACAAGTTTGCAGGATTTTTGAAGCATGGCTATCTGAAACACTTGCATGAAATCTTGTGGAAGTTATTAAACAGCATTGCTTTTTTTAAAGGACTTCTGTCCCAAGTTGTCATGATTTTAGGATCAACTCTCTTTGGAGCCTGACTTTTTTGGAGAGAGGCAGATGATATGAATATGAGAGCATACCTTGCAGAGTGCCACTTCTGCCTGTTTCAGGTGGGGGAGTCATGTTATGTTCATCTGACAGCTAGCTCAAAGCATAGCAATTCCTGTTTCTGACGTTCTGGAAAATCAAATGCGACGTACAATGAATTCCTCTAGTTTTCAAGTTTACTTTTAACCATGCTATTGAAGCAGTCTGCATTTTCTTAATTCTTCTACTTACATAATTGTAGTGTAAGAAAGAAAAAACAAAAAAAAAAGGGCAAAAGTATGAGACCATTATGAAGCCTTTAGGTACAGTACAAGGTTTACAGATCTCTTTCTTCTCCCAGAGGATGCCAGCCCCCATCAGACTGCGGGAGTTGATCCGGACCATCCGGACAGCAAGAACTCAGGCAGAAGAGCGTGAGATGATCCAAAAGGAATGTGCTGCTATCCGGTCATCCTTCCGAGAGGAAGATAACACATACCGATGCAGAAATGTTGCAAAGCTGCTGTATATGCACATGCTGGGATACCCTGCACATTTTGGACAGGTAGGTCAGAGTTCAATGCTTGCTGTGCTATGCGCATATGCCAGTCTGCTTTGTGTGTTTTGGGCACATTGACTTTTTCGGCGCATTCCTAGCTGCGGTTTTGCTCTCTGCTCTTTGGGATGTTTTGAGGTCTGTCTTCACGTACGTTCTGAACCTATGTTAGTTAGTTTTGCCTTTGTGAGATCTGCTGTTTGGAGACTTACATGTTTTGTTATGAAGCTTAGGGTTAGTCTGCTTATGCCAGACTGCTCCTCATCGCCAGTGTTTTCTGCAGAGCTGTAGTTATTAAACCACATTCTCGTACATACGGATATTTCTAAATGGGCTCAAAAGAGCACTTTGGAGTTCTGTCTCTGATGGAAAATACCAGATGCTTCAAAGGAGTTTCTATACTGTTTTCCTCCTAAAGCAATCCATTCTAGGAAGATAAGAGCTGGTCTGTTCCCAGCAATAAGAAAAATTGATATTCCTTATCCCCATCTTAGTGAGGTGACTTGGAGAATGCTGGTATGAGTTTTCCATCTCTTGGCTTATTTTTGATGCGCTATTTTTGACACAGGTAGATTGTGGAAAAGGGAGACAGGAAGATGGAAGTTCCTGATCTACAAGATGTTCTTCAGGTTGAGCTTTTCTTAGTCTTTGGGGCATAGTCTGTTTTGCTTAGAAGCCAGTAAGTGTCCTGTTAGTAGCAATCCAACCTAGGCCTTCCATAAAGCTAAATAAAAAGTCCATCAAATTGTTGTATCCCTTAAGTAGCTTTATGTCTTGGGAGTCTATTCATTCATGATGGGATTTACCAATCCTGACATGTCTCACTGAAACAGTAAACTCAAACCACTGAAATCAAATTCCAAATAGTCTTAGTGTTAGGGCTGTGCTATTGCATATAAACTGCATCATCTTACTTCTACATCATTGGATTCTCCTCTCGGGGTAAGGAGTTGTTACATAAGAGCAAATGAATTTGTGTGTTATACTGTTCTTAACACTTCACATAGCCAGACTCCCTGGTCCAAGAGAGAAACTTCCTGTCACAAAAATTAAGGCTAAGTATCTAAGAGCTGTAAGAAGAATGAAAAGTGTTACAGATAAGTGTCATCTAAAATTTCTACATTTCACCTATGTTAGGAACATGTTTAAATTTTATTTGGTTTATTTTATCTTGTTATTCAAGTATTTAATCCCATATATAGAAGACTTAATAATTTTTCAGTTTCTGCTTTGGTCAGTAATGGTAAATTACCTCTTCACTCAGTGAAAGAAGGATAAAACAGATTATTCAATACCTATTATTGCTGGGGTTGCTGCATCTCAAACAGAAGCATCTGTGCTGACTGTTTTGGGAACAGAGTGCTTCATTTGATGGCCTTGGTTCTCATGTAGTTCATCAGCTGCACTTTCAGGATGGTATAAGGGCCCAAGCCTGAGAAGGGATTTTAACAAGTATTCTCCAAGTAAGTTGCAGACCTTTGCATGTCCTCAAGGCTTATAGCTGGAAGGAATCTTTCAAAGTGCTTATGTTGTGTAGGTGGAATGTAGTTTGTGTGAGTTGGGGACCTGTTGAAGAGACATGCTGTTCCAGCAGTGGAGTCTTGTGGATAGACAGTCCAGCATTGCATACAGGAAGTTTGAGAGTGACAGGATAAATATGCAGCACATATGTTTCAGTGAAAACAGAAGAGAGCCACAGGCTGTGTTAGACAGTCTCTCTTAAAGATGTAAGCAGACATCTGACTTCAGCAAACAGTGTGGATGGGGTAACCAATAATAAAAGAGAATTTAGAGAAGGCGTCAGAAGTAGTGAATAGTTGATCTACTTCTTTCCAAGCCAGGGATCCTCAATTTTGACTGAGGATATCTTATACAGAAATATGAGCATGAGCACTGTATTTAGCCAGTGCATGCTGAGATGCAGTGGATGGCAAGCTGTCTCTTGAGCGTGTGCAAAGGCCGTTTGTGCAAGTTTAGAAGTTGTCAGGCAGCTTGGGCAAATGGTGAAATAACTTTATTATTATTGTCATTATTTCTACCTGCAAAAAAATTCCAGTTGGAAGAGTGGCTATGTCAGTAAAAACTCAGGTAAGTTGTAGTCTGGCTATATGCCTGTATCATATCTGGCTTTACTAATGTATCTGTTACAGTACTGATGTAGCAGATTTTAATGGTTCCTTTGAATGAAATGGATATAATGGTATCAAGATTTCTTCCACTAATTAGACCTAGTAGGACCTTCAGCTGATCATGTTTCTCAGTATTGCTGTGCATGAAGCTAGTTTGCATGTATTTGTATACAAGTGAAAAAAGAACTCAACAGCCTTTCACAGGGTAAATTTCAATAATCTTTCAAATTCAAAAGTATTAGAAATATGTCTGACAGTATCTGTTGCAGTCATTAGTTTCCTTCTGCTTTTTCTTAGTCATTCGTCTTCTGCCTTTGTTGGCTGTTACACTGTAGCTTAGATGTCATCAATTCTACATTGCATTGTTGCAGAGGGTTGTATAAGAAAGTATCTTGTAAACCTGAGGAAGAAAATTGGTTCAGTGGTGCATTATTCTTTTACAGAAAGCACCGGAAAGATAAGAGGTCAATATCTAGTGTTCTGTACCTTATCCCTGGTTGATCTTGCCCGTTTGTGCAAGTTCAGTTATCCTTGTGGATGACTGATCTTATTGTTCAGAGGTGTTTCTTCAGTCTAGATTTTCAGCCCCTTTTAAATCTAGCAAACTGAACTTGCTTTCTTTCTAGCTTTTTCTTACCAGTTTATCACCCTGCACTAGCCAGGTGTTCATATGTGACAACTTCTTGCATAGTTGAGTTGTATGTTCTGATGCCATGCAGGTGTAAGAACTTGTCAGTGGCTAGGCTATAGCACGCACTTTCTCTGGCACTTCAACTTTAATTTTCTTATCAGTATCCTGTACAACTTTACCTTCCTGATGTGTGTGTGCTTCTTGCATCTCACCTGTTTCTGTTGCCCTGTTCAAGCTTCCCTATAGCTAGGGATCATGAAAAACTTTTCATGATGCCCTGTATTTTTGCCTGTGCATGCCCCCTTTACTTCCTTTAAAATGGATCTGTTGCAAGCTTTGTCTGACCCCTCCTTAAACCTATTGTGTATGCTTACTTGCTGCCCCAGCTAGTTTGTAAAACAGACTTAGGGGATGTGTTTTTGAGGGGTAGGTCTCTTACCTGTTTTGAGAAGCCATTTCTGCTACCTCCTGTCTCGAAAGTAGATATTGATTATACCTGGTGAGTTATCTGTTAGAGAAAAATATTTTAGTGCATATTAATGTCAGAATATCTCTGTGGTTGATGTCCCTTTTTGTAGTAAGAAAGTGTTAAGTTTAAAAATGGGTTAGCAATTAAATTCTTAAATAGCTGAGTGCAAGTGGCAGCTATGCATGTTATCTTAGGGATCTCCTTTATGCTGTTGAACACGGTTGACATTTCTATGTGGTGAAAAGGAAGTTTGTAGTGGCTACAATGCATATGATTTTAGTCGAACTTCAGGTTTTCAAATAGAAATTACAGAGCAGCACAAAAACTTAACTACCTCTGACTGTATCTAAGGTTTACCTAGCTAGCAATTTAGTTACAGATCATAATAAACAAAAACTGGTTTTGACAAAACTTACAGAGCATCGATCTTCTCTGGTAGGTAGATGGACCCATTTAAGCCTGGTTCAGAAGTTTCCAGTGCATATCAAACATGACACATGATCTAGATTTCTTCACGATTTTGTTTTTAATGATGGATCTCTTGTCTCTATAAATATGTTATCTTTTACTTTTGTCATCTGACATAAACCCACATATCTGGTATATCTGGGGTCATGGAAGGCCAACAGTGTCTGGTTACTTCAAGATGCAGGAGCTGCTAATGACTTTCCTGCTGGCTTGCTGGGAGCTTTGGGCAGGTCATTTAACCTTTCTTTGTTTTCCACATCTCCAAAATGGGAATAAAATATACTTTTAAAAATGCATTCTGAGAGACCTAAATGAGTAAACATCAAAATTCAAACTGTTTCTCCTCTAGCTAAGAAGTAGTTTAAGCTAATTCTGTCTTTTTTTTTTCTTTTTTTCCTTTTTTTTTTTTCCAGTTGGAGTGCCTCAAGCTCATTGCCTCTCAGAAATTCACAGACAAGCGCATTGGGTATTTAGGTGCCATGTTGCTGCTGGATGAGAGACAGGATGTCCATCTTCTTATGACCAATTGCATCAAGAAGTAAGGGTACCACCTCTCTCTCCATCAACACATGCTTTGAGGTTTCAGGGTCTGAAAGTACACTCCTGACAGTGATATTTTGAGTACTTTAGTTTTTGTTCCCTTGCATTAGAAAACTGGTATCTTCAATTTGTTGTATGCTGGTGACCATACAAGACTGTTCTAGTATGGTACTGTATTGGATGATCTTGTCTAGCTTCCTTGGAGGGAACAGAATATAAAATTGCATTGGTCCTGAAGAGGTGTATGTGGCAAACAACACTTCATTTAACTACTGTTACAGAATGGTAGTATATGTTTCTGGAGGTCATGTTAAATAAATTCAGGAAGATGAAATAACCACAGTAAGCTGCTCAGCCAGTGCAGAAGACCTCTAATTGTTGTAAAGAGCTCTCTTCCATTTCTGTAAATTAGTTATCTTCCAGCTTGCAGTAGGAAAGAGCCAGGCAAGCAGTAAAGCAGCATCAATAAAGGTCCATGCACATTTTAAATATGACTGAATCAGGATGTTTTTATAACACTGTTAAAACTTTGTAGGCTGGACTGGCTGGCCATTGTATGTCACCAAGTCATATATATTGCTGCAGCCATGTTGTCCTGTGCTTGTTTACTTGACTTTTGCTGATGAGCTCTGAAGAGTCTTCCAATTTCAAGGATCAAGGCTGCATATCCTGCTGTCTTTTTAAGGTTGGCCTAACGGTCCTGATGAATGGTTTTCCTTGGAAGCAAGGCAGCAACTGGGGATATGCTGTCTGCTTGGCATCTTGCTGAAATCAGACAAGAGGGGATGGAAAAGAATTTTTTTTTCTTTTACTACTTTTCTCTCAGTAAAATGCTGTTAAACGGGACTGTTTTACATTATAGTTTAGTAGGTGGTGATTGTTGCATTTCCAATAACACTCCTTTTCAAGATGGATGGGAGCAGGAGTGGAACAACTGGGTTCTAGTTGATGTACCCAGAGGCCTGCTTGGTTGTGTGTGGTGTGTCTGGTTTTATTATTAGTTACTTTTAGAACATAAGCCTCCCAGATATTAGCAAGTCAAGTATTGATCTTCAGTTAGACTGTGGCCTCAAAGTGCTTGGAAAGAAACTTCACAAAACTGTGGGCCTGAGGATCTGCCAACTTTGGACCTAGTGTCCAGGAGAGGAGAGACACTTGGCTAAAGATTTTTCATTGAAATGTCATACCTGTGAGGCAATTCCATTAGATCCAGGCTGCTAGGTTAACACCTCTTTTGACTGTTCATGCTAAGTTGAATTTGTGTGATAAGGATGTAGTGAGTTTGAACTGGAAATGGGTCAGACTGAAGCTGAGCAAAACTGGTGGACAGCTTCCCACTGTCTCAGTGGGTTGTTTATTGCTTTCTCCTTTGGCTTCTGTATGTACTACTTTGTCTTGCTTTTATTTAGACATTAAGGTATTTGATTTATGGCATTTTCTTTCATTATTTTAAAGCAAGACCTAGATTTTTGATACAAAAAAAGTGAGCACCCTTGTGAAGCATGTACTTGCTATACACACGGCTTTATGTAGCTGCTGAAAATTTGTTAAAGGAAGGAAACAAAAAAACAACCCATTTAGTGGCATGTGCTATCTGTTCCTCCATCTGCATGTTGCCATAGCTGCTTGATGTTACAACTGGAATACTGTCTCTTGCTTTTCTGCACGTTGTGCGCGTTTAGTTACATAGCACTCGTTGCCCCAGCTCTCCTGTCATGCAATCCACAGCTCCCCTCGCCTCCCAAACCAGGAACCGTATTTTTTACTTTCTTCAACATTGTTGAATCCTGGATACTGTGGCGACATGAGTACCAAATAGTCTCGTGGAAAAGTAGCATAGAACTAAGTTTTAAAGGCTGTTGGGATTGCCATGTGGAAGCTATATTGTCTTGTAGTTAGTGTGACATTGGTAGCTGGCCTCATGAATAGCATCTACTGTTAGGTGGTTTAACTTCTTATTGACCACTACTTGCAGCTTCCAACTTGCATATGAATAGTCAGGATTGCTAAACAAAATTCATGTATGGATTATATTCAAGGTGTGCGAGTGGTGGGGTTTGCGGTTTTTACTCAGGATAGAGGATATATTTACATAGATTTTTATATACTGTTTGGTTTGTAAATGCAGAAGCTAAAGCCTATCCTAGAACGTGTTTAAATTGGGACAACTCACAGAGTCACTGCAGGACTGTACTTCATATTAGGTTCTTTCCTGCATGCAAGTTCCAAAATACGATGTTTTGTCTTTACTTCAGAAGTTTTAATGGGATTCTTTGTGGTCTTCCCTCATCTCAGCTCAATCCCTAGATACCCACCTGATAGTTTTAACCAAGTACTTTGTTTTTATAATTGAGGATTCTAAGTAGAAGTAGTAGCAAACCCTGTGGTACATGCACTCAAAGCTGCTGCTGTTCCTTAAGGCATGCTCCCAAATAGTTGAGAATCTGGAAAGTTCTGCTGGGCCATGTGTGCAGCCAGTTTGATGACTGTAGATACAGATGCCTTTTTTTTTTTTCTTGTGTGCAGGTTCTCTTTGTGCATGCTGATTGGCTTTTTTTTTTCTCCTTTACAGTGACCTTAATCACAGCACGCAATATGTGCAGGGGCTGGCACTCTGCACTCTTGGCTGCATGGGTTCCTCAGAAATGTGCAGAGACCTTGCAGGAGAGGTGGAAAAGCTCCTCAAAACTTCCAACTCCTATCTTAGGAAGAAGGTACTTCAGGGAACTTTTGAATACTTTATTATGGATTAAAACTCAAGATTGATTGGATACCTGATAATATCTGGAATACTAGATGGCTTGGATCACACTGGCTGAGCATTTTCCCAGTGTGCAAGACAGATAGAGGTCAAAACTCCCTGTCTGTCTATAGCAGGAATGTGTGTAAGCCTCTAAAAGTCAAGCCTCCAACAGATGAGGCAGTTGTTTCTATTTTGATACTCTCTACCTTAAGGTTATTGATGGTAATGTGAACACCCACCTGTTCACAGATGTTAACCCCAAACTTCTAGTAATCAGTTTTATTTCTATATCTTCTCAGATAAGTGCAGAGAAACTTTGATCATTAACAATGCAGGCTGATATCTGAAGATTTGAACCTATTCGATCTCTTCTGTTGATGATGACAGTAGTATGTGAGATAGAAAGGTTAAGGGCTTGAAATGGGCAAACAATTGTAAATTATCTTGTTCGCATAGGAAGTGTGCTGCAGCATCTGCAAACTGTAATCACCCTTGTTCTTTTAAATTTATTTCATTGTTAAGTCTTGGGGAGGGTGGGGAGCAGTACAGTTCAGGAAGAGATGCATTGTTACTTCTTTGTCTAGTGTTGGATCTAGAGAGAGATTGGAGAGAAAGCAATGCAAAGAGGTATTGCTGTATTCTGGGAAGAGGCCCTCAGTGCACTTGATTCTCAAGCAGCTGCAAAGAATAGTGTCTCCTGTTGCTTCTGCACCCTAGAAGAAGTAGGCAATTTTTTTGCAGTATACCTTTGTTTTTCATAGGACCCATCACCTGCAGGAGGAAGTTATTTTGTGGGGAAAGAGATGATATTCAAGGGAAAGAAAATGAGCCATAATTTGACATAAACTCAATTATTTGCTTCCAATGCATCATCCCCTCCTTAGCAACAGGAAGACACACTGAAGTAGCCGTATTAAAGGCAGAGCTGCTTTGCAGTTAATATCACGTCTGAAGTGAATAATGTAAAAATGAACCATTGCTCGTGGGAGTATTACTTTGTAGCCCAGTGCTTCCCCCCTGACTCATGGTAGCTTTATTGAACTCTTCTCTGTGATGCTGTTTAGTATCACTTGTAGTAGAGAGGTGGAAAAATGTACCATAAACTTTCCAGGCCTATGTATGTCATGAAATTCATTATAGTTCCCTCTGTGCTAGATGTTCTCAAAACGTGCATTGTTGTCATTACAGTATGTACTAACAGAGCTGTTTTTCCTGTACAGGCAGCATTGTGTGCTGTTCATGTCATTAGAAAGGTGCCTGAACTCATGGAGATGTTCCTGCCAGCCACCAAAAACTTGCTGAATGAGAAGAACCATGGTAATATCCGAGACTCTACTTAGCAAGGCTATGACATTCCTTACGGGATGGTGCACTTGATACCTAAGCATTTTGTTTGGAAGGAATTGTTGAGGTGTATTTGTATGATTTGTTTCTTCCCAATTCTATGCAGTGAAAGCAAATGTCCTTCAGAAGGAAGGGATTTGTATGATTCTGCAAGTCAGAAGGACTTTTACATGGCATGGTGACAAAAGGAACTCTCTCCCTGTTTTTTGATACACTTCAGAGTGGGTGCAATGGGAAAGTTTGTGATTTTTATCCAATACACTGCCTAAAGGGGCTCTAAAGTGCACTTTTTGGGTGGGGTTTTTTTGTGTGTCTTCTGTTAGCGTAGCACTATAGGATTCTCTGACATTATTTTAGCAGGCATTGCCAGGACTGAGATACCTATGTCACTGTCAGGAAAGTCTTTCTTCAGTGCTGTTTTTCATCAGAACTACATCATAAAACAGATTCTCACTTTAATGGTCCTTTGTGAGATTATTCTGTTTGAATACATTTTCTTGCACAAGTGCTTCCAGAAGATTATTTAAAGAGAAATACTAACATTAACACCTTGACTAATTTGTATCAAGCCTAGTGCTCACTTCCCAAAGTCTTAGTCCTGTGGCACATCTGCAATAAGCATGTGCCTTAAAAAAAAAAAAAAAAAAAAAAAAGGTGGGCGTACTAGTAGTTCTACAGTAGATGTTCGCACTGCTGAAAACCCATCACAGGGAGAAGTTCTGTCAAGACAAGGTAGCTGTAAGTGCCAACAGTGCTAACGGGTCACAGTAGCTTCCTGAGAAGCTATTGTTTCCTTTTTTTCCTTTTTTTTTTCCCCCTGCATGTGTTATAAACCTTTGAGGTACAGGACGGTTTGCATGTGGAATGTCGGTCATGTGTGTGCAGCTAGTTTATCTTGATTTAAAATGTGATGATCAGAATGTTTAGACAAGGCACTGCTTCAAGTAGGCAATGTTTTGTTAGACTCTGTCAGTAAGTGATGCTTGTGTGATCCAACTTGGTAGCATGAGATCCTCTGTCTTTGTCTCGTGTAACCCTGAAAAGCTTAGAGCTGTTTTGTTCCCTCTGTAAAGATGGGAATGCTCCTCTTCAAGCCTTGGCCAAGCAGAGAATTGAGTCTAGGTTCACCTGAATTCAAGAACCGGATCATCCTTTCTGCTTTCCTCATCCTTAAGTATCAGCATCTCCTTTCCATCAGTCTTAGCCATGGGCTTTGTATTGAGCTTTCACTGAAGCAGAACATATAAAACCCTTTCAGCAGCCCTTTGGGAGATCTCAGTGATAAGCAGGCTGTGACACAAACTGTATAGGTAGATATTTATGTACTTCAAAACAGATTTTGCATAGAACCTGCAGTAGGTCAGAAAGCTGCATAGATTGTGGAATATAAATGCTGTCATGTCTGTAGAAAATATTGCTTATTAAGCAAGCTTCTAATCTCTTTCTGAGTCAGGACTTCTCCACTACAGACTTAACAGCTACAGAAAATGAGTAACTGAAAAAGCATCTGAGGAGGATTGCTGTGTTACAGCTGAATACAGATGTAAAATAATGCTCATTGTTGAAGTTGCATGCTTTACAAGGCTATATCTTGCTGACAAGTTATCTAGCATTGACATCTAGTTGAATGTTTTGTAACTGACTTGCCTTTTCTAAATAATTTCAGAGACACTTTGACTGGGTTTCGTTAAGGCAGGGCACAAGCAGCTGGCTGCCAATGTGCAGACACTGGCTTGACCAAGCAGTCTATTATAATCTTTCTCTAGACTGAGTTTTGAGACCACCTGAGGAGGGTCCAGTTCAGGTCGCATAAGGTCAGCTAGGGTACCCAAATCAGAAGAGAAAATCAGGAAGCATGAGGAACCCAACACCTACAATGCAATTAACATATATCATCCTTCTAGAGTCTTATGTTTGTATAGAATCATAGAATGGGTTGGGTTGGAAGGGACCTTAAAGATCATCTAGTCCAACTCTGTTACCACCTGACTGTATATTTAGTATGCAGATTTCTGCAGATACAGTCCAGTTTCTCTCCTCTATTGGCCTTGAGTTGTAGCTTTAAGACATGAGCACTTTGTTACCTGCTTTCCCTTGGGCACAGCTGCAAGCGCAAATGTATTTTGGGGTAGATATGTTGATTGAAGAAGAATATTCTTTTAATGATTTCCTGTTGTTTCCGTAGGATCTTTGTCACATGTATGGAGCCAGTGAAATTATGTTAAATGTAATACTTTTTTCCCCTCCTCACCTTTAGGTGTTCTTCACACATCAGTTGTCCTCCTCACAGAGATGTGTGAGAGAAGCCCAGACATGCTTGCACACTTTAGAAAGGTAAGTGTGAACTGGTAATACTGAAGAGTTAATATTCATGCTTTTGTTTGTGGTGGGTTGGCGGGTTTTGAGTATTTGGGTTTTTGGAGTTTTTTAACCGATGCATTCTCTTAGTCTCCCTAGTGAAAGCAGTGTGCACATCTTAATAAAATCCTTACAACTGTTTGGGTGAAGAATTTAATGATCCTGTCTGTTATCAAAATTTTTTAAAAAATCATTAAATTTAGGAATTTTATGTGTATCTAGCCCTAATCCCCTTCAATAAGTGGGTAAGTTACAAAACATCAGTCTTAAGACTGTGCAGTATGTAACTCATCCTAAACTTAGTTTTAAAGTGTCCTCTTTGAAGTTCCCGTGGGTTTTTTTCCACTCTTTGTAGCTAAATGCATAGTGACATTGGAATCACAAATGTGTTAAACTTAGAGGCAAAGACAGAAAACTGAGGCTTATACCGACACCTGAATGCCTTAACCACAGCCACACAATTTTATAAACTCAGGTCAAAAATATCAATGGGGGTTCTAATTCTGTAGATAACTCATCTCTGGTGCATGCCATATTACGTCATTTTCCATTTTAACTTAAAGGTTTGAGGGTGAACGTTACTCTTCCTCCTCTGGTTAGGAATGTTTGCTTCTCCTTCCCCCCCAGCACAAACTTCCTTATGCTGTTTGCTATAACTTGCTGTGCAGTATTATTGCCATATGACACTACCAATAGAAGGGCATCCGAAAATTGCATTGATTGTCATGCTGAGTTCTTGGTCAAAGAAGGAGAAGTTGAACAAAGCTGGTAGAACATAACCAGCTGTTTGCTCCTGAAAAGTCTTAAAGGTGCTTATTTATTTGCATGCCCAGTTTACTGTTCTTCCTTGGCTTGTCTATATCATTAGGGATTTCAAACAGTACATCTTTTTCATGCATCTTAGCATTTTGGCATGCATCTTCCCTTGCCCTGATTGTGTATGTCAAAGCAGGAATGAAGGTGCGACTAGGGTCATCTTGAAGGTAGCTATCCCTGCTACTAATTGCTCAGTTAAGGTGATAGTCGTGGGAAAAGAGAGAAGAGCTGAGACCACAAAATTTAGGTACTAGGTACATTCTTTTCTAGCTATCTCTTGTAGTTGTTTATGCTGTGAATGGTATAACATTGATCTGTCCCTAATGCCTGCTTCGTCTGTTTTGTCCCTTTTGTCTATTTGGAATCCTGCTGTGTGTTAGAATGAAAAGGTAAGAGTTAATTCTTCTAGATGGTGCATGCTTGCATTGAATCTGTAGATGTTTGTCTCTTGTGAGGCAGCGCCTCTTAATGCCACATTTGTGATTGATGCCACATGCTTAGTTCGGTTGTATTTGTCTAATGCTTTTTGTGTGCTGGTCTTGTCTTGTCACTAAACCTCTATACCCATGGCAGCCCTGAATCTCAGTTGTGGCCTTTTCCAAACATGAGCCTGCTTTCCTCAAGCTCTCCCTCATTTGAGGAATACTTTAGGGAATGTTTTTGTGCCTACGCAAACTGTAGCCCTGGGCTTTCTTCTTATTGCAAACTGGGCTTTGTGTTTTGACTGAATCATGAGGTAACTTTGAGTGATTCCCAAAAGGGAGCAGGAGAGATGGTTACTTAGCTGTGCCTGTAAGTGGGCTTACTGTGCTGCAAAGAGCTACTGAGTATGGCTGCATTGCTGATATCTTTCATGGGTGTAATCTGACTACAGAAGATTGGGGGGGTGGCCCTCAACCGATCTCCATGGCTGTAATGTTTCCCTTTGTTTGTTCTGTCCTCAGTCCTGATAACTCTTGTGTGTTAGAAGGCAAAGAAAATATTAATTAGGGTTCCAGGAATGCTCCAGCAGGTCACTCCACTTGTCTGTTACTCTGTCCTGAGGGAACACGTTGCAGCACCCTTTGGTTCATTCCTCTTTAAGGCAGATAATAGGAAATTCATGGTTTGTTTGTTTTTATGAAATGTACGTTTTCAGAGGAGTATGTAATTCCTGAAGAGTGAAGGTAGGAATAGATGATGGGGAAATTCAGCTGGTTTTCTTCTTGCACTGTACCACAGAGGTACAGGACTTTAGTCCAGAAAACATTGCCCATGTAGTATGTCCATATGCAGCTTTTGTGCTCTATAAGTCACATTGTACTTTTGACACTTTCTGCTACTGTCTGTCCTGAATCTGAAACACCATCTTGATTTGATGTTGTCAGAAGTGGCAACTTTACTATAAGCAATCTCTGATATGGTAAACATTTAATGTGAATGCAATCCCTGACTCATAGTAGGTATACACAATCCCTGACTCATAGTAGGTATACATGAATGCAGGAGCAGCCCATCTCAAGGACAGGAAAATTAAAGTCTTAAGGGTGAATTTGTTGGGAAGGGTTTTGTAGAGAACATTTTGATAATCTGTAATTGTCATGCATGGAGTTGAGAGAAAGAATGATGCTGTCCTGGTGCTAGCCATGCTTCAGGAATGAAAAACCACTTAGTGCAGCCACCATAACACTTCTGTCTAGTTTGTCACCTCACCTTCAGCCAGTGTCTGGGTTATTTTAATAATAGCAGCACTGAGGGGGATAGAAGAAACTTTCTATGGAAGGAATAAAGCTTGTAGAGCTCTACATATCTACATCATCCACCAGGAGTGGTTTTTCTCTTACAGTTGAGTGAAAATGAGTCCAGTTTCTTTCTTTAAACCTTAAGATTTTTCATAGGATGTGTTGGAAATGAGCTTCCACTTCAACCCTGAGGCTATTTTGTTACTCATAGCTGCTCTGAAGGTTTTTGGAGATAAATATTAAGTTTGTTATAGCTTGTCGCTTTAATGATTGGCTTATTTGCCACGTTCTGCCCTGAACTGATTACTTGTTCAGCATGTGTGAGATCTATAGAGAAATGCTGTTACGGTTCCTCAGAGTTGTCCTGACAGATGCAGTGCATTGCTAGAGATGCCTAAGATGGAGTTGAACCAAACTTTGGCAAATAGGTAGAGTTTCTTCAAAGCTGTGTACAAGTCTTGAAAGGTAACTTATTTTTATGGGTAAATGTCTACTGGGAGACCAGTGCCATCAACATCTGAGGAATCTGAACTGCTTCTGAAAGTTTTTTAGCCTGCACAGTTGGAAAGAAACTTTAAAATATGAACAGTGTAAGTTGATGCGATTTTGTGCTTCCATCAGTTTCTCTGCTATTATGCAGAACCCTTCTAACAGCAGTGAAGCAAAGAATTCAGTCCGTTTAGTATTGCTGCTCTTGCCAAGAAGTTTGGGATGAGGAGGGGGAGAATAGACCCTAGAGCTACTTGCAGGGAAGAAGTAGTCTAACAACAGAGCCCTGGGGGAAGGCTGAGGGAAATCCATTCTCAACCCTATTTGGAAACTCTTAGAGAGGAAGCAGTTCACACAGCTTTTCTTTCTAGAAGCTAAGTTGGATGGAGTGTCAAACTTGAAGGAATTCCTAATAATTTACTCTAATCATAGCAGTACAGGACTTGAAAAGATCAAAACTCTTCACTATGCCTGATGCTTCCATGGAGATGTTGCTGAAAATGAGTCAGGACCTAATGTAAAGCCCCCAAGCGAAGTCCTGGAGTTATACCATTTTAATAGTCCCAGCACATCCCCTTTTCATGAAGAGAGGGATTTAAGTTGGTATTTCCTCTCGGGTCTCAACAGCAAAGCTCTGGTAGATGTAGTACTTTAAAGATACAATATGGTGCTCAGGTCCCAGCTTAACTGTTTCTAGTTGTGCCTTAGCTAAGCTGTAGGTATTCATATAACATCAGCTCTAGGTATGCAGGTTGCACTTTGTGGAAAAATCCATAGACTGACTTGCTTTCAAATACAAGATTTGTTCTTGGACCTGTACTTCAAAGCTGGGAGGGCGGGGGAAGGAACAACACCCTAATATGACATCTCTCTTCTTCACAGCTTGTTCCCCAATTAGTTCGTATTCTGAAGAACCTTATCATGTCTGGGTATTCACCAGAGCATGATGTGTCTGGGATCAGTGACCCCTTTTTGCAGGTAAGAACTGATGCGAACAGTGATTAATAGCTTTAAGTCTAGTGCTGTGTTTTGAGACTTAGGTGTGATGATGTGGTTACCTCAGGGCAGCTGTGTCGATTTTAAGATTTTGTGTCTTTTTTAGAGCTGATTGTGCAAATGTTCTTCATCTACCTTAGTGAAAGACACCTGCCTTAGTTTAAACAGTAGTTGTAGTACCTTATCATGTTATGTGAAGTTGTGACAAAAGGAAGATGCAGCAACACATGTTGGTCTTGCAAGGCTGTGGGTAGTGGGAGTACTCCAGTTCTGGCTAGTGGGAAGAAAATGAGCACAGCATAAACCTGTTCTTGTTGGTAAAGGTCTTATTAAGGGTAAGCATTTTGCTTAGGAAAGGAAATCAGCAGCAGCTTTTGCTTCTTTGGCACTCCTCAGGAATTGTACTGGGCATTTCATGGCCCCGTGTAAAACACTGCCATCTGATGACCTTTTCTTTGCTTTATTTTATCAAACAGGTACGAATCCTGCGGTTGCTAAGAATTTTAGGACGAAATGATGATGATTCCAGTGAAGCAATGAATGATATACTTGCACAGGTGAGGTCTGCAAAGTTGATGAGCAGCTTAAACTTTTTCTTTTGGTTTCTTAATAATTTGGATTCAGCAGCACTGGTGAGGATACAGCTGCTTGCTATGCTGGGTTGAATTTTGCTGCAAGAGACACATGTTCACAGGTGTGATGCTTGTTTGCTAGGGATTGGTTAGTTTCACTGCCTGTTGTGCAGAACAGCACAAAGGGGATCTGTTTTGGATGCATTCGAGTTGCTTATTTTGTTTCTTTTCTCCAGGTTGCTACTAATACAGAAACAAGTAAAAACGTGGGAAATGCCATTCTCTATGAAACTGTGCTGACTATTATGGACATAAAATCTGAGAGTGGACTGAGAGTAAGTTGCTTTTGCTATGGCCTTTTGGTTTTTTTCCTAGGCTTGTATTAGAGTAATTTGTGTAGAGGCCACAAAGCAAAGTTGTTTCACCTAAACATAGCTCCGCAGTTGGCTCTAGATAAGACTAGCCTCTTCAGAAAATAGTGTTTGGTTGGTTGGTTGGGTTTTTTTAAATAACAAAAATAAAAAAGCAAAACTTCCTGCAGACTCTATTCTCTTGAGTGCAGGAGAGAGCCTGCCTGTGCTGTGTTTGTCTTGGCTTTTGCTCTGCTTAGGCAGCTTCTAGAGTTCTTTATGTTATGCTTTTCGCCAAGAACAGCAATGGTAGCTTTGACACATTGCCTTTAAAATCATCTTGAAACAATGAAGATGACCAGTAGCCTTTTTTTGATCACTTACCTTCCCTAACTCTTTCTGCAGGTGTTGGCCATTAACATCCTAGGCCGTTTCTTATTAAACAATGACAAAAATATTAGGTAAGTTATATGAAGTGTGTTTTGGCAACTTGCGGTTTAAAATGTGTGAGAAGCAATTACACAAAGATTATGCTGAAGTAGAGCTTTCCAGGAGACCATATTGGGAAGTACTGTTATTGGGGTTAGTATGACTGTCTAGCTTTCTTCTTTCTTGGTTGTTGTGGTTTAACCCCAGCCAGCAACTAAGCACCACACAGCCGCTCACTCACTTCCCCTCCACCCAGTGGGATGGGGGAGAGAATCGGAAAAAAAAGGTAAGACTTGTGGGTTGAGATAAGAACAGTTTAATAGAACAGAAAGGAAGAAATTAATAATGATAATAGTAACAATAATAAAATGACAATAATAATAAAAAAAGAATTGGAATATACAAAACAAATGATGCACAATGCAATTGTTCACCACTTGCCGACTGATGCCCAGCTGATTCCCGAGCAGTGATCCACCTGCCAGGCCAACTCCCCCCAGTTTATATACTGGGCATGATGTCACATGGTATGGAATATCCCTTTGGCCAGTTTGGGTCAGCTGTCCTGCCTGTGTCCTCTCCCAACTTCTTGTGCCCTTCTTGCTGGCTGGGCATGAGAAGCTGAAAAATCCTTGACTTAGTATACTAACACTACTTAATACTGATGTTTTCAGTTGTTGCTATCAACATTCTTCTCATACTGAATCCAAAACATAATGCTATACCAGCTACTATAAAGAAAATTAACTCTATCCCAGCTGAAACCAGGACATTGTTGTGTTCTTTTGTCTGTGGAAATCTTAAATGTGGTCCTGCCCTTCTTAGTTGATGAGTCTGGGTGTATGATCTAATTTTTAACATGGGATTTCTGAATCTAGTCAAGTGGTTTTTCCAATAATCTGTGAATCTCCTGTCTTGTGCCAGCTGGTCTGTGGTGATATTAAAATCAGAGTTGGCATTGGAGACCTGACAAATTAGGCAAAGACTGTGTTTTTTCTGATTGCATGCTGTTGGCAACAAGGAATTTTGGTTGTGCTTTGGTCACTATGAATCTGGACATGGAATTGCTGCAACTTCTAGAATTAAGTTCATCTCTAGGCATTTTGATTGCAAATCATGGTATAGGTAGAAGACTCTAGTGTTGGGAACTACAACTCATGCTAGTTTGAGTGTATGATCTGCAGAGGTCTAACCTTTAACTGCCTTGTCTTTTCAAAATCTTCATGAAGACTGGACAACTGACACGAGCCCAGGAACTGGGACAGGTGCTTGCCCAGGCAGCAGGATGTTGTTAGGCTTGTTACAGTTTAATGTGGTAGCTCGCCTTTGAAGATAGGCCAGGCAATCCCCTGGAAGATTTCCATTCATTACTGAGTACAAGGGAACCCTGTTCTGTTGCAAAAGAAGACTAAGTTTTGGGGGGAGTGAGAATCCGTGCCTAGAAATAAAATTCATACTGTCAACTGTTTATTACTGTATGTATTTATTGCAGATATGTAGCTTTGACATCATTGTTGAAAACTGTGCAGACAGACCATAATGCAGTACAGCGGCATAGAAGCACGATTGTGGACTGCCTGAAGGATCTGGATGTCTCCATTAAGAGGTAATTCAAATATCAGTGAAATAGGCTCTCAAGGTTGACAGCCTATGGAAAGTGAGCAGGGCATAGGGGAAAATTACAATAATCTTGGGGAACTGTAAGTGAGCCTAGTATTAAAGCATAGTATGGTTCATAGTTCAAAGAGGGTAATGAAGATGTGCAGCCACCTTCTTTGGGAAGCTGCTTCTACATTTTACACATTTCGGGTTGGGGCAGGGGGGGAAGGTTTTTCTGTTTGCTTGCATTTTTCCAAAATGGAGTCTCAATGGACATCAGATTGTGTGCTCCCAACAAGATGGAAAGCCTCTATAAAGTATGATCCTAATCAAAGCTACTCTGACATGCTCCATATTGCTTTTCTTTCCCAGATGAACAGGCAGTGCCATGTTGTCTTGAAGCAGTATTAAGCCATCCAGATAATGTATTCTTGATTAAATTTGATTAGGCAGTGGTAGAATTCAGACTTAACTTGATTGTTCAAATAATTTGCTTACAAACCATGTCCTGTTATGCATTCTTGGTGTTCATTTGTCATTTAAATGGCAGTATCTTGGTACTTCTCTAGGCAACGGGAGAGCTTGCAACCTTACTTCTCACTACAGGAGAGCTTTTTTCTGATGCTCAGTCTAAACTTCTTCCTCTGTTTCTTCTCATTACTTAGTTGTGTTAAACTGATTAGATATGCCATAGATACTCGTTCTGCTAGGCATTCTTCAAATTTATGCCCATCTTTGAATCGGATCTGGATTTTTAACAGTACTGCTTGTTCTAAGATGTACTGAATAGGAAATAAATCGGATCTGTGTCTCTTCTGAAACTTAGTGTTAATTGTTATGTAACGGGTATCACATAATCTATTTTTACAGTTGCAATCTATCCCAAAACACAAATTTGTATGGTATATGCTGAGCAAGTCAGGCTGCTGTTGCTGTTCAGTGCCAGAGTCAGCACGAAGCTAGGTTGTGGAATAGTAAGGCCCCATTTGGGTTTTGGGTAGAAGGCGACGAAAGCATTTTATTGGTGCCTGCTAGGAAAACATAGGTACGCTACAAATGACAGAGCTTCATGTCTGAGTGCTGTTGGAGGATGAAGCCTTTGAGTGATCCATCAGCAGAGCATGATGTTGCCATGCTGACACTCGTGCTGCTGACAATGCACTATCTTCATTGAAGCAATATATTGGATGTCAGAGTCCCCCAGATTTCAAGGGCTGGAACTTGAGGGAAAGACACAATACCTGGTTTTG
The DNA here is from genome assembly GCF_929443795.1 of Astur gentilis. Lineage (NCBI taxonomy): Eukaryota > Metazoa > Chordata > Aves > Accipitriformes > Accipitridae > Astur > Astur gentilis. Next base: position 44,553,046 of record NC_064886.1, read on the forward strand.
GTTATCCAAAGCACGGCCTGTTCTCATCATCTTTTAACCATTACAGTGCATCTTTGGTCCATGTAGTATAATTAAGATTGGCTTTGCTATTTAAAGTCTTTTTGTCTGTCTGCTTAATATGATCAAACTACATGATTAGGAACTTTGTGACAGAAACGAGCTGTGTAATATGATTGAAGGTAAGCAATATGTGTTGAGATAAATGCCTGGTATTAAGGTTGCAGAGTACCTCTGTGCACCTGCAATATTGATATATCTGCTATACTGTGACTGAGAAGTTAAATGTAAATGTGGAAAACTTGTTACCCAGTAGGGTTAGGTGTAAGGGGTTGGGAACTAATTGGAGGGATGAAAACAATTCTAATAATGGTATAGGTCTTCAAACAGCCACAGATCTAGATGATAAAAGGTAACAATTTAGTTAAGTGTTTCAACCCTAATTCTGAACACCTCTGTGTCTTCTAGGTCCCTGGGGTATTAGTTGGGTAAAAAGCAAAATAACACGTTTACAGTTCACAATTCTGTGGAAATCCTTATTACAATGATAACTAGGGAGATGTTGAGAAGCAGTGCTGTCTGTATGTTTTCAGATTCTTGAGAACAAATAGCTTGTGCCCAGTACCATTGGATTGGGTAATGTGCCTGGTCTAAGTTGTTGATGTTTGATGAACATTGGGAAAATACTAAGTGATCAGAAAAAAATAACTGTGTCCATGTAGTGGTAGGTTAGCAAGCTTGACCCTGGAGGAAGACAGAAGCAGCAGGACTGCTCATGGGTTTGCTGCCAATAAATATATGAAAGGATGACAGCATAACTTATGCATCTCAAGATTATGATTTTAATGAAAATTGCTGGAGTTAAACACACACTGAAGTCTGTTCTATTCAAAGAAAGTGTATGTTAGAAAACAGACTCTAGGCTTTTTGGCATAATTTTGGATGTAATCTGTTGCACAAGCAGCAGTGCAAAATCACTGTACACATGAAGTAGTTCAGCAACTATCCAGATAATTTCAAAAGACAACTGAAATGAGGGAGGAAGTTTTTGATGTGCTGTGAGGATCTTAATCTTGTCTTCTAGTAGGCTATCAGTGACAGGCACAGAAGTATAGCATGACAGTATAGCATGAAGAGGACACAACTTGGAGGTTTGGGTTCTGGATTCCACCAGATACTAAATTTTAAGGAACAGTTGGGGTTGTTTAGTGAGGCTGTTTTAATGCCTTGTTTTAATGCATTTTAACATAACTGTTGTACAGAAATCAATCATATTTGAAAATAGTAGTCTTCATTCAAAAAATGTCAGAAGAATGGGAGACCTGTGCTAGAATCAACTACAGAAGCTTCAAGTAGAAGGGCTAAGGACTAAGAAGCCTCTGACTTCTCGATGTATGCAACAAGGAATAGCAAAGAGTCAGTACTCTGTCTAGTTGTGGTGTCAACTTGGGGAGGGGGGTGGGTTCTGAAAAGAGCACCAGGGTAACTTTGGGTTCTAGAAATCTTACGTAGTCTATCTGACCAGATAACAATAAACCTTATCAGTTAGTATTTTAAATCTCTACTGTATTTGAATCTCTAATATATGGGGATCAAAACAGGTCTCTTCTGGATCTCTGAAGCTGCAGAAAGCATGTTGTAGCATGGATTACTTATTGCAGTTGCGTGTCAGATATGACTAGCACGTGATTACAAATACTTGGACAGTCAGACCTTAACGCTGATGGACTCTGGTTGCTGAAAGATATTTCTAGCCTTTAGGACATCTGGACATCTCAACACCCCCAATCACCCTTAGGTTTTTTTTTGGGGGGTGGGTATTTATTGTCTGCCCATGAACAGGAAAATACTAGTACATTTAATGTGGAAGGCTGTTCTCACAGGATTAATAAATGTTTCTCTCTTCTTAATTAAAAGGTAAGTAGGTGGACTTGGTTTGGGTTTTTTTTACTTCACTAGGTGAAGATACTTTATTAGTTTTCTGTCTCTTGCCCTAGGCGTGCAATGGAACTGAGTTTTGCCCTTGTTAATGGGAACAATGTCCGTGGAATGATGAAAGAGTTGCTGTATTTCCTAGATTCCTGTGAACCAGAGTTCAAGGCAGACTGTGCGTCTGGAATATTTCTTGCAGCTGAAAAGTATGGAGTCAATTTACTTGCTATTAATTTTTCGTACGTCCTCAGAATTATGAGCATTTTGTGTGTTGTTCTTGCTCTTCCTTACCCCCCAAGAGAGAATATGTTGATCATCTCTTCTCCATTTGCTGATCTGTGTGTGGTTTGTCAGTTTTAACTGACTCTGAGGAACAGGACACACTAGTGCCTTGGGATACAATAGTGTGTCCCATATGGATAGTCCTCATATCACTAAACCAGTCTAGTATATGGATTTCTAATGCACTTTGGAACAGGTATTGTGCTGACGTCCTGGTCCTGCCCGGCCTTCACACACACAAATTCTCTGTGGTTTGTTGTACAAGTGAAATGATCTCATTACTGTTGAGCCATTTTAATGAGCAGCCTGACTTCGAAGCATTGTATATGCAAAGTATGGCTGCGCTGTATCGTACATTTATTATACATTATTATACAGTATTATTCATTCAGCTTTCCAACGTTGGCATTGACACAAAAAAGTCAATGTGAAGTGTGTGGTGGTTTGTTTTGTGGAGTTTTTTTGTGTGTGTTTTGTTGATGTCACCCCCTCAAGAAACAGTGGGCCAGGAAGTAACTGAATGGCAAGGTTCTGATGATGATGGGTTTCTTGCTGGTGTTGAAGGCTAGCAGCTATTGCTCTAACTTGTTTTCTTAATTTTGTCAGATATGCTCCTTCCAAACGCTGGCACATAGACACAATTATGAGAGTCTTAACAACGGTGAGTGAAATTGTGTCTCGTGTGTGTGACTATGTAAAAATCTTTTGATTCTGTAGGAAGTTACTCATTATCAAGTTGGAGATGGCTATAAAGGCCAGCAGATAACAAATGCTACAATACACAGAGGAAGAGTACTTATATGTTAGTGACCCAAGGCAGCCAGTCAGAAATACATAAACTCAGTAAATATGACTGAGTGGTTTTTTAGAAGAAATGTATGATTTCAGAAACACATAAGAATACAGTGTGTAGCATAGTTTTTCTACTGCAGTAATCACATCAGCTCTTAAATGGGGACAGCTCTTGTGCTGTCTGTGATTCCAATATACAGGGCTTTCAGGGGAGAATGAACACAGCCTTAAGTGACTTGTAGAAAGAAACGGGGTGAAACAATTTATTGCAGTTATTCCAAGTTGAGTTTATGAAAGCTTTTTAATGAAACTGTATCAGCAGCCTTCTTGTTTCTCTTCTTTGGGTGCAATTATTACTCTTTACCTACTTGAATTTCTTCATAAACATCACAGCTGAGGTGGAACTGGAGTAGTGGTTTGGCAAACAAGGGAAGAGATTGATCACTTGGGTAGGCAGTGTGTTTCCTGAGGCAAAGGAGTGGGAAGAGATTTATTTTATTAGTACGAGTGTTCAAATTTGAGAAGTTAATCAGAAAGCGAGTCTGGCTTGCGTACTATTTTGCCACCCTGAAACAGAGAAAAGTAGATTCCTCTGAACTGAGAATTGACCTTCATTAGAAGGTTGGCTGTTAAAATTGCTCTCGGATGACTTCCTTCAATAAAGTAACTTCCTTCTCTTGGCTGCTGGAAAAACCATTTATAAAGTTGTATTCATGAGACTGACTTCTGTAGACTCTTACAGATAAACATACTTTTCACTTTACCAAACTTATGAGAACTAACACAAAGACGGTATCAGCCGTTCTGGTGGGGTGACCCTGGCTGGACACCAGGTGCCCATCAAAGCTGCTCTATCACTCCCCTCCTCAGCTAGACAGGGGAGAGAAAATATAATGAAAGGTTTGTGGATTGAGATAAGGACAGGGAGAGATCATTCACCAATTACCGTCATGGGCAAAACACACTTGACTTGGGGAAAATTAGTTTAATTTATTACCAATCGAATCAGAGCAGGATAATGAGAAATAAAACCAAATCTTAAAAACCACCGTCCTCCTACCCCTCCCTTCCTCCTGGGCTCAATTTTACTCCTGATTTTTCTCTACCTCCTCTCCAGCAGTGCAGGAGGACAGGGAACAGGGGTTGCAGTCATATTGTCTCTGCCACTCTTTCCTTCTCAGGGGGAGAACTCCTCACTCTTCCCCTGCTCCAGCATGGGGTCCCTCCCACAGGTGACAGTCCTCCACAAGCTTCTCCAGCATGAGTCCCTCCCATGGATTGCAGTTCTTCATGAACTGCTCCAACGTGGGTCCCCCGTGGGGTCACAAGTCCTGCCAGCAAATCTGCTCCAGCATGGGCTCCTCTCTCCACGGGGCCACAGGTCCTGCCAGGAGCCTGCTCCTGCATGGACTTCTCACAGGGTCACAGCCTCCTTCAGGCATCCCCCTGCTCTGGCACGGGGTCCTCCATGGGCTGCAGGTGGATATCTGCTCCACCATGGACCTCCATGGGCTGCAGGGGGACAGCCTGCCTCACCATGGTCTTCATCGTGGGCTGCAGGGGAATCTCTGCTCTGGCACCTGGAGCACCTCCTCCTGCTCCTTCACTGACCTTGCTGTCTGCAGGGTTGTTTCTTTCATACATTCTCACTCCTCTCTCCAGCTGCAGTGTCTGTTGCCTGGTTTGGTTTGGGGGTTTTTTCCCCTTCTTGACTATGTTCTCCCAGAGGTGCTGCCACTGTTGCTGATGGGCTCGGCCTTGGCCAGTGGTGGGTCCATCTTGGAGCCAGCTGGCATTGGATCTGTTGGACATAGGGGAAGCTTCTAGCAGCTTCTCACAGAAGCCACCCCTGTAGACCACCCCCACTACCAAAACCTTGACATGCAAACCCAATACAGCCATCTTTGGTTAGCTTTGTTGACATAATTGGGCTCACTTAATTTCCTTTTTGCATGCTCTGCTCTGTGCTAGTGGATTGCCTAAACAGAACAGGTTTTGAACAGTATATATCTTCCCTTCAGCGTCAAAGCTGTGTGATTGTATATTCCCCCACATACTTTCCTGGCCTTAAAGTGGGCTTTTCCCTCTGAGTTCTGTGTTCCTATCCTCTATCCAAAGAGTGATATGCAGGCAAGTTCCTGGGTCCTGTGCTTATTTGGCACAGAGTCTGGCTTTGAGCTGGTGATTGAATAAGCTGTATTCTGCCCCCAAGGTGTCTTTGGCTTAAAGCCTTCCATTTAACAGAGAAGTTTTCTGTGTTACTTTTTGTTCTTTCTGTAGCACAGAATTCTTATATCCACACTCTTACCTTCTTGACAATTTCAGGATATCTATAGTATGGATTTCTCTGGGTATAGTTGAGTTCATAGGGAAACGTACTGTCCTGTATTTCTACCCATCTGAGCCTGTGCAAAATCAACCAGAAAGTGCTTGGGGATGAGGAGGTTGCTCTTTATTTCCATGCACATCAGGTGGCTTTGTGAAGGATATCAGCAGATGCTCGGTGTTACTGAGAAGTCAGATAGTGAAACCTAACAATTGTTCTTGCAGGCAGGAAGTTATGTTCGTGATGATGCTGTTCCCAATCTGATTCAGCTAATAACTAATAGTGTGGAGATGCATGCCTACACTGTGCAGAGACTCTACAAAGCCATCCTTGGTGATTACTCCCAGGTAATACCAAACACAACCAGCTTCATTTTCATTGTTGTACTGCAGTAAGCATGTTTACTCATTTCAAGGTGAGTCAACATCACACTATCTAGCTCCAAGGGACAGATTGCAGAGGAGGCATGTCTTCTGTAAGTTCACATTCTTTTTATTTTCGCTAATTCTCTTATGGAATTCCTGATTGAATCAGATATTCCTCTTTCTTCTGCTGCAGAAGTTCCTTGGCTGGAAGGAGGGCTAAGCTTGCTCTGGGAGATGGTGATAGTTTAATTTGTCATACAGGCATCCATTTATCTCCGAGGCATCTGATTTTTTTCTTCTTCTAACAGCAGCCCCTGGTGCAAGTGGCCTCTTGGTGTATAGGAGAGTATGGAGATCTTCTGGTGTCTGGTCAGTGTGAAGAGGAGGAACCAATACAGGTATAGCTTGGGAAAGAACAACAACTGTATACCTGGCTAGGCTGGAGCTGCTTCATGCTGGCTATGTGAGGGGAATACTTGCAATGGTTACTTAGCACTGGTGTCTGTTATGGTGATGGACCCTGGACAGGAATCTCCTTCCCATGCTACAGGCATCGGCTGCGTAAACACTCCCTGTGAGGAGTGCAGCTACAATTGGCAGAGCAGTGTAGTTTCAGTGCTAACCTAGCTTGCAGGGTATCTGCTAGGATCTTATCTGTGTATTTTGGTGATAAACCTGCTTTTCAATGTGTGGAACAGGAACTGTATTTTAAAACTAATAGTAAGATCTCCACCTAGGTGTATCTGTCTCACACACTCTGAACATAATGCCACAGGCTGACAAACTTGTGGAGGAGGTACAACACAGCCATTAAGCAAGACAGGTTTTTACAGTGTGTCCTGGAAGGCTTGCTGCAAAGCTTCTCTGTCTCAGCCTAACCTTTCTGTACTTTTTCAGGTAACAGAGGATGAAGTTCTTGATATTTTAGAAAGTGTCCTGATATCTAATATGTCTGCATCTGTTACACGAGGCTATGCTCTCACTGCTATCATGAAGCTTTCCACAAGGTTCACCTGCACTGTCAAGTGAGTTCTCATTGATGTACTGCACAGGGCTTTGTGGCAAATATGCTGGCATCAATTGTCTTTAGTAGAAGTATTTCTTGGACATGTTGTGCTTCCATGGTTTACAGGAGTCATCTTGTTATTTGTTTTACAGTCCTCCTTTGCTTGCAGGGTGGAAGACTTCCACTGATTTATACTGTTTTCTCTGTGGATGTACACTACTATGTAGGGACTTAATCCATGTTGCTGTTGCTTGAAAACTTTATGAGGAAAATAAGTCCTTACTTTCAGCAGACTGTTCTTTCTAGTTTGTTATTCAGATGATGGCGAGGAAAATAGCCTTGTTTCCTACCAATGGCTTCTCGGTGTGGGTAGCTGAGCTTTCTTATGATAGACTTTGTCTTTTGGTGGTATATTAATCACCTGCTGATGCTGCTATGAAGGGGTAATTCAGAAATGGATGTTGCGTAGATACTTCAGGAAAATAGCAGTGACTACTGTTTTAAATGACTTACACAGGACACCTGTTGAGCAGAAGCCAGATAGTGTCTTCTGGATGACACATGCTAATCCCTTGCTTATTGCCGCTAATTCCATGGTGTGTTTGTTTTTGTTTCCCCTCTGCCCCCACACAGTCGCATTAAGAAGGTAGTTTCCATTTATGGCAGCAGCATTGATGTGGAGTTACAGCAGAGGGCAGTGGAATATAATGCACTTTTCAAGAAATACGATCACATGAGGTAAGTGCTGATGGGTTTTGGTGTTTGAAAAGCATTATTATACTCTATTCTGATCTCCTGTGTACTGCACTTTGTGCTTTGAGAGCTTTGTCTGGTGATTTTGGTAGTATTGCAGAGGAACTAGAATTCCTCCCTCATCTATGGGGCTAGTGAGTGTTTTAAGAACTTAAAGTATCCTGGGAGATTGTTCTGTGATCAAAGACTTTCTCTGCCAAAACATTTGCCCTGCTTTGAGCTTGAACTTGACTAATTTTTAATTCTAGGTGTTGAATCTTAAATTTGCTAGCTGAGTAAGTGTCTGCAGGTAGCTTTTATCATGCTAGCATTACTACAGTCACTAGGTTCAAATTGATTTTAAAATGTCTTTTGGAATAAACATGCAGAGATCCATTGACTGTCCTTCTAAGCTGTGCTCTGAACTTGAGGTAATTCTCCAACTGTTAATACTTTTTAGTTTTTCAGAACATCTTTTTAATTCACTTTATCATCTTGTAGTATCTGTTTAAAATCTCAAATTCTATATGCAAAGGCATAATATTTCACTGCGCCACTTGGCATCCCTGTTCTACACTACGTGAGCATGTTAACCTCCTTACACCCTTATCGTTGAGAGGTCCCCATTCATCATTGCTTTGCTCAAGTGATTGTTTCTTTACAAGAAAGTTAAAACCCTACTTTGTTGCAATAACTAAAGCTATAGTACTTTGCAGATTAGTCATTAATCTGCAATAGTTAATGGTTGATACATAGGAGCACCACAGATTCTATTCAGTGAGGATCATAAGATTGGAGGAGATCTTCTGGGGATTAACTTCATCCACCCTTGAAAACTTTCCATAAGATGCCATTGGATGGAAAAGCATCCATTTTAGAGTCTAAATGAGAGGACAGAGAGAAAATGGGTGCTACTTGATGAAATATTGCCTGCGTTTATAAGAGCCTCCAAAGCTTGTTTCAAAGGCTATTCACAGTCACTTTTTTCCATAGGTACGATCCTATTCCCTACATGTAGGACACCAACATCCTTGTGATTTCCTCTTTTCTCTCCTCCCATGGGATCCGTGCAGCAGCTCAAATTGTTCTTAGAAAAGTCATGTTAATGAGCTGGGGCATGTGAGCTGCCTGGAGCTTCATGCGAAACCTTATGAATGAGTTGAGAAAAGTCTAGCATGAGAGGCTTTTGATCTGAGTGGACCATTGCAGACAGCAGTGTCTGGCAATCAGCTGGCTTTTGATCAGATGGCAGTGTACACTATTCATAGTTTTGGGAAGCATTACACTTCAGAAAAACATATGTGAACATTCAGTTTTACAAGAGAGCATCTGTGTTTTTTCCCCCCAGTATATTCTGGTGTTCATTACAGTGTAAAGGTCAATATTTAACAGTTTCTATTCATTAAGGCCTTGTTCATGGTCAAAAATGTGGTCCATTGTTGGGTTTATTGCCATTGGAACACTTTTTCAGCCCAAAAGATATGTAGACAGTGTGGCTTACCCCTATTACATGCAGTGCTTTGTGGCTTGATCTGCAAAGGGTAGTGGCCTTTCTTGTATTACAGACTAGTTCTCCCTAGACAGGTTTTCCTAGTTTTTTGGTTTGTTGTCAGGATCCTGGATCCCATGCCGCCTCTTCAGTCTCTGTATCATTTCAGGAGGGTACTCAAGGGCTGAACTTAATCTTTTTGGAAACTTAATTTGGCGAAATGAGAGCATTGTGATTTGCTTTGCCAACTTTTTCACCTGTTCTAAGTGGTTAACCACTCTGCAAAAAGGAGTCAAATGAGCTGACTCTGACTAAGCTGCATATGGAACAGAGCAGTTAAGTGTCCAATGTCTGCAGTTAATCCACCATTTCTCAATTTAATCTTTGTTTTGGGTTTGTTATCCTAGCCTCACAGTGGAAACTGTGTTAAGTACTAAGGGAAAACAGGAAGCAGGAGGACATGTTTGGCTTTCAGATGTCGACTAATGTATTTACACTGGCACCGAATGCCAGGAATTGCTTCTGACCACTCAAGTTGTCATGCAGTCTTACTGTTACCCTGCATTGGAGCTAAAAGGAAAAGGCAGGTTGCCCTGTGTATATCATCTCCTGAATTTCTTGAGTATTTGGATTGGGATCCAGGAAGATGGCACAGTGTAACTATGTCAGCTTCTTTCAGGCCAGCCCTGCTTGAGAGAATGCCAGTAATGGAGAAAGTCACCACAAATGGCCCTACTGAGATTGTACAGACCAATGGAGAAACAGAGCCAGCAGTACTGGAAACCAAACCTCCACCCTCTGGATTGCAGCCTGCCAGCCAGGTAATGGAAACTGACCTAGGATAAGTTTCTACTGCATGTCAGACCACACCACTAGCCATTGCCAACAGTAAGCTGAGACCATCTCCTTGCCCCTCTCTGCCTCTTTGCTGGTGATGATTGCATCATCTTTCTACTCTGATGGCTCTAATGTCAAGAACAGGTGTGTGGAAGAGGTCATTGTGGGGAGTGCAAAGAGCCAGGTGTGGTAAAGCCATATATCACCCAACTTGTCTTAGTGTGCACGAACTCCATCCTTCTCTATTTCTGTGGTCCCAAGAGCATGGAAACTAGATCTCTTGTGGGGCATGGGACCATAGCCAAACTAAAAACCTCTCTGACTGGCCAGCAGCTCTGTTGGTCTTCAATCTGAGAGCAAGTAGAATCCATTACATTTGCAAGGGAAAGTAGCAGGAAGCTGAATATGTAACTATTACATCCACTCTCTCATTAGGCAAATGATTTGTTGGACTTGTTGGGGGGAAGTGATATAACACCTGTAATCCCCACTGCACCTACAAGCAAGCCAGCCTCTGCTGGTGGGGAGCTCCTTGACCTCCTGGGAGACATCAACCTAACAGGTGAGCAGGCTGCATCTCTTCCAAGTCTACATTCTCAGTCCTGGGGTGGGATGAGGGCTGGCTAGTTCTTAACTTTCTATCAAGTCCCAGTCTTCATGCTTTTTCTTACCAAGATCCATGTTGGCATACAGGTGGGAGTCAGGGAATGAAGTCACAGGTTGACTCTGTGATTAGCTGGTGAGATGAGCATTTTCACAATCCAGCCTGGGAAAGCTGTGAGCCTTTCCAGAGAGGGTTGGAATATGTGAGGAATTCATTCCATTTGAATGCCTGCTAGGTTGAGAGGAGCCAGTGCTTGTTAATGAAAGCAGAGAAGTGGAGGATGACAACGCAGATGATATACAGCAGTTGATCTTTGGAGAAGGAGTAATTACTCTTCATTTTGTGACAGCTAAGTAATAATCCTTCAATGTTTCTTGTAGGTTCTCCAATATCTGCCCCTGCGCCCCAGATAGCACAGCCTCCGTTCCTGCTTGATGGACTTTCATCACAGCCTCTCTTCAATGATATTGCTGCAGGTTAGGGACATGTAAATACTTAGCCTAAGGGGCCACAGCACCCAACTAAAGAGGAAACAAGGAGTAGTAAAAAAAGGGGGGATTGGGAAGTGAAGTGTGGCACCGACACTGGAGCAGGAGGAGGGGGTGTGTTTAATCTTCAGAAGAGTTTCTGTCTGGGGTAAAGTAAATGTGTTCTGTGATGTTGAGAATGATCTCCAGATTCTGTAGGTCTGTTGCTTTTTTGTTTTCTACAGGAATCCCCTCAATTACTGCGTACAACAAGAATGGGCTGAAGATTGACTTCACCTTTGAGAGGTCAAACACCAACCCTAGTGTCACTGTAATCACGATACAGGCCTCCAACAGCACAGAGCTGGATATGACAGATTTTGTTTTCCAAGCTGCAGTACCAAAGGTAGACCCACTTAGGTCAACTACAGTAATAGGCAGAAGGCCAGCTGCAAATACTTCCCGATCAGTGCTTTCATGTAGACAGAAAATTGCAGCATGGTAATCAAGGTTAAGAGCTGTTCTCTTAGTGCTCAGTTTGGTCATCTCTTTCTAGTCTGAAAGTAAATGTTATAGAACACCAGTTCCTATCAGATTGGACTACTTCTGCTTGGACAAAATCTTGTTTTAAAATCACCACTTTCTAGGAAAGTTGCTAAACCACACACAGAAAAATGTTGGGTGGAAAAAAAAAATGAAGACACTAATCTTTCCCTTTATTCTTAGTTTCTAAGAAATACACCATGCTCTTTACAGTATGAATACATGAAAAAAAGTCTTTTGAAGCTATTAGCTGCCTAGAAAAATTTAAATGAGTCCCCACATGGTGATGAGTAGTGGTCCTTCTTTAAGCAGTGAATTGTCTCCCCTTGCACTTAGCTGCAGCACAAAATATGGGAGGCAGATGTTGCCTAGTTTATAATAGAGCAGACCATTTAAGCAGGGTTTGATTGGAATGTTCTTCAAGTTTGGGGAAAATATATTCACTTCTGGGAGTTTCACTTGTAGGAATTGGTAATGCTCTAACTTGAATTTGGATAGGTTTCATACCTGCTGTAGGAAGGAGTTAGGGAAAGAATGGGACTCCTGAATTTACAGGTGTGCTGAGCAGCCTTGACTGTTCTGCTGTGTGTGATACTTGAAACAATGCATCACTGCTGATCTTGGTATGCTACAGTAAGCCCCCACCCCCTAGTATTTGTGCTACCTGGATCTTACTTGTGTAGAAAGCAGGTGGACTAGTGAATTTAATTCATTAAATTCATCATAGTGATTATTTTGTTCTTTACAGATAGGGAATTGAAGAACTGATTATTTGGGGCCAGGAACTGAACTCTTAATTTTCCTTGCTTTCTCTCAGTGCAAACAAAACACTTTTATGTTCTTACTTGATTAAGCATCAAATTGTTTTTTCTTTGCCTTTTCTTCAGACATTCCAGCTGCAGCTTCTGTCTCCCAGCAGCAGTGTCATCCCTGCATTTAACTCGGGGACCATCACACAGGTCATTAAAGTCCTGAATCCACAAAAGGTGAGTGATTCCATGAACAGTTATTAAAGATACTGTCTTGGAATTGTGCGTTTAGTGGCAGTCAGTTAGGGATGCATCTGTGATGAGAGATAGGGAGTGAGGTAGTGAATGATGTGTTTTTAATGACAGTCATTTTGGTTAGGGTTAGGAAAAAGTTATGAAACAGGCAGGAGGTCCTGGCCACAGGTTTGGCCTTCTATTTGGTTATACTGCTAAAACAGATTCACAGCTTTGCTATCTTCTTGAATTCATTGAATGTCTTTTGCACTGGAATAGTTGTTAAACAAGTTTTTTAGATGGCCTTTCTAGCACAGCTCAACCTGGTGTTTGTATGTGTTGTAAAAGTGATGTCTGAAAGGCAAGCATCTTGCCATATAAATATATTCAACATTCGTTCTTGCTTTGACAGCAGTGTTACTTGAACTGTTTGTTACACAAAAAATAGCTTGATCCATAATTTTCACAAAATTGTCTGTTTTCTCAAGTGGTGTCATTTGTTTTTAATGTGATGAGTGTAGTTTTAAACAATTGATGGAAAAAATCTTTAGGTGTGATTTAATCATAATTCCATTTGGTTTACAGCCTTCAGAGACAGGCTTCAAGACTGGGATGCAACAGACTTGAGGGGAGGGAGGGGTGTGGCCCACATGTCCTCCCTAAGAGGCTTTGCAAGTATTTAGATGGCATCAGAAAGAAAAATAAAATTGAAATCACGTATTTCTTCCTTTGTGGGACACCTTAAGATCTTAAACATCTTTAAGAACTGAAAACATCTTAAGTTTTTCTTAGCTTAACATTTACATGCTGCTTTAGATGTTAAGTGTTGCTGCTAGACTGATGTGCAGATTAGAAGAATTCTCAAATCTCAGCCCAAGATTTCACTGAAATGGTTGTCTTCTAGTGCATAATTTTTGTGGTTTCCATGCCTCTCCCCTTATCTCCGTGTAGTGTGCTCCCCTCTGCCTATATTAAGGCACAAGACTAATTCTCTTTGTCTTGTATACTTCTGATATGAACTTCTCTGTAGTGCTGTAGAGCACCTTTCAAAGATCACTTTGAAAGTTATTTTCCGAACTTGGGAGAGTTTAGGAGTTTTCCTGTAAGATGCCAGAAGTTGCAATATATCCACCTCAGATGAGACCCACAAGATGAAATACACCTAGATAGTGGGATGTGTTCTTGTTGGAACACCAGAACTCCTATGAACACTTCAGAATACAGAGTGTTTTACTACCCTCTTCTCTTGCCCACTGTTTTCTAACTCTTCCACCTCAGGCATTTGTGCATCTCTTACTGTCCTTTAGATTGCTAGTGCCTCAAAGTACAGCTTTGCAAGAATCCTGTCCATGAGATAGTGTAGTTACCTGGAATACTCTGAGGGAGGCAACCTTGGAACAGCCTGGCTACTTAGGAGGTAGCTGTCTTGTCAGTGTTGTAAAAAAAGTCTGTTCACCTGGACATGGGCTGTCATTATGCTGGATTGAAACTGATGGCCAGTTTCCCAAAACACCACCAAATATAACAAAACCTGACACTGATTATATTGATCTATTAGTCATAAAGCATAGCTTCTTTATCCTGAGGCTGGTTGGAGCAGTCATTGTCCTCCTTTCCTCCCTCTGCTATTCTTTTTGCATATTTCCCTCTAGATATGGGGAAAAGAGCCAGAAATAGCCAACTTTGGGTTTTCCTTTTAGAGCTTTTGGGAAATGAGTTTTTCGAGAGTGAGGACACTATGCTCTAGCTGTTATTAAGGGCTACTACCTGGATGACAGCCAAATGACAAGAGTGTAAAACAACTTCTGAGCATTCCATCATTTACTCACAGGAGGAGAAAAAGTTCTTAGAAACTGTTTCCACTCTTTCTTAGGCTATTTCCTTCACAGTGCTACTAAGCTATGCAATACTTGAATTTTCCAGACTGCTGCCTCAAGTGAACAGCTAGTATGGGAATGACACCTCTCCCCACAAGCCTAAGTGCAAACCAGCAGAGTCCTGATCGGCCTCCTGCTTTCTTCCATTGTTAACTGGGATTTAAAGGAGTTATTTTTGTATTTAAGGACTTAAGCACTTATGAGAGTAGGGCCAGTGCAGAGGAAGATATGGGTAGAAGCTCTGCTATAGCTTTTCTGAGAGCTTGTACCTGATCTGAGAACTACAGCGAGCAATGAACCTCTTACCAGATTAAGCATTTATTGCAGTGTCATAGCTTACCCTGTACCCTGCCAGCAAGCTGTTGTGGTGAGAAAAGGTCTGTGTTTTGTATTCACGGGGTAAGGGAGGGGAGCAGAACATGGGGTGATTCACTGACCTTTAATGGAGACCTGAATTTGTTTTGTGTTTTTTTCCCCCTTTTCTCTTGTAGCAACAACTACGTATGCGGATCAAGTTGACATATAATCACAAGGGCTCAGCAATGCAGGATCTAGCAGAAGTCAACAACTTCCCCCCTCAGTCTTGGCAGTGAGGCTCTGGCACCATTCTTATTCTCACCCCACCCAATCAAAAGAACTCTGGGAAGAAGGTTGTGATCCTTGGCAATCCCCCAAACTGCACCACGGGCATGGGGAACAGATGAGACCTGCTGATGAGGAGGAATTTTCCTGAAGTGATTGCTGACTTTGAAGCATATCTGTTAAGACTAATCTCCTCTCCTCCGCTGATGAGGCTGGCGGCTTGTGGAGGCTACTGTGCACTCCCTCACATATGCATTCACAGCCAGAAGCAACATTCCCTTCTCGCCTCCTCTCCCCTCCACCCTTCCCTACCCCCTGCGAAGAAACACAGCCTGGTTGGAAGAGAAGTCTGGAATTTCTAGCAGGGAAACTCTTCTCTCTGCAGCAAGTGAACAGCTGTCCCTTCTTCCTGCTGTCTTTTTCCCCTGGGGTGGGCAAGGAGTGTTGTCATTCATTACTAGCTGGATTCCTTCAGGCACTTTCATCTGGGGCTCAGATCTGGGACTTGGGGGATGTCAGGCTGCCCTGCCTCTTTCTTTTTGTATCCCCTGTGTCTGAAGCGGCTGGAGGCTTCTTATGGCCCATTCAGTGCATTATTGTATACACCCACCTCTTAGTTATGTGATACATACCAAGAGCAAGTTGGGCCTTGGGAGTTCATCTGCAAACCTGAGACAGTGCAGGAAAAGAGGTGCTGGGTGAGAGTTGATAAAATTGCTTTGGTGCTGTACTTGGAAATTAAGACCTTACACTTGAATTTTCTTTCTTTCCATCAATAGCTACAGCCATGCAGATTCACAGTCAGTCTTCTGTAGCTTCCCCAGAAAATGTGGTGATGTATGAGAGATATAGAGATCCAAGGAGCAGCTGGTTTTCTACCACAGATGGTTTCCAAGCCTTTTAACCCATTAGTTGTGGTTTATGGGTAGAAAAGACATACTCAATTTTGTAGATCAGTCTTTGAGCAAGGGCTCTGTTCCTGCTGGGAGACTCATCAGAGACTATGCTGCAAAGTTGCTCTTCCCAGTTATTCCAGACCTTCTCCCCAGTTTAATTTCCAGAGCCTGTTGTAGACCCCCTGGATTCCATTTGAGTTACTTCTGACTGGGATATTTGTGTTGTATCTGTAATATTGGCACTGAAATAAAGACCATGCGGTTTAAAGAGACCTTTTCCCATTTTGTTACTTGGTTGATCCTTGTAGTTTGCTCCTTGCTCCCTTTTCAGAGAAATGTGCTAGTTCAGGTTCGGACTGAAAGTAACTAACTGTTTTTTGAATGGAAGCCAGTCTGAGTATTTGGATCCAAAGATGTGAGGTCCAGTACTCTTCTAAGCTTGTAGAAAGCTATGTTCAGTTATGCTTCCTAACGTGAACTGTTGTCGAGGTAGTACAGTTCTGTGAATTCTTATGGACGCAATTACAGGACATAAAGCACAGTGTAACAAAACTATTCAGATGTTTGGCCCTCTTCAGGGAGGAAGAGGGGAGGATATATCTTAGATCATCATCCATGAGTGTACTGGTAAACTGAAGGTAGTCCAGCTTCCAACCTAGTGCTTTCTCAAAAAAAAATGGGTGGCATATCTGCTTTATTTCTGTTCTAGAGCTTTCCAGATACTGATCACTCGGTGCTCTGATGGCAAGCTTAGACACATCTGTTTGCATCTGCAAAAGTGCTAACACTAGGCTCCAGTCCTTGCCAAAAAACATTGCAAGCGTGGTGCACAATGCACTTAGGGAAAATTGAAGACCTATTCTGCCCTTGAATTGGGAGCAGGAGGCCACTAAAGGTTGTTCAGTCTGCTTTGGTTTTAACTGCATTAAGTAATATAACATAGGACTGACTGTCACTGACTTAAGTTCTGGTCTGTGTAGTGGGATAAGTTTAGCTTCTCTTGGAGGGCATTTTTGCTGCCTTACTGATTAAACAGATTTGGGCCTTTGGATTCAAAAGAGCTGCTTTATTCTCCTGGAACTGCCATCAGCATGGGGTTATAAAATCTAGAAGAATGATGTATGATTTTCTTAAAATTAATTCTGGTTGTGGCAGGGTCATGCTTTGGCTATCAGTGGTGAGATAGATACTGTGCTTCAGCTAGAAGCATCATGAAGCAGGCAGTCTTGCAGAAAATGGCTGAATCAAAGTTCACTTGTAGGTGCTGAGCATTTACCTTTGTTCCTTTCACTGCAGTTGTGACTGTTCACTACCCCACTAGTTCAAACTCCTTAGTGTTGAAGGCTGAGCATATTAAATCTAGATTCCAGTGAGCTCTGAGGGTGTCCCAGATATGAAGCTAATGAAAAGTCTTTGCCTTAGTTCCTGAACTCCCTATAAGCTCTCTCATTGTCCTCACAGAATTGTATGTGGTCACTTGTACTGAAAGATGGCATGCCTCAATCTCCATTTGTTTTTGCTGAGAAAGAACACTGGTGCAGGAGATGGGGAAAAAGAAGTAAATGGTCTCTCACCTGGCCAGTTTGTTATGGCATAGTTGGGAACAACTTACCTTGTCCCTCTTGCTGCACTTGTTTTCTGTCCCCTAGGGCAGCTGGGTTTTGTTGTTGGTCTCCGGTAAGCTTGTAGGGTAAATTCCTACTATGTTCTTTTCTTGGCTCCGTCAGCCACCCTTGCACAGTGTTTGTGTTTTGGGAAATAGGTGCTTTGTCATACTTTTGAGTCAAGCTGAAGGAGGCAGTGCATGTACCTGAAATGCATTTTGCTTGAAGCCATTCCTTGGCTATGAAGTACTCCTTTGTAGCAGCCGAACATTCCTGTTGTCCTTGGAGCTCTTTCCCTTCTCTGCTAAGGGATGGGGTACTAACATTATGCCAGAAGGAAGGCCAGGTTTCACAAGTTCCCATATCTGCAATACCAGATAACCATTGCTTGCTCCTTGACCCCTAAGTGCATCTCTTAAGCTCTGTGCTGCTGCTTTATTTTCTCACTGGAGAGTACTCATATGTCCACATCTGAGGCACTCTGAGTCTTTCTTCCACCAGTTGAATGCAACAATTCTTACAGGTCAGGTCAACATTTTCCTCGCTTCGGTGTAAGGGGAATATAAAGGGAGCAAGATACAGACTTCATGGCTAATCTTACTAATACCTGTATTGGAGACTTTGGAGCTGGGAGAGATTGAATGTCTGTTTTTTCAAGTGAATGTATTTTGAGTCAAAAAATGACAGAAAGAATAGTGGCCATAATTGGCCTGAAGGGGGAGGAGACATGAGAAGGTCATAAGATTTGACTTTGTCCAGGTTTTGATGGGACAAAATACAGCCTTGAACAACCTTTTGAAGCAATAGCAGTGAGGGGGCTGCCACCTATACAGTACCTTGGATATATAACTCAGAAGATGCTGAAACAGCTAGGAAAGGTGACTTAGTGCCTTCCCCAAGGCTGGTACTAGCTGCAAGATGGAGCAGCAAAGATGACTTCTTTTTTAGATCTGCTGATGCGCTTTCTATGTCTTCATTTTCTACTTGGGGGCTGTGAGGGAAGGAGCTACTGGACTGCTTCCCTCTAAACTTTCACTCTATTCCTGTATATTCCTTTTTCTTTCCTGATGTTGTAATTTACATTTTACATAGAGCCCCATCCCACCTCTTTGACAGTATAGTAAAAAAAAAAAAATAATAAAAAAACCCAACCCACAAAACCCCAAACAACCCCCCCCCCCCCCCCCCCAAAAAAAAAAACAAACAACAAAACCCAAACCAAAACCCCAACAGACCCAACCGAATTTAAAGTAGAAAGATGCCATTTGAGCAGGGAGCCTGGCGGCATTCTAACTTCTGCAGACCTATTTTTGAGATGTGAAAAATTTAAATAAATGCTGAGTCTTAGGTGAGTGAGGAGCATAACGGATGTAAACATTTACCTGGGATGCATTAGACTTCTGCTGTATGTCTTGTCTTTTGGTTGAAACAAATTATGAAGTGACTAATAAAAACGAGTCAATATTCAATGATTTAAAACTGTGCCTTGTTGCTTTTTGCAAGTACAGTGGGACAGGTTGTCTTCATTCTTAACATTTGGCCATGACAAGGTTAGATGATGTAAAATAATCAATAAGGGCAGAATTTGAAAAACTTTCCAGGAAATTTTGGAGAGCAAAATGCTTAAACAGTTCATGTGAAATATCACCCTAAAAGGGAGCGTGTCAATTTCTAGCAGCAATACTTGTCCAGGTGCTAGAAAGCTGTGATGAGATCTGAACCCAAGGAATTTTTTTTCCCTGCTGTTTGCAGCCTGCCATTGGAGTTTGTTACAATTCCCTTGCTGATTAAAAAGCTCCTTTTCATACTCCATGTGCATCCAGGACAAGGATTCTTGTAATCTCATTGTCCAGTAAGCCAATACATGTGCCTGCTGTAAGGTTCTTTGCATTTTCTAGTCACAGGAACATTTTATTAGATAACTTTTCATGTGTTTTCTAACACATAATTGCAGTTATCTTTGCAAAGTACAGTCTCCTCTGTGTTGCCGTGTGTTCTTCCTTTAGGGAAATTCCCTGGAGGCAAAGTAGTTACAGAACTATAAAGCTGTAGCTAGAAATGCATTGTAATCATGCCTTTCTGTAGAGAAAACCGAATGAAAATTTGATTTATTTTTCAAGTTTTCTCAGCTTGTGTGTATAGTCTGGAAGTGTTAAGAAAACTAGGTGTGTGGCGTTTCCTGTGCCTGCCTTGGTTTAATGACATGAGTTAATACAAAGTGCCAGGGGACCACTTCTAACCTTGCTGGTAAGATGGGTTGTGTGTCAGTTCCTTGTTTTTGAATAGGAGAGCCCTCCAGCACCAGAGAACTCAAAAATGGCATCAGAAACTGCCAGTTTGTGTGGCAGCGAACGGTCAGTCATCTTAGGCCCTGGTTCTGGTGCGGGACAGTCCCCTGGGATGCTGTTCCTTGGTGTTCCTCCTGTGCATGGGACTGAAGCCCTGGGAGCGCTCTGTGGGCAATGCCATGCACATCACCTGTGCCCAGGAGCAGATCCGCAATGCTGCCAAGCAAAATGCTGGGATAGACCAGGAAGAAGGCAGGAAATGTTTAAAAGAAACTTGTAATAGAATTGAAAGTGTTTGGTGTAGTAATAATACCAATGGTGAGAATTTGGAAAGCAGGTCTGGACTTAACTCCGAAGTAAGACTAGGAATTAGTGTAGCAAAAAAAGAAAGAAATGTGATGAGGACAGGCTAAAGTGTGCTCAAGTTTGGAACCATGGGTGATGGTGGGGAGTGTGTGTGTGGGGGGTGTTGTTTTAATGTGCTTGATCCTGTTCAGGCACGAACAGTGGCTGTCTGAAAGCATCAGTCCAGTTCTGGTAAACTGCACAGTGATGATGAAAATTATTAGCAAGTTAAGACCGCCTGAGCTAACACGATGGACCTGCTCGGTGCTGGAAGGGACGTTCAGGTGCTCCGCTGCGTTAACGTCAGCCCCGGGAGCAGACGGTAACGGACACGAAGCGGGGGAAAGCGTGCGCTAGGCCGTGTGAGTGTACAAGGGTGAGCTCTCTCCTCGGTAAGCAGTTCGCAGCTGACGCTTCTTCAGGAGCGGCTGTACGACCTGCACCGACGCCGTTACGGGAACAGGCTGCCGGCTGCCGACTGCCTGCAAGCGTCCAGCGTCGCGCTCAGGGCTCAGTGCAGGCCCCAGCCGAGGGGCAAGGACCGAGGCCAGGCCGCGCTCGAGCGAACGCTCCCCTGCCGCCATCCCCGCGGGCCGCGCGACGGGGGCGGGCCCTCGGGCGGCGGAAGGCCGCGCGCTTCCGGGGCGGGGCCGCCGGTGCCCGGGGTCTCGCCGGCCGGCCGGCGATGGGGGAGGCCGGGCCGGGGCCCGGGCCCGGGCCGGGGCCCAGGGAGGCGCCGGAACCTGAGGAAGATGAGGCGGAGGCGGCGGCGGCGGCGCCGGGTGGCGGGCGGGGGGGCCGGGCCGGGCCCCGCGGCGGCATCCGTGTGCTGAAGGTGAGGAGGGGACCGGGGCCTGGGCCGTTCGGGGAGAGCTCGGCGCCGCGCCTGGGGCGCTGCCCGCCTCGACCTTGGCGGGACGGCTGGGCGGGGCCGGGGTCTTCCCCTGCCCGCGTCCGAGTGGGGCCGTCTGTCCGGCCCGGCCCGGCGCGGCCGGTGCCCGTGGGGCTCCCGCCGGCTGATTGCGAGCGGTCTCGAGGGGGGCTCCCGGAGCGGCGGGGGGGCTCCCCCGGGCCCGGCCGCCACCCTGGGCCCAGCAGCGCGCCTGCGGCCTGTGTAGAGGGGCCGCCGGGTCGGACCGGTGAGCGGCGGCCTTCGAGAGAGGAGGGCAATTAGACGCCGACGCGGAGGCAGCTGCTGACGCTCTGGTGTGGGCTGCCTTGCAGAGAAACGTGAAGCGCAGTGGGAGCAGGAGCTGTTTGAACAGGATTCGGGTTGGTTCCCGTGAGAGGGACTGGCTGAAAGAGGACGCGGGACGAGGCTGCGTGTATGTTCACGGACGAGATTCTGCGGCGACTGCTTCTTCAGACTTACGCTTGGTCCTCTGTACGGTGGACACCCCAGCCTCTGAGATATGCGATGGAGAAGGGAACAAAAACCTCTTTTTGCAACTTCACGGAGACCTGGTCAGGTGAGGCCTGAGAAGGGATAAATCTGTTTGCGAAACGTTTGCCTTAGTTTTGCAGGGCTCTGTTCACCATGTGTTAACGTATGCTAGCAGGGCAGATACGGAACAGACAGAGGCGTCAGGTAGCAGTTAGATACAGCCTCGAGTAACGCAGTTTCGTAAAAACAAAGTGGTGGTGATGCCTTTTACGCATCTCTTAGCAAAGCCATAGGTGTTTTAGCTGGGAGGGTTGGCTGGTGTTCCAACCAGAAATATGTCCTTTTTTGTAGGTGGAGGCTATTGTTCATATACTCCTTTTTTATGTTCTATTGTTACAGACATTTCAGTGTCCAGAAAACTTAAGCTATTTAAGAGGCTGTAAACAGTTATTCTGAGTCAGTGAAACGCATAAGGTACTTTCACAGTTATGTCATGTAATATTTATGTGTTAGTAATTTTTTTGCTAAAAAGAGTTGCTAGGTAAATAATTAAAGGTAGACAGAAAGATAGCGTAGTAAGGGTTATATAAAGAAGGTCTAAGCATCAGATTATATGGTTTATGCCTGCAGTTGATTTAGGCTGAAAATAGACAGCTCAGAGTTTAATGTGCATGCACTTTATGCTGTGGGTATATTATGGACTCTTATAGGTTTACAAGCTCACATTAGGTTTGTTAGGATTTAGATTTTGTATTGATCTTCTGGACTTTAAGATTCAGTTATAAAGTTTCTCAGGGGAAAAAAATTGCTGTGGTGTCCTTACTTGAAGGCTAAGCAGCAGAGAACGCATGCTGAGCAGGACTAGTATCTGTTTGATAGTAAAATGGAAGTCAGAAGTTGCATGTATCCAAATTTAAAAAAAACATGGCATGTGTTTGATCAGGTAGAGGGAGGGAGTGCTAGTAGCAAGAGATGCAGAGAATAGGATGTGGTTAAAATTGACTGTTGAAAAAAGTTACTTAGACCCGTTTGCCTTGCCCAGCCTGGGTTATTGGAACCAGGGACAGTTGAGTTAGAAACACTGTATGAGGATAGAAGGACACTTGAATATAGCTGTTGAGGCTGCTGAAAATCTCCATTCATTGCTTGAAGAATTTATAAGGAAATTGGCTTGTTTTGGACTCTAACAGTGAGCAGATTTTCCAGCATTTAGAAAGAAAAGCAGACCCTTTACTGCAGATCATGAAAAAGGCTAGGTGAAGCTTGTAGATGTGTTCAGAGAGGAATGTTTTGACTATTTTTAGCTTTTGAAACAGCTTTTGTGTTTGAATTCTTTCCAATATCTGTCTCTCTTCTCATGCTAGGTAGCCGTGCCAGTCTGATTTGTGGCACGCTTTGTACCGGATTAGCAAATTGGTCCTGCTACCATTGTTTTGGAAGCAAGTACCGAGTTGTAAATGTTTACTTCCCACTCTTGTTGCATCTTGGTGTGTCTAGCACTTTGTCAAGCTTTGTCTTAAATTTCATGAAGTGTTCTTGATCATGGTGTGTCTGTTCCTTGTAATTCTCAAAATGTATTTGCTGCAGAAGAGATCCCTGAATTACTTCCTGCTGGGGATGTTTTCAGTAGAGAAATGGGAGTTACCAGTATTGCTTCAGTGACATCTGTGTTAGTAACAGGAAGAAGGCCTGAATGGTACCTGCTTGCGTGTCTACAGGAAGGTGACAGAGTGCTCAGGATATTCCTATGCCCTGTTGAGATAAGTCCTTCCTTGAACAAAGTTTGCTGATTACTTTAATAATATGTTCACAAATACAAATTACTCTGTTAAGCATCTGATTGCATTTTACCAGAGGTACATTTGTCTCCCAAACAACTTCTGAATTCTTCACCCTTTTAATATCAGTAGGTGACTTTCTTTCAGAAGCTGAGTATGGCGAAGATTGATTTGGCAACTGACTTGGAAGACTGAAAGCTGGACAGTAAATGGAAGAATAACAGAAACGTTTTTTGTGTATTCACTTTTAATATTCAGTGGCGTCCTTGTGATCATTCTGCATTTCCCTTTCAAGTCTGTGCACAGGGGAGTCAGTTTCTGTCGGAACTTTCTTTTCTTCTCCACAGCGCATCTCAAGGATCTTTAGAGCTCTCCTAGCTAGAATTTTTCCTTATGTTAGTATAGTTTCATAGTCAGAAATTATACCTTCCCGTGGAGGGGAGGATTAAACAAAAATAGCACAGATACCTTCTTTGTTCTGGACACCCGTCACAACAAAAATTTAAACTACAAAGATTTGAAAACTTGTTGCTTACGAAGAAGAGCTACAGTTGCAGCAGGAGTTGTGGAACTGTTGCTACTTTTTAATGGCTTTTCTGTCTCATGCTGTGCACCTTTGCTTCACAGAGCTGCTTCTCTGACTAGAGGAAGTGTCTGGTACCTGATACGTGATACTGATATGGATATAACAGGCTGTTTGTGTCAAATAGCAGCTGCTGCGACAGCCAGGGTGTTCTCTATGCGTGTTAGCATTCAGTGTGTATTGCACTGGGTACAAGATGAGTTTTTACATTTCTAATGTGATGTTTTCACACCACATTGCTTTCTCTCAAAGGGAGAGCGTATTTTTCTACCTCAAACTTTAATTATTGCCTCTGGAACCTGTCAGCCTTGATCACGTTAGTAAAGAAATTCCATATAGAAACTGCTGTTCCAGATACTAGTTTTGGTTTTCCCTTTCCTGGCCTATCCTAGGTTTTGTTAGCAAACCACGTGGCTCTTGACATGAACTTGGACCAGTGATCCATTCACTCGGGTCTCCAGAATGTCTCCAAAGGCATTCAATGAATTGCTCCCTTTCCTGGTTTGAATATGGTCCGTAGCTAACAACCTGGTTTGTTCATTGCTTTATTTACAAAGCCCTGTGCTGAACCTGTGAGTGTCACTAGTGAAATGCCTGGATTCTGCACTGGTGTTTCCCAGGTCATGGACCCAGCTTATGGCTAGTGCCAGAAGAGTAGCTTGACTGTGAGCTGGGATTCAAGTGCCCTTCCCACGAGGTCTTCACACTTGAAATGTGTAATACCAAGCCCTGCTTCATCTGTGGAGCGGTCAGTCATTGCATCCCACATACATGCAACTTTTTAGGTGTAGATTTTTCTGTAAACTCAAACTCTTTTGCTAGGTAGTGAACTTTGAACCGCTTGTGGATTTGTGCAGACGACTTGAAGAATTCAGAAGGCTTAACTTTTTGGGAAGGCTTTTGTCTTCGGCCAGTAGCAAGCAAACCTAGATGGTGCAATAGTATAGACTACTCTTTTGATTGGTTTTCAGATAAGAATGGTACTATGGCAAGAGAGGTACATTTGTTAGGGGATTAGGCTTGAATAGATATTGCTGCCTGTGTTCATTTTTTACATGGCTCTTTTTAGAAAAGAAACAAAACTGAGGGCATTATGTTTGATATCTTCAAGAAGCATATCAGTTTGATTTATGCAGAAAAGAAAGAAAATCAAGGGTTTTTTCAAATTAGTTTTTGAAACCCGTGGCTTTTTGCTGAAGTGAAAGATGAGAAGAATAAAAATAATGAAAAAATCAGATCTCGGCTCCAGAGGGGCCAAGTATGGTGGGATGAGTATTCAACTTTTTCAGGAGGGTAAGCCACAGTACTGTATCTCAGAGAGCATTGAGCAACCTGTAGAACTGTAATTTAATTTGTGCCATGAAAAGCGCTTATCTCTTTACTATATTGAGGTTCTTCCTGAATTCTGATGTGCAAGCATATTGTTTGGTGTGTACTCGCAAAAGCCTCAGTCCATTCAGCAACCAAATTGTAATGTTTGACTGCTGGTTTGTTGGGGTTTTTTTCCCCCTAGGAAATCTAGATGCAGACTACTCGAAATGTTCTTTTCATGAGTGACACTCAACCATTTATGGTTCCTGAGCCATGGCTCACATGCTGGAAAAGCTGTTTTCTGGCAAGCATAAGGCTTTTTAATAGCAGAAGAATTGTAATCTAGAAGTAGTCAAGGGAAACTTGGGCAAGGCATTTGGAGATCCAGTCAAATCTCTCATCTTCTTCTTGGATTCTGTGCTGAAGAGTATAGAATACATCAGGGTTTACTGTATTGGAAATCAGCATTGTTGGGTACAATCTATTATTTATTCCAGTTTCTAGTAGCTTGTTATAGGAGACAGATACCCAGGTTTGTAATTTCCAAGGTTACCTCAGAAAGCTCTTGTGAAAGTTTGGTGTCATGTTTACTGCTCTCTGTTTCTGTAGCAAAAAAATTAAGCGATAATGTGAACCTCAGTTACATATTTGTAGAAGTGCTTGGCTCTAAGCTTCTAGATCTTGACAGGAGGTCCTAAAAAAGACTGAGAGCCAGCACTTGAACTGAAGAAATCTCTGCAACAAGAGAAGCACTGATGGCATTGCACTCTTTCAAACCCATCTCTTGTCCTGTCCATCACGCAAAGCAGGGAAAGAAAAAGTGTTTCATAAATCAGCTTTTCATGCTGATTGTACAAAGAGCTTTATCTTAGCTGGACTAGGATCTTTTTCCAGGAGTTCCAAGAAGATGAGCAGTGTCAGAGTGATTGGTGGTGCTACAGGTGATCAGCACTGTTTGAATTTCCATTCTTGACTGCTGTTTTCCTTTTTGGGGGTGTGGTTTTTTTGGAAGCTATTTTCCTTTTTTTTTTTTTTTTTGGAAAGCATGGGATCTGGTCCTTGCTTATAGGCTCTCCAAATTATTTCAGAAGACTTCTCATCTCATTGAAGATATAAAGTAGATGGTGTCATCAAGAGTGAAGTCATCCCAGTCACAGAGGCAAGTCATGCCTTTTGTGATACTAAGTCAGGCTTGGATTCTGCTTCTAAGACACATCAAATGGTACCAGGTAACTTCCATGTGGTCTTGAGATTAAAATTTGATGCAATTAGAGCTAAACAACTAAACCTGGACAGACACACGTGAACTTCATGAAGTTCAACAAAGTGAAAAGCCAAGTCTTGCATGTGGGGGGGAACAACCCCAGGCATTAGTACACACTGGGGCCTGACTAGCTGGAAATCAGCTTTGTGGAGAAGGACCTGGGCATCCCAGTGAGCAACAAGCTGACCGTGAGCCAGCAATGTGCCCTTGCGATAAAGAAGGCCAGCAGTAACTTGGGCATTAGGAGGAGTGTTGCCAGCAGGTCCAGGGAGGTGATGCTTCCCCTCTACTGGCATTGGTGGGGCCACACTTGGACTGCTGTGTCCAGTTCTGGGAGTACAAGAGAGACAAGGACTCACTGGAACGTGTACAGCAAAGAACTGCTAAGATGATTAAGGGACTGGAGCATCTTTCAGCTGAGAGAGCTGGGACTGTTCAGCCTGGAGAAGGCTCAGGGGAATCTTATCAATGTGTATAAATACCTGATAGAAAAAAGATGAAGACGATGGAGCCAGAATTTTTTCAGTGGTGCCCAGTGACCAGACCAGAGGCAATGGGCACAAACTGAAACACAGGAGGTCCCCTCTGAACATCAGGAAACACTTTTTCACTGTGAGGGTGACGGAGCACTGGCAGAGGCCACCTGGGGAGGCTGTGGAGTCTCCATCCTTCAAGATACTGAAAACCCAACTGGATGAGGTCCTGGACAACTGGCTGTAGGTGGCTCTGGTTAAGCAGGGGCTTGGACTAGATGATCACTCCAGAGGCTTGTTCCAACCTCATTGAGTTGGGGATAAAAAAGATTAAAAAAAAAATAAAATTTCAGAAGTCTGATTTCCATTTTACTAATGCTAACAGATGGGCTGACTTCAGAAAAAGTATGTATTTAAAGTTATAAATACTTGCATTACTGGTTTGTATGATTTAATGCCATACTTGCCATGGAGATTGAACTCACTTTCTAGTCAGTGTAATGGGATAGAAATATCTGTGCTAAATTGTTGGCAAGTTGAACAACAGTAATCATCTGAGCTCAGTAACTGGGCATTACGTACCTTAAACTGTGGAATCTGAGCATTAGTTCAATTTGGTTTGGAAAATTTAGGTGGATTTGGCTTTTGCAAAATGTTTTCTTCAAAAAAGGCATTACAAACAATTGTGAACATGGCAGAAACTGTGTCTTTGTCATACATGTGTGTCATAGCATCTGATTTGGATGCCAGAAGAGAATAGATAGGCCTGGGGAGGGCAGGAAAGGGAAGGATTGTGCTTTCTGCTGAAATTTATCTGAATTTGCATTGAACTACACTGGCTAGCTCTTTATTTCCTTTTCTTTACTGGTTTAAAGAAGGGGCAGAAAGAAAAGGCAGTTTTTCCAAATGTTGTTTCTATTTAAAAAAAGCACCACCACAAAAAAACCACAACAAACCAGCAGTAGCAGCAGCAACAGCATGCATTGCTGACAGTTGCCTGATTACATCTTGAACTTTAAATTGATGCATGAATATTATTCTCATGTATGAGTTTTGGAGTATGCTTACAGTACACATCAAATTGTTATCTCTGACATTGCTTTTGGTCACATTGGAAGCTTCATGAAATTAGGATAACTCCTAAAAATCAACCAAAAATTATCACCGTTGACAGACATTGGTATTTAGTCCATTGAGCCTCATCTTGAAAAGGACGTTTGAAATGGTCAGTCTCATGATTTATAACCAACTGTTTAAAGAATAGGTGACAAATCGAGGTCCAGTGACCATAATCTGAAGCTAGGCACTTTTAGATTAAACATGAGGATTTTTAGTGGTGGATAATGAATGGATTACTGAAGCAATTTATTTTAACTCCCATCTTACATTTTCAGTGCTTAATCCTTTATATTAAGATTCCCCCCCCCCTCCCCCCAAAGTAAAACTTCTACTTTAACTAGAAACTTTGTTACTTTTATTGCAGAAAATAACAATTCAGCCTCTCTGGAAGAAGTGAGGTGAGAGTATCTGAAAACATCTTTTCTGTTCTGAATATACTAAACCTGATGTTTCAGGAGAACTTTCTCTTATTGCCATTGTTCAAGTTAGCCACTGAATCCTTCCTATGATCTGTTGTAGTTCTAAAAACGTCTTTTCTTTAAATGTACCATTTGGGTTAATTTGCCAGAGCATGAGAATCTTGCACTGAGGAGAGCTAAAGAGAATGGGAAATTTTTTTTCTTTCTTTTTAGAAGTCATTCTTCAGGAGGATTCTCATATGCTTTGCTCACAGCTGCATTTGGAAGAGAAATTTAAGTAGAGTTCTTTTAAATCTTTCAGTCATTATACATATGAGGTTTTAATTATTTGGCATCTACTTTTTGTGCAGTATTTCTGGTTTTGTTTCAAGTGCTAACATTCTTAAGTGCTACTTGACAAGCAGGAAGCACAGACCCCAAGGATGCATGCTTGCCAGACCTTTTCAGAGGAGCAGAACAACCAGTATGTCAGTATTCTTTACACTTTAGCTGCAATGAGCCTTGTTTAATCTTTTTTGCATTCTCAAACTACTTTCTTGTATGTTTTGACAGGAGGCTGGAGCCCACAGAAAAACCCCTTCAGATTGTGTATGACTACTTGGCTGGGTTGGGTTTCGATGATCCTGTCAGAATGCAGGAAGAGGCAGCAAACTCTGATCTCAGCTGTATGATTCGCTTTTACAGTGGTAAGAAATTGTGTGTGTGCACACTGTTGCTGTTCCTGTAGCTTTAACTATGAGGCAGAACTCAGCTGAAGCCCAAGTCATTGACCTGTTGGGTTTATAGGTGGCTACATCAGACACCCAAAGTACCAGTAAGCATTTCATAAAATAACAAGTTTTCAAGATTAATAGAAAAAAACACAATTCTGTAGTTTTCTTCATCCTATCTATGGCTTGAGAAAAGACAGCTCCACAGGAAGACACAAGATTGCTCTGTTGTCTTTAGTTTTCAGTGTTACAACAAATGCCTTAGAGCTCCTAATGGGATCAGAAACAGTTCAGTCTAGATGTGCCTGAAGATTGTGTTTCCAAAAGGTGTATGGATACGGGCAAGGAAGGTCCTGGTCAAATACCTCCACAGCCTGTAAATAGAGAGTGAAGGTGCCAGCTGGTTAATAATAATGCAGGCTGCCATTAGAACCTCGTGCCTTTCATTGCAGAAAAGAGACTTCTGAGTGGCCTATTGAATCTGTTTGGGCAGGATACCATGTGGTGTAAGGAGCAACAGAATGATAGTCGTAGGCCTGTTGGCGTATGGTGCCAACAGAAAACAAATCAGAAAACAAGTCAGAAAACAAATTCACTGCAGTGAAGAGGAAATATAAAAGGGGGAGGAAAGCTGATAATGAAATTATTCCATTACTTTTAAATATTTCACCTGTGTATTTTTTGCATTTCAGAAAAAAAAAATCAAAGTGCTTTTAATGGAAAATTGTTCATGCGTATTGGAGCTGTGTAGCCTGACTAAGCTGCTAGCCATCATCTGTTCATTCAGCGTCAAAAAATGAAATCATAAGAAATCAGCTTCTCTACCCCTTTACCTGAGACAAACCCCTTCTGTCTGGGAGCTGTGTGTGTAACAGACTAAACAGTATAGAAGTATAATGGAGATGGAAAGAAGTATGACACGCATACAGTCTGGATTTATAGGGCAAGGAGTAGGGAGTCAGAAGTTACTTCAGCTGGAAGGAGGAGAGGCATCAAGCATAGGGCTGTAGAGAACTTCTGAGGAAAAAATAAGCAATTCAGTTTGGGTATGTCAAGCAGGAGCTGCTGAAGATTCAAGGCTCAACTTCATGGAAGCAAGTAGGTAGAAAAATGGAATTGAGTAGTTTCGGTCAGCATGGGAGGGTAGTCCTGCTTAGAAAGAGGCTATGAAGGAAGAAGTACAAGGATTGAAGAGTGTTCAGGAGACCTGTTTTAAGAAAGTAAAAGCAAATGCTGACCAAGTGGTTCTTAAAGGTAGGGGAGGAATCAGAGGGAATGCGATGAAAGATTACGTGATAATTTTGCAAAGCCTACAGCTGAGTACATAAGGGATGAAGTAACGCATTTTAGCCAGAGAAACATTACTTAGAATCGTAGAGTCACAGAAGGGTTTGGATTGGAAGGGACCTTTAAGGATCAGCTAGTCAAACCCCCCTGCCTTGGGCAGAGCCATCTTTCATTAGACCAGGTTGCTCAAAGCCCCATCCAACCTGACCTTGAACACTTCCAGGGATGGGGCACCCACAGCTTCTCCGAGCAACCTGTTCCTGTATCTCGCCACCCTCATTGTAAAACATTTCTTCCTTATGTCCAATCTAAATCTGTCCTCTTTCAGTTTAAAACCGTTGCCCCTTGTCCTGTCACTACAGGCCTTGGTAAAAAGTCTCTCTGTGCCTTTCTTATAAGCCCCCTTTATATGTTGAAAGGCTTCATGAAGGTCTTCCCAGAGCCTTCTCCAGGTTGGACAATCCCAGCTTGCTCAGCTTGTCCTAATAGGAGAGGTGTTCCAGCCACCTGACCATTTCTGTGTCCCTCCTCTGGACCTGCTGGAGTGCTGAGAGCAGCCTTCATGTTTCTTTCACTCCTTGGGGATGTCTCTTGGGTTTCTGTGTTCTCTTCCCACATTTCTGTCTGCCTTTCTCATGTGATATATTGAGGTTTTTCCCTTCCCTGGTGCATGGTGAGTACTTATGCCCAGTTGGGGTGATAGGACAAGTGGATTAATAGAAATCTCACATTAAACAGCAGCAAGAGGGAAGCATGCTTCCTCAAGTCTGGCTGTTGAGGTACTTGTAGGAGCCCAAGAGTTTTATGAGGGCAGAGGATGAGTTAGATTGGCTGGGAGAATGGGGGGAGGGCTTCCTCTCAATGGAATTTGGTTGGAGAATGGAGGCCAGTGACCTAGGTTGGATGGGGCAAGTTCAGAGACCAAATGTTATGGAGTCTTTACATGCTTCAACAACGGATCAAATGGAACAAGCTCTCCAGAGCCATCAAACAGTTCATCTGTGTCAGGTGTGACAGGTGTGAATTGTAGAGGGTCACACGCTTTCTCTGGTGGGGAACTGTCTTGATTCCTTCTATTGCTATAGCTGGACTTGTGTAACTTCTAAGGTGGTGTTAGAAGTGCTAGCTCTTTCTGTTGATGACCTGTATCCTTGCTCTCCATGGGAAAGCCTGTGCTGACTAATTGGAGCATGGAGTTAAGCATGATCACAGCAACGTTCAAGGCCAAGCTCAGGAGCTGCAAAGAGTGACAGGAACTTGCATACCCCTAGAGGTTAAGACCATTCTTACACGTAGCTTGAGGAGTTGTGAAAGAGCTGGGATTCAGAGTAGAAGTCCTTGAACGTTGCCCCTGGATGTTTCCTTAGCACTAGGACATAGATGTCATGGATGTTTTGGAGCAGTTGGGGAAACTGGAGGATTAGAGTAGCTTCTTAGTAATATCTGGTGCTTGGAACAATGCTGCTGCGGCAGTCAGTAGGATGCCACTTTTGGTGCCGTAATATTGTTTTCTTACAAGTCTGGGGCTGGTCTTTCAGCTTGGTGAAATCCAAGCAGTTTTTTCTCTGGGTGATTACAGTTTCTCACCATTAAAGGACATTTTAGGCCAAACTTTATGTTCCTGATACAAAGCTACTGTTCAGCTAAATATTTCAGCTAAATTCAGCCTGGTAGAGACATCAAGCCAATGCTTTAAATTTGACAAGCTGAAGATCCTGCTTTCTGAGAAACGGTATAACAACTTTAGTCGGTGGTTAACTTTTTGCTCCTAATAAAAATTTGAAGTATGGTTTGTGTGTGGAAGTGGGGCATGCATAACCAATAGTAAGAATATTTTTCCAGTGGATCTAATTAGAGTTTTTGTCATTGTCTGGCATATATGTTGGCTACTCAGTTCCTCTGTCTGACTTTGGGGCTGGGGGTATATAAATACTTGCAGGTTGATGCTGCTTATGGATATCAGGACACCTGCAGGACAGTTCAAGATATAAGCAGCATGTCAATAGCAACTTCAAAAAAAAAAAAAAAAAAAAAAAAAGGATCCTTTCCTAAGTAAGACAAAGGACCTGTTGCCAGGATCTGTCTTAGGGATTATTTAAGATAAAATTAAATATAAATTTAATAAGAGGAGTTTCTTAACACTTGAAACTCATAGGTCCATCAGGTCAGGCTCATTCCTGTTCTTTAAAGTTTTAAGTGACTATTTGGAACATTTTCCTAGGCAGTAAGACAGTATAAACAGTGGACAGAATCTTGAAAAGCATCTGGGAGATTTGTCATTATTATGAAAAAAAAAAAAATGTAGTAAAACAGGCAAGGAGGTAGGATGACCTAAAAGTGTATGTGGATTAGAAGGCTGAAGTAGAATTCTACTTTGCTGGTTAGAGTCATAGCTAGCAGTGCACACAGCACAGCTATAACAGTCAGTGCTGGAGTTCTTTCATTTGAATCATCTTCAGGGAAATAACTTTCTTATGTAGCTGATTTTCCATGCTTTTCTTTAAAGCCTAGTAGAAGCCACTTATTTGATGGTTTCTGTGACTTTAGTTGACTTGACAAGAGTTTGAAATTGCTCTTCTCCGGCATCTGAATGAAGGATGTTTGGCAAGTGTGTAAGTTTGCTAAGGTCTGTAGTTACCTGTAGATTAAAAACACACTACATGACAACCGTTATAACGTTGTACTGGAAGGCATACAATGGTTGCTTATTAGACATTAGTGCATTGACTGTGGAAGTTGCTTGTCCTCAGCGTGAGAATTTTTTTAAAGTGCAACTTGTCTTTCCTCGTTCTTTACAATAACTGATTTTGCATGTTACAGCTGTGTTGCTATTTGTACTCACAGCTGAGAATGAAGAACAAATGGAAAGTAAATGCTAATATCCCCTTTTTCTTCAGAAAAGCCATGTCAAGTGGAACAGTTAGATCGCATCCTGCTTTCTGGAGTCTATAACGTACGCAAAGGAAAGACCCAGTTGCACAAGTGGGCAGAGCGCTTGGTAATTCTCTGTGGTACGTGCCTCATTGTGTCCTCTGTGAAAGATAGCCACACGGGGAAGATGCACATCTTGCCTCTTGTTGGAGGGAAGGTAAGACTTTTTTTGGTTAGCTTCCTGTGGCTTAGAAAGGAAGAAGGGATTAAAACGATGGGTATTATCCACAAGAGCTTAATCTAGGCTTTTGTAACAAATTACTGCATTAACATGTTCAGAGAGTTGTACACCCCCTTTCTACGTGCTTTGCTTAGGTGGTAGTCTTAAGGCTAACAAACAAAGAGACACTAGTTCTGCTTTCACGTTAGTAGCCAATGTTGTGAATGGGCATTCTGGAAATTATTACTTCTTCAATCTACTTCAGCAGAAAGATGTTAAGAAGGATTTACTTCTGTGTTTCTCTTCAATAACTTTACAACTGTGTTTTCAGCAAAATGTCATGTTGCTGGTAGTCAGTAATACCTCACCCTGGACTTCAGATCCATTGTAATTGCTGCAATTTAGGCAGACTTTTGTTTTCAATTCTCCCTTTGCAGGTGGAAGAGATGAAACGTCGGCAGTACACACTTGCTTTCACATCTGCTGGAGCACAAGCTCAGACATACCATGTTTCCTTTGAAACGCTGGCAGAGTGCCAGCGGTGGCACCGACAGGCATCCACGGTGAGGCCCTGGAGACTGCAGTAGTTCAGGTGGTGGGTATGGGCTTGATAAGGGTTTTCTGATGCAGGCAGAGATGAAGCTAGAATGCTGGAGAAAACACCCAGGATGCTTTCCAGCTGTCTTCAGTTCTTAGCTGCTCAGGACTATAGAGATTTTCTTCTAGCCTGTTCTTCTCTTTCTGCCTGTGCAATAATGTTTGACAAGCAGTTCTGCATTTTTTTTTCCACCCCTGCTGCACCTATTGAGTGTAGCTAATCATAGGTCATTAGACCAAACACCAGGGGCTGGCTGACTTTACAGCCCTGGAAACCTATAAATTGCACCTGTTGCCATAGTTGAGTCTGCCTAAACTGTGGCACGGACTGGCACGGGGCTACCCTGATAGGTTTGAGTTAGCACAGAGATCATAGGTCAGCAAAGTAAGTGTAGTTTGTTCAGAGCTACATCTTTATTACATGTTAAAGTACAATTAGATGGTGATAGCTTAGTGCTGAGCCACACTTTGACCTCAAATATACATATATAAAAAATATTACGAAATACAAAATGAGTTCACAATAAAGCAGGTCATAAAATCTGGAATGAAGCATCGAAGACCTCAAAACAAAGCACACCTAATGAAAGGAAATCTGATACTTGCAAAGACTTTATGAAATGTTGCAAAATCATAAGTTATGAAGCCTTTTCATCATAACAGGTTATGTTTCCAATACTGTGCCCTGAACAAGTTAACAAAAGGAAGGTGGAAGGAGTAGCTAGGCCAAGCAGAGGTTCTGTAAACCTTAAAGGACTGAACTGGAAAGTCAACTGCTTCCTATTGCTGCTTGCATCTTTGTTTGGAAGGCACTCAGAGATTATGCTTTCTCAGCAAAGTTTCCTCGGCCAAAGATACGGTTTTCTCCATTAGGCTGGCTCTCTTACGGTCTAGCTTTTAGGCAGTGCCTGTTGCACATACAGAGCAGGGCTTTCTGTGTGTCCTAGTTGGTATGCAGTTACGCATCCTTGTCAGGGGGCTTGCAGAAACAATAGTAGCAAATGGGGTAAACTCATACTCTGTGGACTGTTTGCTGCATGGACTCTACCTGGTAGATTCAAGGGGGTTCTTTCATGTTCTGGCAAATTGTTTACTACCTGCATTCTTTGGCCTTCCATTAGACCTCCAGAGAAAAATTGTTGCACAACTGCAGCTCTTCCTACTTCTTTTCAGGTTGTGTCTATGCGACTTGGCATGGTTGATCTTTCATGCTACAGCCTTGAGGAAGTACCTGAACACCTCTTCTACAGTCAAGACATCATCTACCTCAACCTACGACACAATTTTATGAGATCAAGTGGAGCAGGGAGTCTTGACTCTCTTTGCAGGTCTGCAAAGAATTATTTTTCTTCTATATTTGGAGTTCTTGACATGTGGATCCAGGGATGAAGAGGAGGGGGAATCTATTGCCCATTCTTGTGGGGATGGTAAAAAGATTGATATTCAGGAAGCTCTAACAAATGAAGGGGGCTAGGAAGCAGAACTGAACAGCGCAGGCAGGCATAAGCTTCCAACAGTTTACAGTCTTCATGAACTCCCCTCCACAGATTCTTTGTGCTAAGTTAGATCGGAGATGAGCCTGGTGGAGTGATATGCCATTTGTATGGACAAGATGCAATAGTAATATAAGGCTGCTTGCTAAACAGAACATTTTGGAGTATAAAATAAAAGGTGAGGGAAAGCATAATGCTGCTGTTGTGGGTAAGTGTTTGTAGGAAGAAGTGCAGATCTGAAAAAGCCTGTTTTGGTAAGTTCTTAATGTGCATTTGGAATTGGCAGAGGGCCTGTGAGACTCCAGCTTTGCTTTGGGAACTTGTAATGATCTGCTTTTAAGAGAGTAGCAGTTGTGTGATGGTATGGAAACATGATGTAGTCATCTTCGGTAAGTGAGGGAGTCTTACAAAAATATTTTTAAATTAATTCCTGAAAATCATAAAAATCTAGAGGAAGATTAGTCTGTTGATATCTATGCCAGTCATGCTAAAAACAATTCAAGGAGTCACTCTATGAATTTTGAAAGCTGTTAGGAAACCTATAGTAATATTGTCAAATGGCTCAGTGTGTGGAACACATTGTGCCTTAAGATAAATATATTCAGAGAAACTTTGCAAAACTGCAGGGTTTTGTTTTGGTTTGGGTTTTTTTTGTTGTATTTTTGTTTTGTTTATCTCTCGGGGCCTCTTACCAGCTTATTTCATTTTTCTTCCTACAAAGTAATGACATACCTAGGTATCCATGAGGGTATACAGGGTAAAAAAATCGCTCACCTGTGGGAATTCTTTGCAGTTTCATTGAGAGCCAGAGTCTAGTCTGGTTTTGTTTTAATTCCAGACTTGTTTAAATATTTTCTAACTGCTGAATTGTAATAGACTCTGTTACTGGAGAAGCTGCTTAAAATAATGCAAGATTTCGGTTTCTGCTTCTCTCTTCAAATACACTGTATGGTGTTGAAAACCATATCAGGACTTTATTTTCTAAAATGCGGTATCCTTGGTTCACAGGATCAGCAAAGGGGCTTGAAATTTCTTTTGACCTTGCATGTAGTCAACAAGAGATCTGACATGTCAGAAGCTCGACTCTTTTCCTGGCAGTGACAATGTCTGATGAAGCTGAAATCCTCAAACAAACAAAAGCCATAAAAGAAGCCCTCATCTCACACAATCTTGAATAAACGGGTAGCATTAGGTAGCCCACCTAAGGCTGCTCATTGCCTTTTTGAAAATATTTTCTTCCTAAGGTTTTTAGGATGTTTATCAGGTCACAACCCCAAATGAAGAAACTTGCTCATTTGCAGTAGGTGTTATCAGTGCCTAGAGATTGACAATTCCGAACAGCAGGATTTTTTCAATGATCAGATCTCTTTCTCTGAGGAAATCTTTGAAGCTCTAGGAGTCTAACTAGCTAGAACTATAATAATGGAACAAAAATAATTAACTAAAAGGGAAACGTTAAGTGAAGGAAATTAACCCCACCTGTTTTGTCACATCTCCTAGCTTATTTTTTCATCTAACCTACTGCCTTTCAAGTATCTCCCTTTTCTGGAAAACATTATCAGGGCTGACCTTCGTTGATAAGTATGTGTGTGCGCACGCATGTGTATAAAAATGCATGTCTATTATCACCATTCTAGCTAGTTGATACAGAGTTGTACTGGGATGCTTTGGCGGCAGAGCAGGATGTTGCGTTGAACTGGGAATATTTCAGGCCTGCCCCAGTTTGGGCAGCTCAAAGAGGATGGTCATCCCACTGAGGATTTGTTGCTGTGTTTCCATACCTCTTTGGTGTAATCCCAATATGCCCTGTGAGAGCACAGTCCAAAACTTGAGGAGCTGTAACAATTTCAGGATGCTTATTCCCTTTAATACATGGTTCTTGTACAACTTGAGAGAGAGTTGGGTTTGCATTCTATTCCTGCATCCCTACTGCTTGAGAATATTGGGGCAAGGGAGAAGGAACAGAAGGGGAACTCAAAAGGCTTTTGAGTATTGTCCTCCCCGTTGAATGCGACAGTCTGCTCACGGAGTCTCAAACCAAGCTGTGTCATGTACTAGTTTCCCTTCAGCTTTTGGAAACTTTAATGCCCCTGTTGTGTTTGCTTTGATATTGTTGCACATTGATGAATTCTGAAAATTGGTTGTGCTGTTGCATTTAATGCCATGCCTCTTGGGGCAGTTTATCACCACAGTCTGTTAATGATAGAGAAAGAGCTGCTTGGTGTTAAAGGCATGTGCTGTAGAAAAAGCCATTGTAGAACTCCAGAGAAAGCAGTTTCATTAAAGCGTTTTCTGATTCCAAAACCCAAGAACTGTGATCTGTCCTAAATCTCTTAAAGTTGAATCAGTTAATGAGAAAGTTCAAATCTGTAGGTTTATCCTCATTGTTTCCTTTTTTTCATTATTGTTGTGAAGTTCTGTGGGCAAGTTTGATTTTTGTATCATTGGTAGATCTTTGCATCATACAGTATGTTCCCTTTAGGACGGCTATTACCAATACAGCATCTTTCTCTTTGGCTTTCAGTTGCATTACAAGACAGTCTGTCTGTGATTGCAGCAAACATAAAATGCCTATGCCCTTACTTGTATGACAGTATGTTTGCTTTCTCAAAGCAAACAACCCATGTCCAAGTTTCTGATATGCTCCCTCTTTTAATAAAAACCCAAACAACACCATACCCCCCCAAAGGTTATAAAGCAACATGGAGAAATATAATGCAGATAATTCCAAGTATTCTGAATCGGAAAAAGGAGTCGCTATAAAGAAGAAAAAATTTCAAAACCTTTCAGTCTCGCACTTCAAGCCATTTCAAGCTAGGAGTAATATTCTCCCTCCATTAATGAACCTTGGTTTTGTTACCTATATTAAAACGTTTGCTTCAAAATAAGAGCTACTCACCATTACCTAGCAAAAAGTATGCTAGATGGAGCAGCTGAATGAACTATATGTTTCCAAGTAGTACTTCCCTGGTACATTACATTAGATTTGCAATGGTCTCATAAAAGTATGATATTCATTTCCACTGAATTAATTTCTGATGGTTCCAGTTTGGGATGAGGAGGTTATTACTTGGGGGAAAAATACTTTTGTTTCCTGTAGAAAGAAGTAGGAACTCTTTGAGAAGAACCTCTTGCATATTACTCCAGCCCATGCTCAATTTCTTCCCTCTATTTGGACCTAGCACAGTGATAGAAGGAGCTGGAATAGGCAACTATCTGTTAAGCACAGGTGGGACTTTAGTGACTGCGAGGGCTGTGTCAGTTCTCGTGTGGCTGTACCTATGGTACAGTCTCCCAAGCAAGTGGCGCTTTAGACGTGGAATCTATTCCAAGCACCTCTGGGTGCAGATCTTGGGGCTTCCCAGTGTGAAGTCGGTGCTTTCCTGGATTTCCCTTTTACAGCTCTGCTAGGCCTTCTGTTGTGCCTAGCTTGAAAAGGGTATTCCCCTCCTCTGTTTTATTCTCAGAATGGTTCCAGTTACTGTTTTCAGCTCCCATTTTCCCAAGTTGCATAATTGTAGATTTTTACTCTAAATAATTCTTTGAAGGTATATTTTTTTAAATTAATATTTTTAGTCTCCTTAATCTTGGTATCAGTCACTAGAAGGAAGCCTGTCAGAGGAGAAGGTTGTTGCGGAAACTGCCATAATGAGTTAGCTGACTGTATTGCCAGTGTACAAAGACTTAAAAATTCTTTATGACTGGTTTTGTATGGTTTTGTTTCAAGACCATGGAGGTTTGTGAATTAACTAGTATTCTTGCCAGTAGGTTTTCTCAGTTGAAGAGCCTGAACCTGTCTCATAATAGACTGGGAGAGTTTCCTGTATCACTGTGTGAGATCTCTACTCTGACAGAGCTTAATGTTTCCTGTAATGGACTTCATTACTTGCCAAGCCAGATTGGCAAACTGTTGAAGTGAGTATATTCGTTGTATTTGTGGCCATAAAAATCCTTGGTGCTTTGGTTGAGCACAGCTGACGTAAAGGTACCACTTATGAAAGTATGAGTGCTGGGGCAGCCTGTTCTGCCCATGAAGACTGAATGATGGATTTGACTCCAGCAGGAGGTCAAGAATCAAGGTGTCCAATAAGGTTTGTTTTTCCTTGAAAATGAAGATATCACAGTATGTTTATACAGTTGATAGTTTAAGTCACTGGTATAAAGTAGGTTACTGTTCATAATTTTTTACTTCCTGCATGTTCTGCTAGCTGTGTAAAATATATTAGTGTAGTTTTCTAATAACGATTAATGGATTTTGCCTATTTTGGAGTGGCCTAGGAAGGCACTTAACAGTCAGTTATGATGCCTTGAATCACAGGTACCACCTTGCTGAACTAGAGTAATGTGAAGGCTTCTAAGTATATGAATATACTCTCACTTAAAATTCAGTAGACTTGAAGCTTTTTATGTTCTCTGTGGGGTGTGTGTTTTGGGGGGTTGTTTTTTGGTTTGGGTTTTTTGTTGTTTTTGCTTTGGGGTAACTTGTATGATTTCTTGTGGGTTTATGTCCGATTTTACATAAATTCGAATGCATCTTCTTCTCTCTCCATCTACTACCATCTTGCATTCCCTTGTCTGCTTTCTTGTTATTTCCTTCCTACTTTTGCTTCTACTTTTTTTTTTTTTAAATACTGTTATGGTGGTGCCTTATTGGTTAAACATAAATAATGTTATGTTTACATAAAAATACTTCAAGAGTTTCTAAAGATCATGCTGTCAGGGGCATTTCCAGAAGCCACAGATTACTACAGTGAAACATCTGTGGAGATCAGCTAGGCTTTGTAGAACTAAGGAAAAATACACATGCCTCTCAAATTCGGAGGCCTAGTCTGTGGACCTTATTTATACAAGCAAGAGTATGCTGATTATGTTGTTGCAGTATTCATAGATGTCTTATGCAAAAGGGATTGCAGATTTCTTAACTGTATGCAAGTTTAAAGTATAAGGGCACCTTATAGGACCAAAGATAGTCTCAGGTGCAATTCCTTAATCACTACTATTAAAATATTACAGCTGCTGATGTAGAAAAGATGAGGAAACATGATGCAGATGAAGCATTGTCTGAATACAATTGTATTGTTTCTCAAATAAGTTCATGCACATTTTTCTACAGCTGCTGAGGTGTGTGACTTTCTGAATTTCTGTTTATTATTTGTATTTAATATTTTTGATACTGATGCAGTTTCTATTGAAGTTTTAATTTATTGTATAAAACTTTTCTGTGGTAACTTCTCACAGAGGTCTACTCATTTTTGTCAGCATTAGTATGCTTTGATAGCTTTCTACAGAATTGGTTGCTTTTTGTGTTAGGAAGGATTTTAACATGGAAATGCCCTCTGAAAATTTTGTCTTAAAAGTGTTTGCTGGAGTAAAAACCTTCTCCGTTTTTCCCAGTAGCTACCAGAATGCATAAAAGCTTAAACTTAGGTAAATTTAATTGCAAGACTATTACTGCATTTGTTTAGATAAGCATTGACACTGAGCTATTGGTTCATTGTGGCCTGCTCTTCCTCCAGCTTCTATCTTTAATAAAGGAGTGTCTGCAGCTACATCGGGTGTAAGCAAGTAACTTCCAGAGCAATCTTTTAGCCATATGCAACCTGTGAGGAAAAAGCTGTATGCAGGCTTACAGTTTTCAGAGGTTTACAACTTAGTTATGGGTCCAGTCATCTTTTTGATCCCTTGAGTTCTTATTCATAAGAACTTTTTATGGCCCCAGATTGCATTTCTACCACCAGTAAACACTGTTCAGAAAGTTCTTTGCTGAAACATAATCATAAGGAGGGAATTGTATTTTGGGGGTTTGAGTCTCAAAACCCATGCAAACTTTTAAACAATTCATCTTGCAACAGAAAGCCACCCTATTCTTTTCTGAGTGTCTGAAAGGACAACTAGAATGTACAAATTTGTTACCAGTGCATTAGTGTGGTAGAAATTGTGGTTAAACTGTGCCATAAGTGCCATAGATGTGAATAAGTGCCATAATAGTGATATGGGATTCCAGCAATTGGATTATGAAGGTGCAGTTGATTTTTATTGTTTCTTATGAGACAGGTCTGTACTGTTACTGCTGTTGGTTTTGGTTTTAGTTTGTCATAGGTCTTTTAAAGATTGTCCAACATGCTAAGTGAGGAGTTCTTAATTTGTAGAAAACCAAGTGATTAAGTAAGTATCTCTCACTTACAACGTAAGTACTGATTTGTATTTTGCTTATGTTAACTTACAATCTTTGGCACAACTGGAAGTTTACCTCCAAAATAATTTAGGAACTATTTGGTGTTGCATACATGCAGTTCCAAGCCTATTACATGCATAATAGAAGTACTCTGGTAACTTTATGTGTATAAGAATAAAATTGTCTGTTAGGTACCTTTAAAAAATAGCCACATTGAGGCAGCTAGCTATACGAGGAAATTCACTGAAAATGGTAAACGTAATGTTCACTACTCTTTGCTGAATTACTTTCTCTTCATTGCTGCAGTCTCCAGACCTTCTGGCTTGATGGGAATTTCCTCACATCCTTACCAGAAGAACTGGGGAGTCTGCAACAGCTCAGCTGTCTCGGGCTTTCCTTCAATAACTTCTGTGAACTGCCAGCAATTTGTGAGAAACTCATCATCTTAGACAAACTAGCCCTGGCAGGGAACTTGCTGGAGACCCTGGACCTTGCAGTGCTGAACCGTATGAGTCACATCAAAAGTGTGGACCTGAGGTAAGGGAGGGAAGCTTGCATATATATATAAACCAGATTGCTACTTTCCGTTTACAGCAGAGGAGCTGTGTAACCTCTACTACATTTTGCAATAAACTAGGTGTAATTTTTTCTCTTACTGATTCTTTAGCTTTTAGGGGGTTCTGTTTCAGAGGGTGTGCAGAATTCACTTGGAGAAGCAAGGTTAACTGAGCAATACCTGAAGCCACTGAATGTGACTCAGACCTCTAGTTTCCTCTCTTGATATGCTGTTACCATGAGCTTCGGTAGTTTTGTGCCTGAACCTGCCCCAAGATGTGATCCTTATTCTCCACACTGCCAACTGCAGACCTCTGAGAAAGGGACAAAGAACTTTTTGTTTGTGGCAAGGCAGTAGAGTATCTAGTCTCTGCATTAAGTAGCTGTCCCTTGGCCTGGCTTCTAATTTCTAGACTGGTTTTTGGAATCTCTTAAACACTGGGGAATGAGTAAAATGGTTTCACACAGCAGTGCAGACAAAGGAAATCCACCATTGCTCCTCACACATTTCACTGTGCTCACCTTTGGCATTAGCCTTCACCAGAACTCTTCCTTTCCTTTCCTCTCTCTTCTTACTCATGTCCAGTGTTCAGTGTCCTATTTTCTGACTTTGTAACTCTTATCTCTGAGTGTTTAGGCTGAACAACCTGAAGAGAGCAGCAGCTGACACTCTGGAGGGGAACAAATCTGTGACTTATATGGATTTACGAGACAATCAGATGACAGATCTGGATCTGAGCTCCTTGGGCAGCCTGGAGCAGCTGCACTGTGAGCGGAATAAGCTGAAAGAGTTGACACTGAGTGGCTTTTCTCTTCGGGCCCTCTATGCCAGCAGCAACTGTACGTCTCTCTGCCTTCTTCACCTGCCTTCTTCCTTCAAGCCCTGGGAACAAAGGAAAACAGCCCTTTGCCCTCTCCCACGCAAAAAAAAATATGCTGATGTTACAGTAGAGAGACTGTATGTGATGGGTCTTCTGAGGTCAGCTCCTAGGGTCACATACGCATGTGTGGGTGCAGGCTGTGTAACGGGGCAGGCTGCGGTGTTGAGTTACTGTCCAAAGAATTAGTCTTCCGGTGAGATCTGTTTGGGAGTCCACAAATAAACGTACAGTTCTCCCCTGTTCTGGTACCCCATGTGGCAGATGGAGAAATGGGATAGTGAGAAGCTGTAGTGCCATATGGCAGATGTATGAAGTGCAAACTCTGTCCTGGGAGGAATGAGTAGAGACCTTGAGTATCCATGAAGTAAGCTAGCTAGTCTGTCTGCTTCTCTGTGCTGTTTTCCCTCTGAAGTTCTGCAATCATAATTATTTGCTTTACTTCATCAGGTCTGACAGCTGTCAATATTTATCCGGTTCCTGGTCAACTGACATGTCTAGAACTCTCTCAGTAAGTAACTATACACCACAGAATATAAAGCAAGTATCTGGACACCTTTGCTGTTTTCTGCAGAAATTTTTTTGGAGCTTTTAGGCTTTTGAGAGTCGAGAGCAATTGAGGGAAAGTACTCCATCTTCACAATAGAACTGGAAAGCTCAGCACTAAAGAATGATGAACGTGTCCCAGACCAGAAGCCTCTCTGAACCAGTATGACCTGTCTCGATGACTGGCTGTCCTTCAGCTGTAGGCTGTAATCAGCAAAAAAAGCCAAGCAGGGACCACTGAACTTGCTGCAGCTTACTGGACTGAATGGTGGGAATCTGTGGAGTAAACATTTAGAGTAGCTGCCAGTGGTCTCTGCTGTTGGCTTCATTGCCTGCATCTGCCCTTGGAACAGCATTGTGAGACCTGTAAGATAGGATGCCCAGAGGACCTGATCACCTTTTCCTTCAGTTCTGGGTTAAAGCACAATAGTAGGATAGTGCAGGGTGGCCTGTTCTGGGGATGTCAGTGCTGCAAAGAAAAAGCCTGATCATCAGAGCCTTGCATCAGTACTTTCTACCAATCATGCACCAGCTCAGTTTGCATTACAGAACTAGCCATGAGATAAACTCCACATGACTAGCTCGGATACTGTTGTTAATCTTCTGCCTATTGATTTTGGTTTGGCCGTCACTAATGTCATGCAGCATTCAACAGGGTTTGTTCTGTATGGAGTGCTGAAATCTAGCTCTTCCCCCTTGCTTTTCTCAGCAATCAACTGCAGTGTGTCCCAGACTGGGCCTGTGAAGCAAAGAAACTGGAAGTTTTGGATGTGAGCTACAACCTTCTTGTGGAACTTCCATCAAGGTCAGCACACCCTCTTCTTATACAGAGCTGAGCTTTCTTCTAT
This sequence comes from Astur gentilis, assembly GCF_929443795.1. Taxonomy (NCBI): domain Eukaryota; kingdom Metazoa; phylum Chordata; class Aves; order Accipitriformes; family Accipitridae; genus Astur; species Astur gentilis. Next base: position 44,597,504 of record NC_064886.1, read on the forward strand.
GGTGAGCTGACTGGAAGAGAGCAGCAGTGCTATTCCAGTTGCTTTATTCCTTGTTGTGCAGAGATATAATCCACTTACTTTCTCTGTGCAGTGTCGAAAATACTCTGTATTCAAATGTTTGAAAGAACTGACTTCCAAATCAGCTTGAATAACAGGGGCCAGGTAATTTCATTCTGTGCTTCTGGCTTCTACTGCAGCTGTTTGCACCTGAAGTAGAACACACTGCTATGATTTATGTGTGTTACCATTGTGTCTGTGAACACAGGTCATAGGTGAGGCCCTGATATGCCTTGCATTGCCCCACAGAGATTTCATCTGTTACCTTTCACAGGGAGATATCATAGAGATACGATATAGCTGATATCAAAAGTAGCTTTCACAACATATCATCAGCCAACTCCTTTCTCCCTGTTTCCCTTTCAGTTTCTGCAGAAATGCAGCAAAGGGGAGCCAAGAACTAATATAATTTTGCAGATGTTTATGACTTCTCCAAGTTGTCAGGGATGTCATGGGAAGAAGCAAAGCACAAATGTTCTTAGCCTAACAAGTCTGTTTGGTGGGGGTGTGATTGTAATGAATGAGACACAGTGTCTAGGGTAAGCTATATTGAAATTGAACAGGAGGGTGGATTACAGTGAAGAAATGCAGAGAGCAGGTTAAAGCAGCAGGCATAGGAAGTAATCTTAGCAGTGACATTCTAATGGTTGTCAGAGACAAGACTATATACATCAAAAGCAAGAAAAGGGTGTAACAAAGATGCGATAATGAGAACTTAGGGTTTTAGCCATGCCAATGGATGAAAGAGACCAAATTTTAAGTATGTTATGCAAAAAGAGCCTGCATAATTCAGAGACAAATACATATTCTAAAAAGAAATGTAAGCATTTTTAAAGATTCCTAAGTGCTGGAATTACTGTATCCATTGGGGATCTCTTCCAGTATGTGTTTATCATCAACACTGTAAATATGTCTTGTGTACAGTTAGAACTTTGCTAGGGTTGACTTTCAGCCATTGATGAGGTTAATCCAGCAGACTTAAGCTTAAAGAGCCTCTCATAAGGGGATATAGTTCACCATGAAGTTGTCTTTTACACTTAGCTGTCCAAAACCAGAACTGTATCAAAGCAGTGTGTGACAGTGTTGAGTGGAGATACCCAAGCCAGCTCTCGATGAGTCAGCTTGAATAAGGAAATTGCTGTATCTGCATTTGGCGCTTTTTTTTCCTCATTATAATTAGCTTTGAGAAGCCACAGCATACAGAGAAATGGAATTAATTGGCTCACATGGAGCAGTGCACTAATGCAGCTTTAGCATTTTGTGGTTCAAAGCTGTTCTGTACAGGGCTCTCAGAATATAGTCCCAAATTATCACCTCACACAAATGGGCAGGGAGGTTCTAGGCTATGTCCAGATGTGTTGAGTTATCCTTTCTGAAAATTCATGCAAGCAATTCTCTGCAGTTCATGGGGACAGAGGCCTTTTCCTTCAATAAGCACTGCAGTTCTGGAGAATGTGACAACAGCCTCAAAAGTAATACAGCAGTGCTAAGCAGCCAGTTAAAGCTCTGAATTTAAGTTGGCCCAGGGGAAGCACTTCTTTCTGCCTACAAGTGAAAACAGGCATTTAAATTCATCCTTTGTGACTTCTCTTTTTTTTGTCTGCTTGAGAGAATGCTAGGCATATGCACACAGATTGACTCATATCACAAGTTACTGATCTGCAGTAGCATAGAGGGAAATGTAGATGCACTTCCAAGCATTCAGAGTGACTGAGGCACCTTACCGTGTGTGTTTTTCTGCTTTGGCATTGTTTACATTTTATGGATCAGTGTGTTTTAATTTTTCTCTGCTGTACAGTCAAATTATAACAGATTAAATACTACCTTTTCCTACTCTGCTGGTGTGAAGAGGAGTGAACCAAGCTGATACAGAAACTCCTGTGTCTTTCTAGGATCCTCAGCAGCTTGAGCCTTCGGAAGTTGATGGTGGGCCACAATCGTCTGCAGAGCCTTCCACCTCTTCTAGAACACATTCCACTGGAGGTGCTGGACCTTCAGCACAACCTGTTGACTAAGCTCCCAGAGATGCTCTTTGTCAAGGCTCTGAAGTGAGTAGCAGTAGCAAGCATCTTTTGTCTGTCTTAACCTTTGGAGCTCTAAAGGCCAATAGTGGCATCTGTGTGACTGTCCTTGCAAGGTGCCATTTGTGTAAGAGATAATGAGATGTGCACTTTATGAGGAGGTAATTCAGGTGCCATAGGGAAGTCATCAAGCTGATTTGAGGGAATCAGTCCATGTTACTGTTTAATTACAGCAAAACAGAGGCCTGCCTAGTCCAACAGCCAACCAAAGAATTAGCTTCAGTTGCAACTGTTTCTAAGATCATGTTGCTGCCTGAAGAGCTTTGTCTTTAAAAGTACTGCATAAATTCAGGTGCAAAGGAAAGAAGCCTTAGAGGTTTTCAGATATTGTAGCAGAAAGGACATCAGGTCATTGGAGAACAGCGAGAGAGACTCTTACAAATGAACAACCCTTCATAACTGTCTATTCAGACATGAGTCAACCCTTCTTTTAAAGACTCTGAGTAACAGTTTATGTAGTCTGCTTCCACCAGTATTACCCACCCTCTCTATGGGCCCTTCAGTACTCACTGTTTACTGTAAAATGCTGTGTGCATCCACAGTGCTATATAGCTAATAATTAGTAGACTCATAAATCTTAATGTGAGTAGGGATGTTACACTGTGTTGTCTGGCCTCCTGTCTGATGCTGTTGCTCTATCCACATTGGCATTTGTATAGCTCCTTTTCCTGCTGTTAATGGAGTGGTTTAGAAGATGTGAAGTCTGATTTTTACACTTGCTATGGTTAGCCTCAGGTACCTGAATGCATCTGCAAACAGCCTGGAGTCCTTGCCCTCTGCATGTACAGGGGAGGAGAGTCTGAGCATGCTGCAGCTGCTTTACTTGACCAATAATAACCTCACAGATCAATGCATCCCTGTCTTGGTGGGACACCCGAGCCTACGGATCCTGCATCTGGCAAACAACAACCTACAGACTTTCCCCGCAAGGTAAATAAGTAAGGCTGGTGGGCGAGATGGTGTTCACCAGGAGGATGTTGCCTGCCTTACTGCAATTGTATGTGAATCAGTGTCAAAGCAAGATGCTCTCCCTGTGGCTTGATGATAAAAGCCTGCCATCCCTACACACACACTGAGGAATAGCATGTTAAGAGGGATTGCCACAGGATACTGTTGGCTGCAGTGGTTCCTGTCCTGCTAGCTGTGGTGGATGTGTGTGGGGATGGGGGACAGTATTTCTTTGCAACTTCAATGCTACTGGCATGCAGCTTGCTGTGCTGCATTCTTCCACTTTTCAGTCTTGCCAGAAAACCCTCAGACTTGCCTGAACTCCTGCCTAATGCAGGTCATATAATTTCATCCATGAATTAATGCACAAGGCTTATGATTTGGAGTTGAAACAGAGATAAATCTATGCTGCGCATAGAAACTTAAGAGGCTTGGAGACTCCCATGTGATCCTACTAATTTATTCCAGTTGCTCTCAGTTATATAAGCCTGTGTCTTATTTTTCAGTGAGAATTATTTATCTGCTTCTTTTTACCAGTATATAATTCTGTCTTTCTAATATGAAAACTTTGTAGTTTCAGGGTTTTTTTTGTGATGCAGTTGATTGGCTAGAGGGAAGCAATGTCATCCAGAGGGACCTTGACAAGCTTGAGGAGTTGGGTCCATGCAAACCTCATGAGGTTCAGCAAGGCCAAGTGCAAAGTATTCCATGTGGGTCAGAGCAATTCCCAATATCAGTACAGCCTGGAGGATGAATGGATTGAAAGCAGTCCTGCGGAGAAGGACTTGGGGGTACTGGTGTGTGAAAAATTAGACACGAGCTGGCAATGTGCACTTGCAGCCCAGAAAGCCAACCATGTCCTGGGCTGCATCAAAAGAAGTGTGGCCAGCAGATCAAGGGATGTGATTCTGCCCCTCTGCTCTGCTTTGGTGAGACCCCACCTGGAGTGTCCAGCTCTGGAGTCCTCAGCACAGGAAAGACATGGACCTGTTGGAGCGGGTCCAGAGGAGGGCCACAAAGATGATCAGAGGGATGGAACACCTCTCCTATGAGGACAGGCTGAGCAAGCTGGGATTGTTCACCCTGGAGAAGGCTCCGGGAAGAACTTCTTGAAGCCTTTCAACATATAAAGGGGGCTTATAAGAAAGGCACAGAGAGACTTTTTACCAAGGTCTGTAGTGACAGGACAAGGGGCAACGGTTTTAAACTGAAAGAGGACAGATTTAGATTGGACATAAGGAAGAAATGTTTTACAATGAGGGTGGTGAGACACAGGAACAGGTTGCTCAGAGAAGCTGTGGGTGCCCCATCCCTGGAAGTGTTCAAGGTCAGGTTGGATGGGGCTTTGAGCAACCTGGTCTAATGAAAGATGGCCCTGCCCAAGGCAGGGGGGTTTGACTAGCTGGTCCTTAAAGGTCCCTTCCAATCCAAACCATTCTGTGATTTTATGATTTTTCCAAGCATAGCTTAAGAATACTGCAGCTGTCTGTGCATAATGATAAATATACTCAGCCTTTTTAGTTTCTTAGTATGTGGGGAGGGTTCCTGTGAACGCTTTCCAAATTCTCAATGCTTTTGTGGCTATATGTAGACAGCAGAACTTGGACACTGCTGAAAATCATAAGCAGATAATGTTGGTTGTGAGCATCTACTTACGTCCCCTTCTGGTGATGTCTTTATACACTGTTCTGTTCTGAGTACCTGTTATCTGACTTGGGCCTTTTTCAGAGCCATGCCTCTCAGGATTCTTTCCTCTCTAATTGCAACTTGTACAAGTTGTTATGTATATAACATTACTTAGCTAATTTAAATTGGGTGCTCTAAGAAGTAAGTTTGTTACGAGTAGTTCATATTACTATATGTTGAAACTGAGGTTCCACCATATTTTTTATCTGCAAATTTTAGTAGGTATAATTTGGTGAGTGTGTATGTGTTTTTCTTATTAATCACTGATCTATTGACTGTCATTGAAAGTGCCTCCTCAGAGAACCCTACTAGAAGGACTTACACTGAATTCTTAATTCATTATTACTTTTCAGTATCTTCTGCAGTCCAGTTTTGGGGATATCAAATGCATTTTCTTTGAAATATAGTAGAGAGCTAGCGCTATACTGGTAGACTTCTGTGTTAGCTTAATTTGTAGTCTCATAAAACCCCGCACATTTGGTTACATTAGCACAAAAATCTAAGGGGTTTTTTTGTATTAATTTTGTCAGCACAATTCATTTGATATTAATTGCATCTGTGCAAGCTTTGCCATGATTATTCCTGGTACTGGTCCAGCTAAACAACCGCTTTCATGTAAATCTGTTTATTCCTACAAAGTACACTGACACAGCTTAGGTGTTTTTGCTGGTTTCAAAATTAAGACACTACAATCTTCTGCTTTAATGCTTTAGAAGTCAGAGGTGAAGAGATCTGTCTGTTGCATAAATCCAAGCCAGGTCTGGGGACCCTGAGCTCTTATTAGAGCATCTCTTAGGACTTTTGGTCTCCTATCAATAAATTAGAAATGTAGCTCATAAAGGGCAGTGTCTATGGATACCTTATCTGCAGGTTCAGAAAGTGACAAGTTCTTGCCTATAAGATACAATATTCTTTTGTTTCCCTTTCAGCAAACTTAGTAAGCTGGAGCACTTGGAAGAGCTGAATCTGAGTGGCAACAAACTGAAAACAATTCCCACAACAGTGGCAAACTGCAAGCTACTTCATACACTTGTTGCACACTCTAATGAAATCAGCATCTTTCCAGAGATTCTGCATTTGCCCCGTATTCAGGTATTCTTATGGAGAAAGTAAAGAGATATCAGGGAAAAGTTTGGGTTGGAGAATGATGTAACTGCTAGGAGAGGAACTGGGGATCCCAGCATTTTTTTTGATCAACTGAAGAGGAGGGCACAGAACATGCATTCTAGATCTGTCACATTTCTGAGTTGATCAAAGACAGCTCATCTCTCATTCATCTTTACCATCTGTCTCTGACTTGGTGTATTTCTGGTTTACCATTTGCGACTGTAGGGAGTGTTATATAGCTAGGCAGGTTTGTATATATAGGCCCTCTATTATCTTTAGTGTGACCTATTCTTTCAGTATTGGAGTCCTGGCTATTGCAGATTATTTGCTGCTTATAAATCGTTTTTCTACCAATAGGTCAGAGCCATTTTCATGAACTGTTTGTGGGATACAATCAGTGGTGGGGTCATACGATGTTTGGAAGGAGCGCTGGAGTAACTGACCACGTGACAGAACAGAGAATATTTTCTTTGTAATTGTGCTTTTTTTTTTTTGATACCATAGTTTGTGGACTTGAGCTGCAATGACTTAACTGAAATCCTAATCCCTGAGGCACTGCCAAGTGCCTTGCAAGAGTTGGACCTGAGCGGAAACACAAACCTGGTGCTAGAACACAAGACACTGGACATCTTCAGGTGAGTCATGGAGATGCCAACCTGGTAGTGACCTGCACAGGGAAGGGTAACCCTTCCCAGGAGGAGAAATGGGATAGTAAAGTGTGTATCGCAGCACTGCATGATGTTATAATGTTCCCTGCCTGGGGCGGCTGAAGCTTTCTATCTTGTAGGAAGGGAAGAGTCTGGATCCAAATCATCAGAGCAAGGAAACAATTTCTCAGGTGGCATGAGGTTCTCCCAGCTGTCTCTGGCACAAGCAGCCAGACATCTCCGGAAGGCTAACACCTTAAACTCTTCTCCTTGGTGCAGTTCTTTCCACAGGTTGCTGAAAACTCTAGACTGGACAAGGTCTTTTGGCCACAAACTGTTTAGCGGGGTCTAGGAGAGAATGACTTCTGTTCTTCTCTCTCTGTAGTCACATTACCACACTGAAGATTGATGCTAAACCCTCCCTCACAGCTGACTCAGCACTCACCTCTACCTTCTGGAGTCATGGAGTAGCTGAGATGGCAGGCCAGAGAAATAAGTGAGTATTGTGGTCTACTGGACACTGACAGTTTGTCTTCTCAGGGTGCTAGGTGGAGTGCACTGTAAAGCACCCAAGCAGACCTGTTTTGCTCAAGAGCTCATGTGTCCCTCTGTCTCTCCAGATCTCTTGCTAAGCCTTGGTAACTCAAGCCTCCGCATTGTCCTTTCCCTCAGTTTTCACGCTTATCTTGGGACTCTTGGACTTTGCTTCCCACCGTAGCAGAGGTGCTTTTTCTTTCTTTTGCTGGCTGTGCCCATTGCCCTCTCCTGATCATGGTCAAGGAGAGTTTGGGAGTTCCAGTGATAAAATGCAGCTGTACATCTCATAGGGCAGTGAATGTAGGGACAGTGGTTTTGCTGCCCTGTGAGAACTCGCAGAAGGGTGCCCGACAGCTGTGGTTTTGGGGCCATATAATCTTTTGAGACATAGTAACTTTGCTTGTATGCTTTTCTAACAGGCTGTGTGTGTCATCCCTGGCACTGGGGAGCTTTGCAGAGGCGGTAGAAGCTGTGTATGGCATGTTTGATGGTGACAAGAACGAGGAGCTGCCACGCTTGCTGCAGTGCACCATGGCTGATGTGCTCCTGGAGGAAGTACAGCAGTCAGACACCATGTTCATGTCCAACACCTTCTTGGTCTCCCACAGGTAGGACAGTGAGCAAGCTGGTCCTGGTGGGACCTGCATAGGTATATCAATGTGTTAAATGGGGTGAGGCAACCCTCCAGAATGCCTGTCACTGGAGTCTGGAGCTTTCCTACACCTTCTCCTCCAACAGGAAGTTGGGCATGGCTGGGCAGAAGCTGGGTTCCTCTGCTGTCCTTTGCTATATTCGTCATGATGTGGCTGATCCAGCCAGCAACTTTTCTCTGACGGTGGCCAATGTGGGGACGTGCCAAGCCATTCTGTGCCGAAGTGGAAAACCGCTGCCTCTCTCCAAAGTCTTCAGCCTTGAACAATGTTCAGAAGAAGCCAAGAGAGTCAAGGAGCAAAAAGCCATTATAACAGAGGTTGGTTTGGACCCTCTTCACTTCAGCTTCCACCCTCCCATAAAAGCTTGGTACAAATACATGAGCTTTGCGGCCAGCACAATACTACAGGGGAGAGGATAGCATGAAGGTGTTCAAGTGACTTTTGTGTTGCTTCCTGCTCTGCTTCTCTTGCTAATTAGCTATTCAGAATGGCATGTTCCTAAAACACCCGTTATGGCCTGAGAACTACAGGTACAGGATGCCAAGGATGGCTTGGGGAGCAAAAGAGGAAAGAAAATAGGTGTGGAGCTTAAGGAGGGGTGGGCCATAATATTGCGCAGGACTTGGGTGAGCGTGGAGAGGAGCCAGTGAAGAACAGAGCAGGGCCTGTGAAGTCATCTTGTCTGAAAACCCACAAAATATCTTCAGTGTTTCTTGAAAAGTATGACTCAAGTTAACTCTCTTTGGATTTCTTCCATATTTTACTTAGTGAAGGTACAGGATTAGTGGCCCTTGAGACATGCAGACCATGGATATGAAGTATATTGCAGGTAAAAATTTTAACACAAAAAAAGATAGAAATGTCCATTAGTTTTCTGCAAAAGTATTAAAATGATTTCTGGAGAACTCTGTAAAAGTTAATTTTCTAAAAACTTGGAAGTAACAGAGAAGTTCCAAAGAACTGGAAAATAATGCTGGCAGTGAAGATCTAAGAAATCAGTGCCAGTCATACTAGTTTTATGCTCAATGGGTCTTTTTAAAAAGTATCAGGTTGTTTGGTAGAAGTGTTTCTGATGGATAATCTGTTAATGTGCTATATTCCATAGCACTCTGACTAAAAATAACTGTGGAATCAATGTAGCACATTAAATGGTTTAAAAACTGGCTGATGAATGGATTCTGAAAGATAAAAGTGATATCATTGTCTAAGGAGACTTCCTTGCCTGTGTCCTCTGCTGGTTTTTAATACGCAGCAGCAGCAACACTTAACACCCAGAGGATACAGAAATTAAGAAAACTGAAGTTAAATTCAAAACACTGGGGAAGCTGTGTACTCTGTACGCGCTGACTTGGAAAAGGGACTGAGGACTGTGGGCAATTCCCTATCCAGGAGACTAGTGCCAGGCTGGCCAGGGGACTATCTAGCAGGAACATGAAGGAGGCAATACCTCCAGGTTACAGCAGTAGTGTGAGGTGTTCCTACTTGTTCTTTTCTTCCTCAGGTTGTAGTGTCCACACTTCAGAATGCAGTTATATGTTAATAAAGAGGGAAATAGTTCAGAAAATACACAGAAATTATTTAATATCTGGATAATCTGTCTTGCAATGAGAAAGTAAAAAGTCACTATCTTGCTCATACTGAAAAAATAAGTTTCATGTAAGACTCAGTAAGATTCTTTAATCAATGTGCTACAGGTAGTCTAGCTGCACATTTCAGAGTAGCTTGCTACAATTCTTCAGAATGTGACTAAAAGTCTTGTAGGATAAAAGTGTGCCAGCATGGGTGATGGGCGATTACTGTACCTGATGATCAGGTACAGTGAACATCTGTGCTGTGGTACCTGGACCTAGATCCCTTTCTCCTATACTGTAGCTGTGTACTGGCATTTCTCAAGGCTCCAAACCAGTACATGGGCAGGGAAAGACTGCTGTCCAAATGATCTAATAGCAGATCTAATGCTACTGCCTTATTTCTCTTGTCTGCAGGACAATAAGGTCAATGGTGTGACTTGCTGTACTCGAATGCTGGGCTGCACATACTTGCATCCTTGGATCCTGCCCAAACCACACGTCAATTCCATTCCACTGACTGTACAAGATGAGCTGCTACTTCTAGGGAACAAAGCTCTCTGGGAACACCTTTCTTATACAGAGGCTGTCTCAGCCGTGCGCCACCTACATGACCCGCTAGCTGCTGCAAAGAAACTCTGCACTTTAGCCCAAAGCTATGGTTGCCAAGACAATGTAGGTGCAATGGTGGTTTATCTGAACATCAGTGAGGACAGCTGCACATGTGAGATGCATGGCCTCACTCTGCCAGGTCCTGGGGGATTTAGTTCTGTCACCACCAAGCCAGCAACACCTTCATCTAGCAGTGGAATTGCTTCAGAGTTCAGCAGTGAACTGTCTGCTTCTGAGGTTAGCAGTGAGGTGGGCTCTACTGCTTCAGATGAACACAATGCTGTTGGTCTTGATGCCAGTTTGCTACCACGACAAGAGCGACGTTGCAGCCTACATCCTGTGCCCCCCTCAAGCATCTTCCAGCGCCAACCTTCCAGTGCCACCTTCTCTAGCAACCAGTCTGACAATGGTCTGGACAGCGATGATGAGCAGCCTGTGGAAGGTGTGATGACAAATGGCAGTAAAGTGGAGGTAGAAGTGGACATCCACTGCTGTAAAGGAAAGGGCCTGGAGTTTGAACCACCTGCTGCAGAGTACAGCTCCTCTGCTCCAGGGCCAGAGGATGACTCTGGGCTTGTCCTTATCATTCGGAGACAGAATAGTGTAAACAGCAACACTGTGCAGAGAGGGGTCAAGGAAAAGTGTGAACTGCAAAAATCTCTTTCCACATGCTGTCTTTATGGAAAGAAGCTGTCCAATGGCTCCATAGTGCCCTTGGAGGAGAGCCTCAACCTCATTGAAGTAGCCACAGAGGCACCTAAGAAAAAGACAGGCTATTTTGCTGCTCCATCCCAGATGGAGCCAGAAGATCAATTTGTGGTGCCACCTGATCTGGAGGAGGAAGTGAAAGAACAAATGAAGCAGCACCAGGAGAACGGAGCAGATCAGGAGCAGAAAGAGGAACATGCAGTGACTCTGCCAGAGGAGTTTGACACAGCTTTGTAACCCTACGAGTACTACTCCCACACTGTCTGTCCCAGGAAGCTCTGTCCCGTAAGGGCTGTCTTGCCCTCCAAGGGGAGCTGGGATCTGCAAGGAGTACAGGCATCTGCTGGTTCCTTAGTGGAGTCAAGGAAGAATTGGGAGTGCTAAGGTCTGGGCTGTCCACTTTTCACTGTAGAGTCTCAGTTGTTCTATGAGCACTCAGACCAGCAGCTGAGCTTTGTGTTAGGGACTGTCTGGAAATTGTGCAAGCACTAGGAAGAAGGCAGGTGTTCTGACACCTGCCTGTAACTCCTTGAACCCTGAGGTTCTGCCAGCTTTGCAGGAAAGGGCCTGGCATATGTGTGTGTGGGGTGAGGAGGCTGCTGAGGGGGGGAGTGTTCAGTGTTTGGAGTCCTGTGAATATTTCTGATGCAGCCCCCCTGCCCCCAGCACCTGACTTTGTTATTCCTTGAAAGAATACAGCCAGTTGCAATGAAGCTGACCCAAGAATGGTTTCCTACATTAATTGCAAGCACTTTTATTGATTGCACTTAAGCTGTTCTGCTCCCCTTCAGCCCAGCACTTTATTATTTAGGGTTAGGGGAGAGAGCGCTCCACAGCAAGTGTGGTGGGGCCTTTTCACAATGGATATTGTTAGGGCAGTGGAGGACTCAGGGTATCAGTGTTCTGATGAGCACTGGTGCAGGGCAGAGTGAGGGTTATGATGGGAGCAGCCCATGCAGGATGAGAAGATACACAGCTGAGTGGTAAGGAGGTGCCTACTGATGCATTTCACATGGAGCATAGGAAAGATCAGCTCTGGACTGATTGATTAAGGTAATGTGTAGAGCTAGTGCTTCTAGCTGCAGAGCATAGACCCAGCTAAGCAGCAACTTGGCCACCTCCATCATGGATGCTTCACAGTAGAGGCTTCCTGTATACCGAAGGCATGGGATGAAACCAGGAGCTCATGCTTGTTTCAGTGAGGTACTTGGTCTAAGGGGAAACCAAGTGGTAAGCAGTGATATGTTGCTCTAAGGCTAGTGAGCAGTGGGGCTGCCCTTCATATGCTGGGGAAGCGTTCAGTGCTCTGTTACACCAACATAAACCTCTACACTGTCAGCTACAGCATTTTTGCTTGTGTCTGAAAACAGGAGTCATACTCCAAATCCACAGCAAACTGCATTTCATGGTACATGCGCAATTTGGCCACAAACAAGGTGAAGGCATACTTGTTTCTGCTTAGTTTTCAGTGCAAAAGGAAAAGTAGAACTTTTCACCTTAGTATCTTTATCAGCACTGGGAAAGATGTTTAAAACAGTCCCACTAATGGTGAACTGGCCAGTCTGCACTCAGCAGATGCATTGTGTTTCCATTAGGATTTTTGGTGCAGGGGGTAAGTTGTCTGCCTATGTCATCATCTTGTGTAAGGGTTGTGAAAAGACCACTGCCCCTGTAGCATGCAGACCTGTCTTCCTTAGCTGGCAGAAAGCTGGATAGCAGCTGCCCTGGTTGTGTCAGTGGTGCAATAATCCTGACTGTAATGTGGGCTAGTGCCTTTTCTTCTTTATTAATTGTATTAATGAGGAAAACTTGAAAGTTTCTTCTCAAGAGCTCTGAGGGGCTTGAGTTGTATATTTTTTGATCAAATTCAGGCCTTGCTCAGAAGGAAATACTTTGCAGACTACTTGTGGGATTCTGTCAATATAGATCTTCTGACAAAATCTAATGGGAGTTTTACTGAGATTTCAAAGCACCTTCAATTTCTTCTCACTAGGAAAAAAATTTATTTTTACCATGCATGAGAGCGTAACATTTTAGGCTATACCTTGTGCTAGTTACAATGTAATCATGAAACAACCCAACTTTGGAAAAAGTTTAAACTCACAAATTTGGGGTGTTTAAATGCCCGTTTCATTTGGAAATGGAGAAAAGGTAATTCTTAGAATCACAGAAACAGCAGCATTTGAATCCCTTATGCAGAGAAACAACAGCAGAAAAGATTCAAAAACTAAATCCCAAACTTCTTTCATGTTCTCTTCATATAAGTATGCAGAAAAGGCTCATCCCAATGTATTTGACTGTAACTTTTAATTCTGTCACTGATGACTTAGCAATTATCTGTGCCCAGCCCAACACTTTCAGATACCTGACAGGACTGTAAAGCAGCCTCTGTTCAGTATGGGAATGATGCAGAAATACACTCTTCTTTCTGAGTAAGACTGTGACAAACCTTGCACTAGGAGAGTGGAAGATATTAATGCAAATCAGGTCTCTATTTCTTGCACTTACGTGGAAAATCCAGTGTCTTTGCCAGTCTGAACCAGTAGCATTGCATGGAGAGTTGGGCATTGCCACAAGGATTTAGTCATGAATGGCTCTACCTAGTTCAGTTGGGAAGGACTAAGTAAAATAAAGCTGTGCAAGGGAGCATGCAGATTCCTGAGCTGCTCCTCTTCACTGTAGTGACAAAATGGCATGCAAACAATTCCTACTTAGCCTTTTTCTTTTTTTCTCCAGTGCTGTTTCTGGTTTTGAAGCAGAAAGGGAGTTTAATACAGCCAGCTCCTATTTTCTATGAGTGTGAATTGTCATGGCAGAACATGGCTTGTTCTCTTACAGTAGGTAGAGTCATGGTTTTCTCTGCTTAAGCTGGTATTATCAACTGTTTGTCTTACTCTGGGCAGCATAGCCTGAGTGCTTACCTCCACCACCACCTTTTGTTTTCCTGCTTCCCCACAGGCAGCAAGCTGCTGCTTTGTCTTCCTCACCTTACTTATTAATACCACCTTAGATTTCAGGCTCCCTAGGAGCACTGGAACATGTATGAACAGGCAAGTCTAGCAAAGGACTCATAGAGAAGATAGAAAGCATTTTTGCAGTTCTCTTCCTGTTCTCCAGTCTCGTCCCTGATTTTTATATGTGGTTCTTGCACAGATACATCATGTGCACAGAGCCACATCACTAAGAACGTCCCACTGGTTAACAGACTTGCTGTTAGAGTTTCTCATCTTGGGGTCATCAGGCTCTCTTGTCCCTGCTGAGCAATGCCGGGCCTGCAGTGCTCCATGCGGTCATAATCAAGTTAGGCTGGTGAGTTGGTCTGTCCATCTCTCCAGTAATTCTAGCTCTGCTGATGAGCATGCTCACTGAGAACAGGTACACTAAAGGTACTGACCTGTCTGCCCTCTCCAGTCCAGAAAGCTTCCAAAAAGGAACCCATAAAGGTTATATTCAGTGACAAGTAGTGGGGCCCAAGTATTAAGGATAAGGGATAGCCTCTGGGTTGCTCCCAGCACCAGGAACAGGCCTGGTAGAGGCAGCACCACAGATTGCTGGGACCTCATCAGAATCCTCAACTAGATAGGAGGGTAAAATCCTGTTCCAAGGAGGAGCAAGTATTTCCCTTTCTCAGGGGAGAGGCTGCTGTGAGGCCCCAAATTCAGCCACACCTAAGACCCTTGGACTTCAGGAGTTTCTGCACTCCGTCCCGATGATGATGGCTCTTGTGTCACTTGCCAAAAGCCTTCTTTAGGCAGTAGGTTCACCTCTTTGGTTTTGTGCAGTCACTGTCTGCTGTTCTGTTGCTGTCTGAAGACTCAAGTGTATTTTTTCCCTCTCTTTTCACATTTTAAAATGTTACCTTTTTTTAACTTGACTCAAATGACCCAGTGCATGTTAAAGAAATACTGCAGCGCACTGTTTATTAAATAATCATTTTTCATGGTTTTTTGTTTTAAAAAGGAGACTATTTTCTGTATCCCACTCTAGCATGCACCTATAATAATCCATTTTTATTGTGTATGGGAGTAGGTTGTCCAATTAATGCACCTTCAGCACTGTGGTCTGTGTTTGTATTGCTTTGGAGAGGCAAATAACATAAGATTACTGGAGAACACTATTCCATTGATTCTTTGTTCAGATGTATAGAGCAGTCCAGGAAGGAAGAATATTTTTGCATCACCTTTTCAGCTGACTTAGCAATAAAGATTTTTACTTTCATCTAACTATATATTCTGATTCCGTTACTGCGCTGGAGGGGATTTGTGCAATATCACAGTCAAACATAGCTGTGGCTAGCAGCACCTGTACTCTAGGTTGTCTTTTACTGAGCTCTGTGTGCTACTTCACTCATCAGCCTTCCATACAAAAGCTACTTGCAGAACACTGTGAGGGTGAAATTCATAATACCAATTATTAGGCAGTGTTCTGTATCCTACCAGAGGAATCCTGTGAACTTGCTCTAAATAGTACTCTACAGCTCTCTAAAAGTAGCTGTAGCAAGCAGGAAATACAGAATCATTAAAAGAAAGAGGACCACAGTGGACTGTCCACATAAATCCCTGCACTGAGACACTCAATGCATCTAGCTACTAAAAGGGAAGAGAAACCAAACAAACCCCAGAGTACCTGGTGTGTTCCTATTTTTCATTTGTTTTACTTTCATATTTCTAGTTCCAACAGTGTTCCATGGTTTTGGCAATTGTGAGGATTTAGTCACTGGTACCAGTGAAACTGGAGATATATCCAAGACAAACCACATTTCTGGTATGTTTAGTTTGATGTTTGGGTTTGGGGTTTTTTTTAACATGGGCAGAACTGGTCTGTGAGACCAGTGGTGGTTCCATCTTCACATGGACAGTGCACATAGTGGGCACTGCTGTGAAGTGACACTTCATTCTGAGGCATGATTTTGTGAATCTAGTGCTATGTTTCTTTTCCCTGTTAAATTTCTTACAAAAGTTTTTTTTTTAAAGTAAATTTCACCTTTTTTTTTAATAAATAATGCAAGAGCAGCATCTTAGTTCCCCAACTTGTACACTAAAAATGTATTTTGAAAACAATATACTTTTATCTTAAACAACCCGTTTGAGCTCTTAAAACTTTTGTCTGATTATCCCAAATCAGGGCATCTTTTTAAGCAAAACTGTTGTATACAAGTTATATAAAAGACCATTTCATACAAAAATGTGCCCTCTCCAGGAGAGTTTGAAAATGCAGTGTTGCAAATTAGGCTGCATGTATTCACTGTTTTGCAAGTTTATTTCAGGATTTTCTGATGGCTCTATAAACATCATGTTCAAACTGCCCTGTTAGTTCCAAGAGACCTACAAGAAAGCAATAATTAGCTGCCCGAGCCATGAGCCTCAATCACTCATTTTTAAGAGTTCTGTTCTTGGTGAACTGTCACATGCCCTTTGTGGAGACAGTTTCAGCTACACAAAGCTGTCAGCAGAAATATGTAGTAGCAGTACTCATACCAAGACCTCACTGGAGGAGAACAAGACGTCTGATGGAGGGGAGGGAAAGGCTACCTGTGAAACAGGCAGCTTGCTAGTCAACTACACAAGGACAGTCATTCTCTACTAAAAGGCAGCCACCAGATGAAGACAAGCCATCGGACTTTGTGTCCACTAATAATTCAATAATGCAAATTAAGGTTAGGAATAGCTTGACTCTGCTGTACTTAGAGCTATACTGTCTCAGTGTGCATTCTGCTACAGCATTACGGATGCACGGTCCACAAACACGGAAAAGCATACTGCTTTGTCTCAGTAAGGAGGCTGGTAAAAATCATGACCATTACCGGAACAGAGGAATCATTCTAATGCGCATGTAATTGTACTCGCTTCTGTTTCAGTTTGTGAACTGTTCTGTACCCTCTGGCAGCTAGGCCTGCACTAAGCAGGTATGCCATGACAGCTATGCAGCCGGAGAGGCCAGCAGCAATCTCCGCCCCATGCAGGCTGCAGCTGAAGCCCTGATAGCCTTTGCTTTGATAAAGCTGCTCTCTCTCTTTGCACACTGATGAATTATAAGCCTCCAGCAGAAAATGGAAGAAATAGTACAGAGCAGGCACCATGCCAATTGCAATCACTGTGTCCAGGACACATTCAAGTAGGAGCCATGCTGGGAAATGCCATGGTAACCGTAGAACACCAACCACAATAAGAACGCAAGAGAAGACCAGGAGACACCCTCCCACGGCCATTGCTGCCCTCGCAATTGGCAGCTTTAGTAGGTTGAAACGCTGGTCAAGCTGCTGGGCTTTTTCCCCGTCTGCTCCGCTAAAGCCACTGTAAGCCCCGCCGTACTGGTAGTAGTAAATGCCCCCCAGGCTGGGAAGGCCCGTGTAGCCTCCCGAGGAGCCGTAGGAGACGGAGCTGCAGACCAGGATCAGCGCGGCAAGTAGCGCTCCCACCATCTGGCAGCAGGCTGGAAGGGGAAGGGCGAAGGTGAGTCTGCGGCCGGAGCGGAGGGCCATGGAGCCCGAGCGGCTCCGGCGGCCAGGAAGGGGCCGCTCCCCGGGACGGGCGAGGGGGCCCCGGGGGAGGAAGCCGCGCCGGGCAGTCTGCTCCAGCGGGACGAAGGAAGCGGCTCCCGAGCCACTGCGGCGGTCCCGCAGACCCCTCCCGCCCCGCTCACCCCTGGCCGTGCGCAAGTACCGGCAGCGACGGCACTCCAGCAGCCCCGGCGGGGCGGCGCGGCTTCTCGGCGACCCCTCCGGCCCCGCTCCGGGCGCGGCGCTGCAGGGAGACGGCGGCGGGGATATAGCAGCGACCCGCCAGAGCTCCTCACGGCCGCCTGCCCGCCCCGTCCCGTCCCGCCCGACCGCCCGGCCCCCTCACGGCCGCCTGCCCGTCCCGTCCCGCCCGACCGCCCGGGCCCTTCACGGCCGCCTGCCCGTCCCGTCCCGTCCGCCCGACCACAGCCAAGGCTCCTCACGGCCGCTGCCCGCCCCGTCCCGCCCGCCGCCCGGGCCCCTCACGGCCGCCTGCCCGCCCCACCCCTCACCGCCCGACCGCCCCGGTGCGTCCCGTCCGCGGGGCGCGGGGGCTGCTCCGCTCCGCCATGGCCCGGCGTGGCCCCGCTCCGCCGGCGGTGGGGGCGGAAGGCCGGGCCGGGCCAGGCCGGGCCGCGGGGCTTTCGACACGGAGGTGGTGCCGGCGCGGCGTGGGGTCGCACCGCGGGATGGTGCGATCTCCGTCCCCTCCGCCCGGGGCTCGCCTCAGCCCCGGCGGGCTCCTCCCAAAGGCGGTGAACGGCGCCGGCCGTGGCCGGGCCCTGCCCCGCCCGAGGGAGGTGTTCGGCGGGCAGGTATCGAGCTGCTCTCCTCGGCCCACGACGCCTGGTGGCGACAGGGTGCGGGAGTTCCCCAGCTGCCATACAGCAAGTACTTGTTTGCACCGACTAGAAACGGAGCGCCGACTAGTCTTCCCAAGAGCCGCTTTTTCCTGTGCTGTGGGTTTTGGTGAAAGTGTTCTGCATTCAGCTCGTCCTGTTCCTCTGTTCCCTTCTCAAACCCAAGTCCCAGCCTTTTCACTCTCTCCTCACACAGTAGTAGCACCGTTCTGTTTGTTGTACCAGCTGCCCTTCTCTGGACCTTCCCTAACTCCCCTAAATACATCGTGTGATGTGGTGACTAGACCTCTATGCAGCACTCGAGATACGAGTGCACCAGGGGTTTGTATCACAGCAAACTGCCTCTGCCTTGTCCTCTGCTTCTGCTGGCAGCACATTGCATTTTGTTTCTTCTCCAGCTGCCCAGGCATGCAGAGCCTGTGTCTCCAGAGGACCGTCATCAACACCTTGGGATCTGTCCTGCAGTGCAACTGCCAGGTTCCAGTTTAGCACTCTGCAGGCCACGTGCAGGTAGTTTTCTTTAGATGCGTTACCTTATATTTATCCATACAGAATCAAATAGACCTCTTCTGTGTCTGTTTGCTGGAGGCCACTTCAGACAATATGATGTGACCTTTTTATTGGCTGCCCCATTTCTGTGTACAATAATGTCCTGCTGCCCAGTGGGGACTGGCTGCCATCCCATCCCAGGAGGCTGCTGAGCACAACCATCACCTTCCAGCAAAGGAGACAATGAATTGTTCCTTTGTTTATTGGTGGTCGCTGAAGACAAGTGCCTAAGATCTCACCCATGCACAAATGTAAGAAGAATTTCCCAGGGCTGGTAAGGGCAGAGCTGCTTCAGGAAAGGCTGTGCGTCATGGGAAAAAAAAATAAACACAGAACAATTCGGAAACACAGAGGGAAGCGTAGAAAACTCCACAGCCAGAGTGAATGCTTTTATCCAGGAGTTTGACCAAACGCTGCCTGGAAAAGATTTAGCATTGCAAAGAAATACTTTAGTTGCATTTCAGGAAAACAGACTTTTAGGGAAACAGGGTTACACCATGAGGTCACAGACATTGTCTGAATATGTGCCCCAAGAGGTCCAAATTTGTCACTAAGATGCAGAAATACATTTCATCCATCTGTAAGATTGGCAGCAACAGAAAAATTTCTTCACCTTTCTGTCCTTGCAGGAGCAACAACAGCAACAACCCTACAGATTGATACCATGAGAAGCCTATAAACTGCAGTACTTCTGCACCTCAGCACTGTAGGAAAACACTCTCCTCAACATTTTGCCTGACTCTATGAAGGACAGATCTGATAACTCGTCTTAAAATTTACTTAGTTTGGGAAAGAGAAGCAAAACAAAAGAACTCTTTGTTCAAAACCCAGTTCAGAGGGGACAGGTGCTGGATGATGATGATGATGATGACATAGGAAATGAGGAGACAATAGGGAGCTTAGGATGAGGGCTCTGGAGAAAGTGCAGATGCTCAGCAGTGAGGCTGTTGCACGCACCTTTTGGCGTACATATGTTGCATCACTCATGTTCATGTGCCAGAACCCAGGCCTCCTTGCTGCCACGCATAGGATGAGCTCAAAAGCTTTAGCAACCCTTTGTATACTTCTAGGATCACGGGCAGTGCCATTTTGCATAGCAGAGCTTCTAACTGCCATGAGAATGACACAAACAACTAAGCTGAATAATTGTGGGTCACAAGAAGGGATGAAATAAGTGTTTCTTACACAGAGTGTTGCTGCTGGTCATCCAACAACCTGACCTGAAGCTTTCTTTGGAATTTGTGATATGCTGGAATTACTTGTTCAAAGAGAGAGATGGGAAGCACTGCTCTGTTAATTTGGTGATGCATTCAGTGTTTTACTAGAGTGTTTGCTGCTAACAAGTGAGGTACAAACTTCAAATCATTGTAGAACTGAGTTGATCTTACTCCATTTCTGTTGCTATACTGAGAATTGTTAAAAAAATGCTTTGCATCACTCCTGCTCAAAGTACCACAGCTGAGCTTGGTCAGCATCATCTTCTGGATTCCTGTTCGCACTGCCACAAGTAGCAGTCAGCAGAAGACAGCAACAGGAAGCTAAGGACACCGATATTAATCTTCACCTCTGCTTTGGCTTCTCTTTAATTGTTTTTATTTTTGGCTCTTATGTTTCTGGCTGCTCCTGATGTCATTGCTGCACTAAGGGGAGGGAAGGGCCTGGCCTGGCTTGCCATGGGCCAAGAGCTCTGACCTGGTTCAGTGCCCTCCCTGGGAACTTGGAGGGTGAAGTGGAAGGAGCAAGTCATGAACTGCCTCATATTCCTTCAGTGTGAGGCAGCTGGGAGCTGCAGCACAATCACTGCTGAACACTACAGCCAAATTTATTGACTGTCCCACATAAATAAATAGTCACAGGAACAATGAGCACAGCATGATGATGATGCAGCAGTGCTGCAGAAAAGAACTGGAGGTTATTGTGAATGATAAACTGAACTCAAGTCCACAATGTCATCCTGTTGCGAAAAAAACCAACATTGCTAGGGTGTATAAACAGGAATGTCACATGTAGGACACGTGAAGAAATTCTTCTGCCCCCTGCTTCAGCACTGGTTAGGCCTCCAGTCTTGCATGCTGTATTTCCAGAGACAAGTACATCAGCTGGAGGGGATCCAGAGGAAAACAAAAGAAAGCTCTAGAAATACAACCTGTGAGAAAAAGATTGATCTCAGTCCTCTCATTTGACACAACAGGTGTCTGTTAACAACTTGCATGCTTGTTGTTGGGAGATATCTTAACAACTTGCAAACTTGTAAAAAAACTGCTGTCAAGAGGAGGGGAATATTTTGTTCTCCCTATCTGCTGTTGGCTTGGTCAGCAAGCAGCGAGCTTAGCTTGAAGCAAAAAGGATATGATTTAGGCACTCCCAAAAGAACACAATACTTATTCCACAGACACAGACTCCAGCACTTTGTAAGGAGATGAGCAGCTGCTGCTGGAGCAGATTGGTTGGGCAGATGGTGGCTTTCCATCACAGGGGCTCAAATTCAGTCATGAGTGGGGCTGGTTTGTCTGTGCTCTGAGAGAAGGAGGTGCCTGGTGCTGCCCACCCCACTCACTGCAAGCTCATGGTGTTGCCTTGCCCCACAAAGCCACCGTGCCCCTTTCTATCCCATCCCCATTGGCTGGTCACTGTCCCTGTGGCTTCAAGGCCATCAAGGGGGCAGCTGCCACAACAAAGCGTGCAACCTCTCAAGTCTCTGAAGTCATAACTCGAACACAGGGTATGCACTTACATAATGTTTACCTGGATGTAAGCAAAACCCAAGGCTGGACAAGGTGTTTCTCTTCACTGTGCCTGTACCCAGGAGTCACTAACACTCACACTTTGTGGAGCATTCCTCTCAGCATCTGTAACAGGGCTTGCAAGTCTTTCATTGTGGCTGTTGGGCCTGTAGCTCACCAGCGCTTCCAACTCTCCGTGAACCTGGAGTGCACTCTGTGTCTCTCAGCATGCCTACAAGGGACTTGGTGCCCAGGCTGAGCATGCAAGGGCCCTGATAGCTGCTGGACTCCTTCCCCTTCCCAGTGCTGCAATGGTCCATGGCTGGGGAGAGCAATCTGGATTGTCCAGAACAGATGGTATCAAGTTGCAGCACTGCATTTGCAGACACTGGGATTGTGGGAGGCCCACAGGATGCCATGGTCGTGAAAGCATTTGGTTTTTACATTCCCTAGTTTTCCTGATGGAGGGAAATTGCAATTGTTGGAGGTAGTGCTCATTAAGGCAGGTGTATTAATGCAGCTGTTTTCAGCCTGGTCCAGGGCCTGCAGAAGAGAGCTCTACCAGGAGCCTCAGTGATACCAGAGTATCACTGTCCCTACTGCAACGCCCTGCATTCATGCTCGGTGTGAACCACCTTGTTGCACTTTCAAAAGAAGTGCAGAGATCAGACAGGCCCCAGGTTCCAGTGCTTCCCTTTCCAAAGCCCAGCTCACATAGCTGGCAAGAGCACCCTGCAAACTGCTTGCTGTACACAGGCTACTTTTCCAGGATGAGGCTTCTCTAGCTAGACTCTGCAAATTTGCCTTTCTTATTTTAATTTCTGAGATCAAATCAAAATTGATCCTAAGTACGGGCAGATAGATAAAGTAGCTACTGTATATTTTTGAGTCACTTGGTTACTGGCTTTGAGTCCCTCTTCTGTGGGTTGTGTCATCTTCCTGGCTCTTAAACAGAATGTTTGCACGGCTTTGTAGAATCTAGCTGGGGGGTTTTTTTGAGCTTTTTGCTCTGATTGTGCAAAGACATAATAGGTGCTATGTTCCATTTCAAGTGAATGCTGGGCAATGAAGATTGCTGGAGACACAACCATCATTGCAGTTTCATCAGAGACTCATACAGATATATGCAGGTTTGGCACAGCAGTCCCGTCCATGGCACCAGGCAGATTTAACTGTGAAGATGTGCATTTTCAGAGTGCCCATGTGACCTGACCTGTAACAGACAAGGTTTGTCCCTTGCATTTCAGACCTGCTGCAGTGTTATAGAGATAAGTATGCTGTGGGAATCCATAAACAGTCACAAAATTAATGAGAGCCAAGGAGGCTTCATGACTGTTTGCTCATCTAAATGAGAGATTAACAATAAATTGATTAAAAAAGAAAAAGGAAAAAAAAAATCACATATTTGGTTATTAAAAGCTGATTCAACTGGAAATGCAGAGACCAAACAGGGATTAGGTCACACGCGTATTTGTGGATACCAGCCCTGAACTGGTTCGGGCTGTACCGGTGTCAGAAAGGAGCAGACAGATACTGCTGAAAATAAAAGCAAAATGTGAGGTGGTAACTAGTAAAGTTATTTGCTATTGACCTTGGTGGATTTTTGTGCAGAGTATCAGTTGGATGTCTGTCCCTGGAGCAGCACAACCCAAATGGGGGTGCAGGGCATATGGACAAAACTTTACTGGTGCATGTCCTACCTGCAGCGTGACAGACACAGGTTCGTCAGTTCAGTGATGCCTGAGCCTGTGCTCCACTTAAGCAGCCATTTGTCAGTCCTGCTTTGTAACTGTGGCTGGTACTGGAAGAAGGAACTGCTTGCTCTTGCTGGCTTGGCCTCTGTTCAGAGAAACGGGACTCTGGGCCATCCTGGTACTAGAACAAGGCAGTACTAAAAAGCATTGAAGCCATCACCAGTTTCTCCTTCCCCTAGGAAGAGACAAAAATTGCTCAAGCTACACAAGAAAGAAGGAGCTGAAGAGATATGCAACAAGGTACCTCTGGGGGAGAGCCACTGAGGTAGAGGAGCAAACTGCAGGGGGGGAGGCTAGTCAGGACTAGTGGGGTACAGAAGTCATGACAGTCAAGACAGCCAGCAGCCTTGCTGGCAGAAATGCATCCTGCAGGGTATGGCCACCTCTTTCACAGCACCATACAAGGGGTGTCTTGGCCATAGTTGTAGAATATGAAGTGCTGAGCTGTGAGCTCATGCTTCAGCCCCGGGAGGCTCTGTGCACCACAAGGTGGTGGGGGGCTGCAGACCCCATGTGAGCGCATCCAGAGAAGGACTGGAGTCATGCAGAGAGAGGAGAAAGGCATAGCAATAGCAGGAGAAACCACTGACCCCATTGTAAGCCACTGTCCTCCCCCTGCTTCTGGCCAGGTCCTCAGCCTTATGTAAGTGGGTCTACTTATGTCTCCAGAGCCATATTTTTTTTCCCCTCTTGGCAGCAGGCTTCCACTGTGCCCTCCCCTGAACCCCACTGCTGTGTGCAGTATTATGGGTAGAGCTCCACTGCGTCAGCTTCAGGGTTGTTGCTAGGCAGAACATGCAGCATCGTCCTTGAGGCCTCACATTTAACCCTGGCAGGGCTGCAACATGGCAAGACATGGGGCCAGCTGGGGTAAGCGAGACAATAACCCATATGTGCTTGGAAAGGGTCTGCATGAATTTCTGAAGGTCACTCATGTCAGGCTTCAGTAAAAAGAAGAAAGAAAATAGTCTGGAAATGTACAGCTCTCAGCAGAGTCCAAGCAGTTTCAATACAAGACATTTCTCTGTGGAGTTGTCCTGGTTTCAGGAGTGGTTTTGAAACATGTTATTCCTTGTCCAAAGCTACTGTGAGAGGCCTGCCAGCCAGTCTTGGAGGTGAGGACCCTGGCCGGACCCGCTGGTTGCACCCTACCACCTCCCAGCCTGCCTCCAGCCTCAAGTCCCTGGCCCCCACTGTGGCCTCAGCAGTGCCCATTGCAGCACTGTGGTCAATGGCAGGCCATGACTCCCCAGCAGCATCACCCCAGCCCCAACACTGAGGGAAAGAGCCACTGCTTGTGCATAGGGAGGTGCAGCCCTATTGCTGGTGGTGTAGTGAGCATGGGTTGAGTGCAAGTGGCCCCTCCTCCTCCCACACAGGAGCAGGTGTAAACAGGCAAAAATCACACTGAACGCTGGTCTCTGCAATGAAGGCATCAACAGTCTGGGTGCAAGAAGATTAGCAGATCCCTCTTGTCCCTGAGCCACTCTTTGATCTCCGGCCATTTGCTGCCAAGGCAGGAAGGGAAGACCTGGAGCAGCCCTTGGAAGACAGGGAGGGTGCAGATGCCTCTCATTTATCCCAGGCCTGCAGGAGTCAAGGGACAGGAAGGCATAGATTTCACATCACTTAGCAAAAAAGGGCCTTCTGGGAATGGTGTCATCTGTGCTTTGCAGTACCATCAGAGCGGGAAGAATTGCATCATTTCTGATGAATTGCCAAAATTATGAGTTTGCTTGGGCCCTGCAGTGACAAAAAAAAAAAAAAAAAAAGAAAGAAAAAAAACCCCTAAACCTGTGGCAACTTGAGCTTCCTTTAACCCTTCAGGTCCTGGTGTCTCCAAGACACCAGCTAGGGAAGTGCCTGCCTCCCTTCAGCCTATGGAGGAAGATGTCTCCCGATTGTAATGATGCCACAAACTGTCCTTTCTCAGCTGGTGCACTGGGAGTCCAGAGCATTTGAGGTCAGGACAGACTGGTGCTTTCCGCAGGCTTTGGGGTCCATCAGTCCACTCTTGGTGCATTACAAGGTGCTAGGGCTGGACTACCTGGACTCTGTGCAGATTTGCTCCCCACAGTCTTTGAGGGCTGAGGGAAGTGGTGCCAAAGGGTGACAGCCCAGCGCCTGCAGGAAGCCAAGCTGTGTCCCTCTGTAGGCTGCCCCCAGAAAGAGTTAATGTGCAGGCATGTTCCAGCTGTTTGAAGTTAACACAGTTGCAATGGGGAGGAGAGGGCATTTTTGGGTGGGGAGAGCAGCCCTCTTTGTGAGCCAATCACTAAACAATTCAGTCCCAACGCCCAGTTTTGGGGCTTATTTCACGGGCATGAATTTGCTAGAAGTTCTTCTCAAGGGGATTTATCCTGGATGAAAAGTAGGGACCGGACCCCAAAGCTTGTTGGTGTCTTCCTCTCTGTGCTGTAGAAGGTAAAGTGCTATGCTCTAGTACCTTGCTTCTTTCAGGGTGAGAAGTGGGGAGATTTCCTAGCTGCCTACATTGAAGATATCTATTGGGCCTGTGTCTGCAGCTCCCCTTTGCATGAGAACCATGTTGCAGAGTGGTGTGAAGGCTCCGCTGGGATAGGCTCTGCACTGTGCATTTGGGACTCAGCCCTGCTGTTGAACTGAGATATATGGCTCATTCCTCTACTCAGTTTTTATGTAGCCTGGCTGCATGTTTCTTCAGCTGCCCTTCTTTTGGTAGAAAGGAGACCCAGAGGGTATTTGCAGCAGAGAAGCTTAAGTCTTTCTTTGTGACCTTGTTAGATCAGCCTGAGTTGCTGTAAACAGGCTAATGAGGCACTGCTGGCAGAGTAACTGCAGCAGCATGGGGCATCTCTAGGTACAAACTTCACTGAAGCAGTGAGAGGTTTGTTCAGATGGCAAATCCTGCCTGAACCAGGCAATACTACAACCCTTCCAGCTTAGTCTCTGCAGCAAGGAAGGTGTACCTGTGTTGTGAATATCTGCGAGCATGGAGCCAAGTCATTACCATCAAGAAAGGGCCACTGTTCACTGAATTGCCTTTCAGTGGAGCAGAGAAATAGGGCAATACAGAGAGCATAAGCAGTTTGTGGCAGGATTACAAGATACCGTGCTGGTATAGGCAATAACAGGCTTGCTGGCTTAGGAGGTCTCTGCCTGTCCTGTGCCCTATTCCTAACATTCTGCAGTTGGAAAGCCCCGAGTCAGCAGCAGTTTGTAAGTAAGGCTTTTGCTGGCTGGGTCTGGCTTGTGCTCTGGGTATACATGCTGGGGTGTGCGAGTCACTTTTGTGTGTGGTTTTGGGCCTAGAAGGCACCTGCTCCTCTGCTATGACTTGCTTGTTACCCCGCCTTGGGCAAGACTACAGGCCCTTTGCTTAGGGCAGTGCCACCTCCCTGATTTTCCTCTTGGCTGTACCAGTCTTGCTCCATTTTCTAAGCATTGCATTTTGATCTAGGGTCTCTGGGCTGGGCTGTTGCTCCCTGTTGTTCTGCTGACAGAGGCAAGTGTCTGTAACCTATACGCTGCCACTGCCCAGGGCATCCTGATAACATTGGACCAGAACTACCTTTTTGGCATCTGAGATCTGATTTAAACAGTGCTGTGTTTCTGTCTACACACTGGAGGGACTTTCTGGATGTGAACACACACAGCGGGCTGATCCTTGTGGTTGCAGCTTGAGGTGTGCAAGTTGATAGCTGGGGGAGGAGGGGGGTGTCCTAGCCCTGACCTTCTGTCAGTGGAACATTGAATCTGCAGTCAAGCAGTGACTACAACATGCTGCTAACTCTTGACTGCTGGCTTTAGCAGGGCCTGCTCCTCCTCAGCACAGCAAGTCCATGCTAGGCAGTGGTGCAGCTAGCACAGAGAGGTGCCTTTATCTTTACCATTGCATTGTGCTCTCACTTATGTCTGGGGTTTCACTCCATCCTGGCCCTGAATACAGCCCTACTTGCTGCTGCTGACTGAGTTGTCATAGGCAGTAGGTAGGGTCTAGAGATTTCAGAAGTTTTACTTCTGGAGAGTCATGGTCTGTGTCCCCAAACAGCAGATCCCTTGTTTGGCATTTGTTAACTAAGCCCAGGAAATCCACTTCACACTGACAGCTCTCAGGATGGACTCATACCTGATCCAAGTGAATGGCCACGGAGATCATGCCCCTATACTGGATGTTCATCTCAAGACCAATGGGAACAGTATGTCGCTGGGGAAGGTGAAGGGTCGGAAACCAAGATGGGCTGTCAGAGCTTCTGAAATGTCAAAGAAGACTTTCAATCCTGTCCGAGCCATCGTAGACAGCATGAAGGTGGAGCCCAACCCAAAGAAAGCTATGATCTCCTTGTCCTTAGGTGAGTGTAGTGCTGTGGCTGAAGCCTCCAGGCAGTGGGGTCAACTGTGTGGCTGGCAGATTGCAGGGCTCTGAAACACAAAGCTTGTGTGAACACCCAGGGGCAGGCCAGACAACCACACAGCACTGTGCCTGTCACAGATCAGTGAGAACTTTACTATTTTTCAATCTTTGAAAAGGAGACCCGACGGTCTTTGGAAACCTTCCTACAAATGATGAGGTCACGCAGGCTGTGAAGGAGGTTTTGGACTCGGGACGTTACAATGGTTATGCTCCATCTGTTGGTAAGTTGACAAAGCTCTTCCTGTGAGAGTAGGATGAAGGCATGTGCCAGCTCCTACCCCACAGCAGGTATATGGAGCCCACAGACATCTTTCCAGCAGCACCTTGCAGCTGCCCTCACCAATAGTCTGATGAGCACGCAAGTGTGTGTATCCCCCAGATACACCTGAGTGCCCTTCCCTGCAGGATCTGTTTGAGGCCCAGAGCCTCCTGCAGAAGCCATGTTTGCTTCCCCCAGTCATTAGAGCAGGCAGGGTTTCAGGCACCCAGAAGGGCTCAAGATTGTGTCTCCCTGCCATGGGTTGCAGCTGAGTTCCTTTCTGATCTGCCTTGGCCAGGGCTCCCCCTGGGGTCCCTGACTTCACAGACAACATGAGCCTTGCTTGCAGTTAGTGCAAGAAGCATGCATAGAGCATGCCTGCCTCACAGGACACTCCATGTGATGACAGGGAGGGCTGCCCCTGTGCCATCACTAAACAATGAAGGCTGTGCAATAGCACCTGGCCTCCTGCTGGATCAGAGCAGCTCCATGGCTACCTCCACCCTGCCCCTGTCAAGTTCTGTGTCCAGGACGGGCTGGGGCCAGAGCCTGCCTCCCTGCCTAGGGTCTGTCCCTGCTCTTGGCCTGCCTGGCCCAGCCTACAGCCTGCATGGTGCTTGGCCTGAGGCAGGACAGTCTCTGCCACCTTGGGACAGTGTCACTAACAAGTGGGCTTCCGCCAGCTGGGCAGCAGCTGTGAGCCTTGTACTGGCAAGAAAAAGGAAACAGTCTGTAAAAACCTCCCTTCCATGTTTGGCTCTTCTTTCCCCAGGCTACCAGTCCTGCCGGGAAGCAGTGGCCGCATACTACAACTGCCCAGAGGCACCACTGGAGGCCCAGGTACTGATGCCCAGCTGAAGCACTCCTGCTGCAGTGCAGGCAGGGTGCTGCTGCCTGTGCCTACACCACATGGCATGGGGGCCCTGCCCCAGCTCTCTCCTTCCCCTGCCCAGCTGTGGGACTGAAGGCTAGCCCATGGCCTTGGCCCACAGCAGCCTCTTGCTGCTCTCACTCCCTGCCCTGAGCCCTTTTCATCCACCCTTCTCAGCAGGAGGCTGAGCTCTCAAGTTGTTGGAGGTTTCCTACTTTCAGTCAGGCTCTGGACTTGTCTCTGGCTGAGAAGCTCTAACCTGGCAGAGCCTGGGCATTGTGTCACTCCTAAGTGGCTGGGGCACTTCAGAGTGGCTGTGATTTTTGCTGACTCCTCTGTCCTCTTGGTAGGATGTCATCTTAACAAGCGGCTGCAGCCAGGCCATAGAGCTTGCTTTGGCAGTGCTGGCCAACCCAGGCCAGAACATCCTGGTGCCACGACCTGGCTTCTCCCTCTACAAGACTCTGGCATTGTCTATGGGGATTGAGGTCAAACTCTACAACCTCTTGGTAAGTGGTGGCAGGCCTGGAAGGGGCAGCCATGACATTTCTGTCTCAAATACCCTGGTCCTGCCTGGGAAGTGGGTGAAGAGGACCTGAGCAACCCCGGTCACCCTGTCACACCTCACCCTGTGTGGCAAGTACAGTTCCTCAACTGTTACTTCCCCTTCTTTTCACTTTACTAGCCAGAGAAGGCCTGGGAAATTGATTTGAAGCACTTGGAGTCTCTGGTGGATGAGAAGACAGCTTGCCTTATTGTGAACAACCCGTCGAACCCCTGTGGGTCTGTGTTCAGCAAGAGCCACCTCCAGAAGATCCTGGCAGGTGAGTCTGCCTGTGTGTATCTAGGGCATGGTTGCAGTCTAGTGTCTGCCCATGTTGCCTATGTCTCGATCACTGCAGCACCAAGGGCCCAGGGCTTTGCTTCTCTCCTCATGACTAACTCCAGCTTAGGAAGCAGGGCTTGCTCAGTGTGAAGGTGTTGCCCTATCTGGGCAAGAACATGCAGAGGCTGTGTCTTGCTCTTCCTCAAACACTCTATGTGGCTTGGACTGCTCACTTCTTCATTCTGGCTCTGCAGAGGGAGTGTTCACAGGGAGCCCTACGCTTCCTGAGCCCTGGTCTGTCAGTGGGAGGGCTGTGCTGCCTCCCCCGCCAGGTGAGAGCAGAACTAGGCTCAGCCAGGGCAGGGATCTCCAATGCTTGGGCTCTCTGAATGAACAGTCTGTAGGAGGAAGATCGGGATCCTCTGCCCTGGGACAGAGCTTCCCTCGGAGCCCTGCCAGGCCCTGCAGCAAAGGGCAAGTCTGATCCCATGGAGAATGCAGGGTGGCCAGGCTGAATACCCTCTCTCCTACAGTGGCATCAAGACAGTGTGTGCCCATCCTTGCTGACGAGATTTATGGAGACATGGTGAGTGTCAGTTGCAGTTCTTTGCACCCTCATGCTGCCTGTCCTTTCTGATGCACTTGCCCTTTGGCTGTGGCAGCCAGGTCTCTAGAGGTGAGTGACAGCTCTACTCCCCTCTACTGTGTCTGGGTCCATGCCTGGAGCTCCCAGCCCTCTGGTTTACAGTCCTGGAGCTCATGTCCGGCTCCTTTCCTCTTCCCAAACAGAAGTGCACTTACCATGTTCATACCTTGAAGCTGGGAGCTTTCACCATCAATTTCACATCAGTTCCCTGACTGCCTACTTAGTGTGCCTCATGCACACACAGCTCTCACAATAAGAGGCGGGGACAGCCCTAACACAGCCTTCTCTCACAGGTGTTTGCTGACTGCAAATATGAACCCATTGCAACTCTCAGCACCAGTGTGCCAATCTTGTCCTGTGGTGGCCTGGCAAAGCGGTGGCTAGTCCCTGGCTGGCGGATGGGCTGGATCCTAATTCATGACAGGAGAGACATCTTTGGTAATGAGGTGAGAACCGCTGAGTGTTGCTGTCATGGCAACAGCCCTGCAGTGTCTTCAGTGTGTGGATCACCAGGGGTTTAACTGATACAGGCAGGCATGCACTACTCTTCTGCTCTCACGTGGATGCCACCCAATTGCTTACATGCTTTTCTGCACCTCTAGGCTTTTCATGTCCCTTCCTTACTCCCTCTGCTCCCATACATGGCCTTCTACCCACATTTACACTGTAACACACTCCTTGTCTCTGCTGCTCTTTCATAGATGCCTTGTCCTTTTTGTATGCTTCTAATTACTTCTCTTCTCAAATAGCTCCAGTGAAGGTATACTGAAGGTATTGCATGGCTTATCCAGCATGTGGACTCCATATGTGGTCTCTATGTGCTCTTATATGGTTTCTTTTAAAAGTAAGAACAAAGCATCTTGCAGTGCTGCCAGTGTTTTATCTGGCTATTTGTTCAGCTGTGTTTCAAGAACAACCATCTACTGCAGTGACCCTTCCACCTAGAGGGCTTCCTCCAGAGGAAGAGGGAGAAGAGAGGACCAACTAAGTGAGCAGAAGAAGCTAATGTTGGTTGTCCCTACCTGGCTTTGAAAGTGTGGATTGTGGGTCCAAACTTAAGGGAAATGCAAAGTGGTATTTGGAACAGCTCTGGCTTTATTTGTATTAGCTATATTCTAGCCTGATTTGAGTCAGATTGGAAAGCTCCAAAGGTTGTCTCTGTTGGCATTACAGTATGCAACTGAGAATAACACTGTACATAGTCTGTGAATACCTGGCATACAGTCAAGCAAATGTTCTTTAGTACTCTGTATGCTCATTGAAGAGAGGGGTGTGAACAGCTGTAGAAATATGGAGAGTAGGCCTTGGAGGCGTCCCTTTCCTTCAGGGAAGCACAGTCTGAGCTGCAAATATCGCCATCTTTTTTAAGATCAGGGATGGCCTTCTAAGACTGAGTCAAAGGATCCTAGGACCCTGTACAATTGTCCAAGGAGCACTGGAACGTATCTTGCACCGAACACCCCCCGAGTTCTACCACAACACCCTCAGCATCCTCAAGGTAAACAGGCTGTAACAGGTCAGTACAGTTTGTTCATGGATTGTTTGGAGGGAGTCATATCTCTCGAGCTCATCATCCCTCCCCACCCTGCTTCAAGGTTCTGTCTGTGACTAGGATAGCCCAACGAATCCAACTCCAGAAGGAGACGTGGTAACTGGGGCAGAAATATTGGCTGTGATAAGTTTCAGGTAGCCCAGTCCTGCAGCTGGAGCTGGTGACCCAGGGCATGGGTTATTTGGCACTGACCTGCTGACCTCAGCTCAGTCATACCTGATGTACTCAAGGCCATGATCACCCATGCTGTTTGCATTTGTTGTCCCTTTATTTGCAGTGGGCAAACCTGTTTATAGTCCTGGTCCAGAGCTTGGCTTCCATTCGCTGAGCTGCTTCCTGGAATTTCTCCTGTTTTGAAATGTCTTCTTTCTGCTTTTCAGTCCAATGCTGACCTTTGTTATGCTGCCTTATCAGCTATCCCTGGCCTACAGCCCGTCCGGCCAGCAGGAGCCATGTACCTCATGGTAAGTGAGGAGAGTGACATGCCATTTCCAGATCATCAACACTCGCACTAGGTCTCATTGCCAGTGCTTGTCAGTGGTTTCAGATTGGTGCTTGGCACCAGGTCTCTGTTACCATGTATTTTCACATTGCCCTGTGCAGTAGTTATGTCCCTTGGTCACTTTAGAAGGCCAGAACACATCGTTCACTTCTCACATAGCACAGGCTGGTATATTTCATCCACTTGGTCCTGCACAGAACTCAATGGCTTGTACTTTGCAAGACAATACTGTTCTACCTGGATTTGAAGCCAACTGGCAATGGGAAGCCCCTATACTACAAGCCAGACTATCATACCTCCTGTTGAATACATAGCCTTCTTCCTACTAGCCTGTTTGTCTTCTGGCTATGCTGTTGCCTCTTTTTCTGCATTTTTCCATACCGGTTTGTTTTGTTTTGTTTTTAACTTTTTATGATGTGGTGCAATTTCCTTTTTCATCTCAACAAGCTCAATTGAGACATTAAAGTCTCTTAAGTTTAACACATTTTAATATTATTTTTTTGTCTCGTACTGTCTCCAGTTTTTCATCAGGTTTTAAAAATGTGGACCCAGAACTGGAGAATACTGCAATAACAGTCTTACTCATGTTCTATAGATATGTCTTTATCAATTGACCCTGTTTTGCATCTTACTGATAGCTACACACATTGTTCTGCCTATGCTCTTTGCGTAGAGGCATAGTTCTAAGATTCTTTCACACCTATTGTGTTTCTGCAGTATCTGAACATTTATTTCAGATTTAATCATTTGGTAAAACTTTTCTTCCACTGGCTTTTTCAGAACTTCTGCATGCAAATTATCTCTCACCTGGTTTGTTTAAGAATATTTTCTTGAGATGTTTTAAATAAACTTTGGCTATAAACAAATGGCTAGAATATCACTGTCTTTATGTGATAAAGGGACAGCCTCCTTTCCAAACACAGGACAGAAATATTTATTGAAGACTTAAGCATTTCTGTGTCATTTTACCAGTTATATCATCCTACAAGGATTTGTTTTGTTTGTGATATTCTAGACCTTGCTATCTTTTTTTTTTTTTTTAAACCAAAACATTGGTTTGGGTTTTTCTGACCGCATGGATTTTTTTCCGTGACAGAATTATTAATGCATATTGACTACAGTTATCTCCCAAGCTCTCTTTTAATACCAGATTTATTCCTTTTCACTTCTAATTGGTTACTGTATCTTTGTGATCAGTTTTTTACTAAAGTTGTCCTTAACTGAAATTCCAGCTTTAGGTAGTTAATGACTACTTCTTAATGAAGCCCCAGTTTTCATTTATATGTTTCTATTTGTCTTACATTCCAGTCAGCCCAAATCATGAGCAAAAATTGAGGGCAGACAGCTGCACTTGACTGGGAAGTTGTTGGGCCATGTGAGTAAGCAGGGACACCGCAGATAGTTTTGGTACCCTTGGTTGCTATGTTACATCCCTCTGCTGCAGGTTGAGATTGAGATGGAGCATTTCCCTGAGTTTGAAAATGATGTGGAGTTCACTGAGCGACTCATCTCAGAGCAGTCTGTGTTCTGCCTGCCAGCCACGGTGAGCCTAACGCTGAAAGCCCCAGGGAGCTGTGGGGCCAAAGCATGGGGAAGGAAGCAACAGGGCTTTGCAGCTCTGAGCTCTGGGGACAGGTTGGGAGTTGTGTGTGCAGTGTCCATGGTCTGTAATGGTGTGTATGCGCTGGCTGTGAGCTCCAAGCGCTGTGTGTAGGGATGGGGACTGGCAGCCTCTGGCTGACTAACAGCCCTTGGTCAGGCTGCCAACATCTTCCCAGCTCCAGGCTTGCTCTGCATTTCTCAAGTTGGCAGAGCTGTATCCTTGAACGCTATGTACCTTCACACCTCCTTGCTGAAGCTGCTCTCTCAGAGGCTTGGGACTGCTCCAACCTATGTTCCTTTCTTCGCCCTGTTTCCAGTCCCCCACCCCTGTAGGTACAGGGATGGACTACAGGCTGAGAACATCTGTGCCCTGTGCCCACCTCCTTCCAGCTCCACTTGCAGCATTAAATACAGACTGAGCCTTGGACATTCTCCAGCCCTCTCCTTCCCTAGCTCATTCCAGCCCATTTCCTAGGTCCTGCATAGTCCATACAGAGTCCTTAGGCCTGTCACCCTCACCGCATCAAGTCTATACAGACAGAGATGGGAGATTTGCTTGGAGCAGAAAAAACAGTCTGAGCACCCAGCCCTGCTGTCCTCAAGTCTGTCCTACGCTGACCATTTTCACTTGCTGATGCAGTACATGGCCCCAAGGCAGGGCTCAAACTACAGTGCTATGCTAGGTAATCTGCCAGTTTCATCTTTTCTCATTTCAGTGCTTTGAGTACCCAAACTTCTTCCGTGTGGTGATCACTGTGCCTGAGGAGATGATCTTGGAGGCCTGCAGTCGCATTCAGGAGTTCTGTGAGATGCACTACCAGGGTGCTGAGGGGGCCCAGGATCTGGAGTGTGACAAGTAGCCACAGCTGACCTCCTCCCTCTGCCAGGCTAGACCTTGTGTGAGGCAGCAGCTAGGCAGGCAGGGCTGCTTCCAGCCAGCCCCACATCCCCCTGCCTGCAAGCAGCTGCTGTCCTACTGCTTCACTTTTTGTGCTCCACAGATCCCTTAGCACTATGGGAAGAAGCAGCCACTTCTCTTTCCTCCACCACTGCAGCTTGCACACCCTCTGGCATCCATATACTCTGCATGTGCACCCTGTGTTGGACTGTGCTGCCTGCAAACCAGTTGCAGGCAGGGGCATGTGGCTGCTCCTGTGCCAGGCCCCATGTGGCCAGTAGGTCCTGTGCTGGCTGCACTTCCCCTTGGGGACAGGAGAAGGCAACTGTCTCGGAGCACAAGAGAAAAGTACCCACCTCTCACTTACCTGTTGTTACCTTAGGAGGCCAGAGCTCTTTATACTGAGCCCTTTGAGTGACAAAGGGAGTAAGTTATTGTGACTTTTTTTATTAATAAACATTCTGATGTGCCCGTCCCTGCACTGTGCTCCTGTTGTGCCAGGTCTGTCTTGGCTCCTGTGTGGGTCGCCCTGGCCCAGACCTTGGTGCTACAGTGCCCTGGACCTGCCTCTGCCTTGCAGCTGGCTGCTCGGGGCCTGCCCTGTCACCAGCAGGGGCATGGTGAGAGCGCTTCAGACCTCAAAGGCACCCACCAGGCCCTGAGGGCAGGATGGGCCCTGTAACCCTGGCACAGGCGAGAGCTGGCCACTCCTGCCCTGCTGATGCCAGAGGCTTGCTGTGGTGGCCTGGCCCTTCCCCACAGAACAGCCCTGTGTGCACCTGCCCATTGGCCCTTACAGCCTCTCCCCCTCACCCCACAGCCTCTGACAGAGTGCCAGGTGCTGGTGCCTGCTGCTGCTGGGAGGCACTGCCCCTGGACTGGTGCCAGCTATGCCAGGTGCTGGTGCCTAAGCATTAAAGGCTGGGGCAGCTGAGAATTTCCTGCTGCAGCGGTGAAGAAGGGGGTGGCACCTCATGAAATGCTTGTACTGTACAGGGTGTTTGTGACATGCCAGCAGCGCCAGGGCTACTGTTTGCTGAATACGTCAGCTCCATAAAGTAATAAGGAACTGGTGGCCCAGTGTCTGTCTGCTCATGTGGTGGAAACAGGAGTGCCTGTGCAGTCAAGAGATGATAACGCCCATAGGACCACCTGTTCTGGTGAGCTCTTCAGGGGCTCAGGGAGCCATTTCTGAAACTGATGGAGGGGTGACTTGCAGAGTTGCCTCATGTCGTCACCTACAGCTCTGTTCACCTGTCCTCCTGCAGAATTGGGATTCACAGGTCAACCCTGCCTCCCCAATGATGCAGAAAGTGAGCTAGCTCTAGGTTACACACTGCCAGACCTCCTGCCAGGTTCTACAGACATCTCATTGCCTTGCCTTCC
Source organism: Astur gentilis (assembly GCF_929443795.1). Lineage (NCBI taxonomy): Eukaryota > Metazoa > Chordata > Aves > Accipitriformes > Accipitridae > Astur > Astur gentilis. The sequence goes on from NC_064886.1 coordinate 44,633,428, forward strand.
CCTGCCCAGGACAAAGTCTGGGTACCAGTACTCCAGTAGAGGGGAGGTATCTATATGAGAAAGATAGCAGTCTATGAAAAGATCATCAATACATCAGCTGAGTGTCCATGCTACATCCTTTCCCTTCAAAGAAAGCAATTCCAGAACAAAAAGAAAGAAAGAGAAGCTGGGACTATGGGTGAGTAGTAAATGGCTTCAGAGATTTCATGCTATTAGACCTCCAAATAGAGCCAAATAATCTGAGCAGCTTAAGACAAAACATTGACAAATAATAAGTAGGGTGGTGTGCGAGGGTTCTGTTGGGCCTGGAGACCTTTACAGCATGATGCTGCTGCATTGTTATGCTGTCCTGCATCAACTACAGCTGTCAAGTTTGCCCTGTCTCCTTGAACTCTTCTCCACTTACCTTGGGTTCTGTGGCTTTAATTCCCATTACTAATGAACAGATCCTGTTTTTAGAGAAAGCTGCTCCTTTCAGACTTCTCTCCCTTTATGGACCCCTTTCCTTTTAGAGTCCCCTCAGACATGTCTATTAACATGCAAATATTCTGCAATTATTAACACCATTCTGTTTCTTTTTAGCCCAGCAGCATTTGGCCAGGGATGCTGAGAGAGCCAGTGACATAGGCATATAGAGAGAGCTCACAAATCTCAAGATACTTAGATTTCTCAAGGCCACATCCTCTATTGCCATCTTTTGCAAACATAACGCTGCCTTTTGAACACACCTAGGTTTTCCCTGCTGCAATAGCAAACTAGCATTAAACCACAAATGTGCTAGTATCATTTTTCAGGCATTATACTCACAGATGCTTTGTGTCATAGTATGGGTGTGGCCTAGAGCACCCTGCCAGCCATACAAGCTAGCCTAAGCTGGTGTTTGGAGGTGCTTTGTGCCAAAGAAAGCCCCTTCAGCACTGAGGCCAAGGAAGAAGCCAAGACACACTGCTCTTTGTCAGATGCTCAGACGAGGTCTGCACTGCTTTGGTAGAACTCCCTCAGTGCCTTTATGGCTGATCCACAGCCATCCTCCCTGTCTTAGCTGGGGACCACCAGCTGTATACTCTTGAGCAGGCTTGCAGCATGCTTCTGCTCTTCTCTGCACTGTCTGGACTGGCCATATTTAGGGGGAGGGTGACCTACCCCAGACATGGGGACCTAGGCAGTGAGGCAACCTCGTGCCTAGCACTTTCCTTGGGAAACAAAGGAACTTCTCAGCTCATGGGCAAATGAAGGTGAAGTGTCCGAGGCCTCACTTCCAAAGGGGCTGGCAGCAGGGCCCAACCCAGCAGGGCAAACTGGCACTGTGGGTGGGTTGGGCCAAATCACACCTGCCTGCAGTGAGGCCATCAGCTCCCCCAGGTGCCTCAGGAACCTGGGTGCAGCCCAGGCCCTAGCCTTGGCCTCGCCCACTCTCTCTTCTAGCAGCCCTGACTGCTCTCAATGGGGCTGCAGACTGGAACAGTCTCTGAGTGTCTTCCTGCCATGGGGCTGCGGCCTTGGTCACGAGAGCCTGTCTGAACTGCTCTCCACCAGCATGTAGCCACCCTGTACACCCACAGTGGGAAGATGTGGTCTGCCCTGAGCTGGACCCAGGACGGTTGCAGGGCAGTGGTCTGGGGATGATGGGGGAGGCCCTGGTGAACCAGGGCCCAGCCTGCCAGGGAGCTCAGGTGAGGCTCGAGCATCGAGTGGAGGGGGAGGAGGACGCCAGGGGAAGGTGTCCATGCGAAGCGTCTTTGTACATGAGGGCTGGTACATAACCTCGTTTTCCCAGGCTGTGCAGGACTGTCAGAGGCCAGATGAGCTGACCTGCTCTGGTGGCATTACCCATGAGGGCTGGAGGAAGGAAATACTTGGCGCATGGCAAAGGGAGGCACAGATAGTCTGCCACAAGAAGTGGCCAGAGAGAGACTGTGGATGTAAGAGGAGGCGGCAGCAGTGGGCTGGGAGACACCACCTTCTTGTGACTGGGAAGGATTTTGCAAACCAGACTGTGAGAGGGTGGAGGAGCTCTGGAGGAGAAGGAAGGCTCAGCATGGGTAAAGTCTTGCTATTGACAGGACAGCCACAGAAACCACAGCCTTGGCAGGGTTCCAGTAGCTGGAAGGTACCTAAAAGCCGGCTAGCTAAGCTTAACTGGTCAGAACAAGGTTGGGGTTATATCTTCTATATTGGCCTTCAGTCTGGGATTGCAGCACTGGGGAAGCTTTCTGAGGGGCAGAAGCCTGGATCTTCCTCATGGTTTGGCTGCCTGGCACGGGCTCTCTCACAGTGCTGGGGGCTCAGACCTACACCAGCCCTTTGTTTTGTCATGTATGGTCTTCCATTAGGTTATTTGACTTGAGTCAGTGTTCCCTGAAGCCTTGCCAGTGCAAACAGGTGCTGTCAATAGGTCTGAATGACTGACTTATTTCCTGGATGCCTGACAGTAGTTGGTGCTAGTATAGGGTCTTCTGCACTCTAGTGCGTTGTGTGGACTATGCATGCTTCAGCTCTGCTTATTGCTGTTGTTCCTCTCAACTCTAGACTAGCTATTCTACTCCAAGCATCAGTGCATGTGCTGATTTCTGGTTTTAGACTGCCTGTGTACATAAATAAGGCAGAAGCTGACCATTGAAATTAATTCAAAAGCTGAACAAATACTTTTTTTTTTCTTACTATTTTTCTTTTTTTTCTGTAATGTGTTGGTAAAGTATTATGTGTATTAAATAAGGGAGAGCCTTATTTACATTAGGTTCTTTTTTCCCTCCTGTTTTCCCATTTTCACATTTCCCCCACCGCTTGAGATATTAGAAGCCAATAAGCAAGCGTTGCCATTGCGTTATTTTGTAAGACATGGGGACATGGTCCAGTAAGTTTCTTCCTGGATTACAGATCCCTCCTTCCTGCTATTGAACAGACAGTTCTAGGGCAGAGCTGTCTTACTTGTCCACCCATGGTGGAAATACCTTTTTATGTCATTCTGTAAGAAAATGAAAAGGCAGACAAATGAAAATAAAATCAATTAGTACACGGGTTGATAGTAAGGAGAAAATAACAATATTAACTCAAGTAATGGAAAGATAGGTGATACTGGAGACCAGACAGGAAATGGAATAACGTCAGGCAGATACCGCCAAGAGGTTTGTTTACTAATGCAAGGAATCCGCAGTAAAATAGAGGAACTACAACCCCTGATACTGGTTGTAGAGTGGGGGAAACTTACAGACTGCCATAGACTGGCAATCATGAATGGAACATATGTATTCAAGGGCATGAATTGTTCATGAAGGGTAGAAACACAAGTAAAACTCATGTGACAAGTGAGTAATGATGGGGGTAAAAAACACAATTGCTTTTCTGAAAATATATTTGTAGAGAACTTAGAAGAAAGCATGATGGAAGGGGTCTTATTGACCCTGTGTGATTACATACACAGATCTCCATGGTATTAAAATAATTAATACAGTGAGGGACTGTGTGATCATGGAAGACTTTCAGCTTTTCAAGTAGAGACTGGAAAAACAAACATTACTACTAATAATAAGAATTGATTGTTCCTGATATGATGGGGAGATTTGTTCACTGAATTAGTGAGCTAATAAGAAGTGACACTACTTTAAAATTGTTTTGGTAAGCAGTCATCATCTTGTAGAAGAGTCTCATGGAAAATAACCTCCAATCATGTGAATACAAACTGGATCAGTTTGAATTATGGAGAGAGAAACAACGGTCAGGTGAAGTGAGGAGCACAAATACTAGCATGTGGATGAGGGTTGTAACTTTCCTAGACTATAATGTATCTTCATGTTCAAATCTGTAGTCTGGAACAAGGGCAATAGTTTGCACTCAGCAATGGTGATTTCATGGTACTTGCCAATGGCTTATAATCTACCTAAATGTCTTCAGCTGATCCAAACTTCTACAGCCTCAATAGCAACATACGTTGGTTCTATTTTCTTTCTTTTCTTTCTACAGAACTAGGGCGAAATGGTTCAGTTGAAAACTATGCTCTGACACCTGGAGGTTGAGCATGTTTCATTATGACTTTCCTGCTGCCTTCCACTTATCACTCTAGTTCCTGATGGCTGCATTTATAGCTCATTTGTCTTCACTGCATAGTGGAGTCCTCAAGTCTGCGTACGTTTTGCAGTGTTTTGTTCCTTTCCCAAGCTGTTCAGCTGTCCTTCTCTTTGAATGCATCTCTCTAAGGCAAGATCTGTTTCACTCCAGTCTTGCTATTGCCATCTGAAATAACAAAATTGTGGAGTAATTTTGGTTGAAAGGGACATCTGGATCTTTATAGTCCAACACCCTATTTACACCAGGGTCGATTAGAGCAGGGGCTTTGTCCAGCTGAGTTTTAATATCTCCAAGAATCGAGATCCTACAGCCTATCTGGTCTCCTGTTCTAGGGTTTGACCCCCCTCATTGTGAAAAATTTTCTTCTTATATTAAGTCTCTCATCCTGTGCCAGTGCACCTCTGAGAAGTGTCTGGCTCCAGCCTCTCTGCACCCTCCTGTTAGGTAGTGTCAAACAGCAATAAGGCCTTCCTTTTGTCTTCTCCCAGCTAAACAGATCACGCCTCCTCAGCCTCTCCTTGTGCATCTTGTGTGCTTACTCCTGACCAGTTTTGTGGCCTCTTCTGGGCTCACTCCACTAAAACAATGTCTGTCTTTTACTGGACCTAGTATTCCGGATGCAGTTTCTGCTAAGAGAGGGGAAGGCAACCCTCTGTTGTCTGTGAACTTGTCAAGAGCGCACTCTGTCCTGTTGCCCATGTCATTGATAAAGACATTAAACAGTATGTGCACAAAGATCTCTTTAATTTGGAAATCTGTACCATCTCCACAGTGATATATAAATGCTGTCTTTAACAGAGGGATTAATTACCACTTCTGCTGCTTGTTTTTTGTAAAAACAATTATATTTTTATCTTTCTGCCACTTCATTTTGTGCAGGGACACTTAGGAAACAAACATTTTCATTTGCTTTGATATTACAGGCTCCACTGTTGTTTGGGGGTTTTTTTGCCTCCTTTCCCACAGTGAAAGTGGAAAAAATAGTTTCTTCATCTGAAGAATATTTTTAACCTATTGCTACGCTTAACCTCAGGTTTTGTTTCCATACATGCAAAGGTTTTCACATGGAAATTCAGTTACCCAGTTTATTTATAACATTTTGCAAATTTGCAGTTTCTAGCTATTGGCTTTATGTGTTAATCACACCCTCTTCTTTGCTGTTGGTCTTACCAATCTCTCTGCTCCACTGTGTTTCATAGAGCATTTGGCGAATGACAATAGAAAAGTTCCTTGCTTGTAAGGGTAACTTAGGTCTTTTGTGAAAGAATTATTTACAGAGACACTACAACTGCAAGCAGGGTGGGGAAGGGAGGGAATCAGCCACCATCCTTGCTCTCACCTACTGCAACTTTGGGTCCTCCTGTGCCAATTCAGACAAGTCTATTTATCTCAAACAGCTTCTAAACCAAAATACAACTTTAAAACTTATCTCAAACACAAGGAAAAGGCCATAGCAACATGAGTGCAGGAGCCACACCAACCTGCCCTTGGAGACATGTCTCATGTAGGACATCATATCAGTCATTTGTCTCATCTTTCCTTGTTCTGGAAGCCACATGGGGCAAGATCTGCTCTGGCTCAGGAGGAACTTGCTCTGACTGGAATTTAGCATAGACATTGCACCTCTGCTCCTAATCATTCTGGTGCTTGCCTGACCACTACATTTCCTTTCTATCCTCTATGAATGATGATTTCTAAAGCAACCAGAGCAACTGTATACATCCCTGCCAAAAAGCTCTTTCTGAAAGCCAGAGTTCTGCTCTGTTGCCTTCATCCCTATGAAAGTGATAAGCAATTGACATACAGACTTCTTTTGTTTCAAGATTACTCTCAAATTTCTTTTCAGCAAGGAGCAGGGTTTTCCCTGTGCATTTCGAAACACAAAAATGCAGCAGTACTCAAAATCCAGTCATCAGTACAGGACATCATGCATGGTCCTTGTGTGAGTAGCCACATTGTAACTTTCTGTCACTCAATCTTGCAGAGCCATAAACTTCCATCTTTACAGCCTTAGTGGTGCCAGCTAGAAAACACCTAAACTCCCTCTGCTTTGAAAGGGAGATCTCGTTCTGTGGCAAGTATTCACCCGTGCATACTCACCAAGTTGACTCTTACGGCAGCTCCCTGATGTCATACCTTTGGGATGCAGGGAACGTGAGCCATCCCATCGCACACCTCTTTCAGGTGTATTGTGACACCAGGATCTAACTGATCCCTCTAAATAAATATTAACAGACATATATGAGAGACTTGTAGTCTCCTAAATTTGCCTATCTGCCAGGAAGGCAAGAAAAAGTGGCAGCGTATCAGTCCTTGTGTTTGAGAGTCTAAATGTTTTTCCAAGGTCAAAGTTGTGATCTGAGCCAGACAGGATGTTGTAAGATAGCAAACTTCCCTTCAAATTTTAGAAGAGAATGCCCTTCTCATCTCTGCCTGGAATCCTGTCAGTGAATAAACATTGCTGTCTCCAAAGGAGAGTGCTCCCAAGGGCAGGGCTCATGAGACAGGTGAATTGATGTATTGAAGAAGAGGGGAGAAGGATGCAGAACGTATGAAGGCCTTTCACCAGTCTGAGTCCTCTTCTATGTTGTGCAGCATTGTGATCTATCTTACATGTGACAGATGGCTCCAGGGTTAATAGTCCTCCTCTGCCTTAATTGTGCAGCCTCCTTTTGCAATTAATGGAAAGAGACACAGATTTCTCCAGCATGATTCCTATGGGCTGCGTTAGGTATCAACCTGATATAAGACGAATTGTGTTCTACAGGCTGTCTAAGAGCGGATGCTAAAATCCTGTATAGCTTAAAGACTGTGAATAGGGAGAAATTAATCATTGCCTCTCTTGATAAAAAAAGATATTACCAAATACAGTTTTTATATGCCAGGTTCAAAAAAGAGGGAAGTAGCTCTTGGAACATGCAGCTGAACATATTCTCATTGTCAGGGAATACTGCTGATGCCAAAAGTATCTGTGAGTTCAAAACATGATTGGACAAGTAAATAGAAAAAATCTAGGTGCTGTGAAATGCAAAGACAAGCTTGATCTCAACTGATTTTAGACAGCTTCAGCGCAGATGTCTACTCACAAACATCACCCCCCGCTCTTGTCACAGCCAACAGAAAGAAACAGGAACTTCTAGGGCATCACTCTCGCTAGCTTATTTTGGACACCTACATTCAGAGAGGTGAATCATGTACTCCAGAGCCTGCTGCAGGCCAGGAAAGTACCTAGGGAGGAAACTGTGCTTCTCGTTCTCTTCCCTGGGCATCTGCTTTTGATGATGGCAGAAGACAGGGCATGGGGTTGGTCAAACCCTTCAGCTGAACTGGTTCCACTGCTCTAGGTATGCCTGTTTCTCTCATCAGACTATCAAAGACATGCCCTCAGGGAGGGAGTCTTCTCCAGTGTCAGCACTTCAGATTTACCTCTAGGCCATACCTTGGACACTGCTCCTCAGCCTACTCTTGTTGCTGCTGCACTGGGTCAGGTGTGCTCTGTGTATGTGTGCTGGGGAGCACAGCACACGTTGCTTGCTTCTTCAGGGTATAAGAAATGGAAAGTCTGGCTGCATGGGCAGTTTGCAGGGCTCACTAGTCTCTGAGTCCCCAGAAAACACCTTTAATCATGGAAGGAGGGTAGAAAGCAGAAATGTAACCAGCCAGTGTGTGAGGTGGAAGCAAAGTGTACAAGGCCAGGTGATATGGGACTGACTGAAGTTAAGCAAAGCCTGACTGCCATATGCTTCTGCTTTGTTTCATAAAGCTTATGAGTCAGACATACAGGGAGAATGATATCTGTTGTTCAGGAGCCAGAGCACTCCTCCTTCACTTTCCACAGTGTGCAGGTCTCAGGAAATGCAATATGCCAGAACAGTGTGCCCTCCCAAGCCTCGTCTCCAAAGAAAAGTATATTTTCCTCCTCTGTACAACTGGTCATGCCATGAAGGCTGCCTTCTGGAAAACTCAGCCAAGTAGTTAGAACTTGGGATCTGTGCCACTGAAGAAATCTGCTTGACCCTGTGACTAGAGGACTGTATAGTGGTGTTCAGTGCTGTCACAAAGCCTGAATATTGGTGCTAAAGGTCCAGCATGTCTTGAGCAAACTACATACAGGTAGAACAGGAGTTTTGATACATCTCTGTTCATGCAACTGTTGGTCAGGGAGGAATAAGGCTTCAGGAAGAGCCACTCAAGTGGTGTGACCTTTACAAACCAGCTTTGTAACACTTAATGACATACAGGTAAAGCCCTCCTACAAATGGTGTCAGTGCAGGGGATAGGAACACATAGCTGAAATCCAGGTTGCACAGAATATTGTATGCTTCTCTCTGCAGGGCCCTACCTGGACTACTGCCAGCCTCTCACCTTGCTTCCCAGCCCAGGGTTACCAGGGCTTGACCACCTGCGTTTGCAATGCAGCAAGTGAAAGGGAACATGACCTGCCCCATTCAGCTTGTCCCTCCTGCTGGAAGGACCAGCCTTGCCCAGATCTTTTGCTTCTGCTGTCTCCTGTACTTCACTTGCCCTCAGAGCAGCTCAGTGAGACCCTTGGGGACAGGGGACGCCATCAAGGGAAGGTCTACACCTCTCCAGGCAGTGTGACAGAAATGATGAGACCTGGAATAGGGATGACCCAAAGCCATTGTCTCTGCATGGTCACAGAATACCACGCAATTCTCTTGAGACCAGTGCTGCCGTGCTTCACTACCTTACCTGGCACAGGCCCATTGCAGGTCCAGCACCTTTGTGAATCATTAACAAGCCAAGTCCGGCTGCTCCTTTCACAGCTGCTCCTTTCACAGAATTTTCTTTCCTGGCCCCCAAATGTTTAACTCAAGCAAGGCACAGACAGAAATGAGTCAAAAAGACTCTATATGAATCTGCATCTGCTGACAACATGGCAAGCAGCCAGAGCAATAGTAGGCAAATATGCCCTATCTCTGCACTCGTGGTGGGCAAGCTGGTCCTCCTTGCAACAAGAGTTCCTGTTTGTCCTTTGCTCTTACGCTCCACAGACATCCCTGTTCCTCTTTTTATGGAGAGCAGTCTCTTTTGGAGCTTGCAGTGGGACTTAACATAGAAGCACGTCTCACTCTCCTTCATTAATTTCTTGGCCCTTCTCCTTTACTAGCAGTGTTTGGTCATCTGTGCCCCTGCAAGAAACTGCCATTCCCTTGCTTTGCTGCTTAGTGCAGGGTGGAGTTTTCTAGTTTAAGGCTGATCAAAGTAGGCGGGCACTGTAGAATAGTCAGTCTTAGAGCTGGACATACACAAATGAAGGGGGCAGGAGGGAGCAGGCACAGGTATAGGTAAAAGCTGAGTACATGTGTATATGAGAGCCTGGCATGAAGGCAGAGTGCCAGTACGTGAATGCACAGCTGTTCGTGTTGCTGCCTGGAGGAGTGTGTACCACAGCAGTGTATGTCTGTGAGGGCAACTTTGCTTGAACCAGGTCTGGTGGTGCTTCAAGAAGACTTGTTAAGGTGAGATTTTCAACCATTTCTTGGTATCTGGTGTGGATGCTCTGGTGCCCAGAACTGTATTTGACTGCTCATGCTCAGAAGCCTGAACAGGGAGATAATTTTTGTAAAACACTGTAAACATGTGGATGCCAGTAAATTGCTATGTGATTCCTCCTGCAGACAGAAGCTGTTGGTCTGGCTTAGAGGGTAGTTCCTGCTTCTCCAGACTGTCTTCTCAGTGTCCCTTCTCAGCATTTCCCACTAGTGACAGTCATGCCATCTGTTCCCCCCTGAATGGGCAGATGCTATGTCTAATTCTGCAGAAGCTGATCAGGCCAAATTGAAGACAGATGTGATAAAACTATGAGCAACAAGCAGTGCCATTAAAGACCAGTATCTGGGGCTTCCCTGTCACCAGATCCTCTTTGCTATGCTACTGCCACTACAGCAGTGAGGGATCTGTACAGGTCTGGATTGCTCCCCCAGACTTGCAGAGCATTCAGCCACAGTCTGCATAGTACGAGGTTATTTGGGGCTGTACTGTCACTCTGACCCTCAGACATGCACAGGTTCCACACGCCTGTATTCTGGGGACATGCCATCTGTGCTAGAGTGTGTTTGGTGGGTATGTCTCCCTGGGGCTGCTTTCTGCTTTCTGTAATGCTCTTCCTTTGCCAGGATCAAGCTTTTCCAAGGCTCCTGTGTGTTTCTGGAAAAGCTTAAACCTCTGTTCATTTTTTTGGAGACCAGCTGCTCAGGCAGGCAGATCGCAGTTCTTTGTGTACTTCTACGTGTGCTGTGGGAGATTTTAACATGGTGACACTGGATTGTCGTATTTTTCAGTAGTTTCTGTTCTTCTTCCTTAGTGCCTTGAGATTCTTCCTGTTCTTTCTGCTCTGAACCAAATCCTGGCTCATCTCTCTGCCACCAGACAGTAACAATGTGCCTTTTTTTTGTTCTACAGCTGAGATTGTCTCAATCATTCTGGGCTGATCTTTACTCTGCAACTGTGAGGGCTTCATATTTCATTTTTGCAATATGAAATGAAGTGAATCACTTGTGACTCTGGATGTTTTGCTGTAAGGAAAATGTGGTTAAGACAAGATCTTAGTTTAGAAACTTCCCAGCTGCCATGATTGAGAGATACAGTGGTGAAAAATAAGGTTATGTAGTATTTCTTTCATATTAGGAAATGTCAGCTAGAACCTTTACCACTCTTTGGTGCTCCTTTATTCCACTTCAGCAGGCACACACAACTCATCAGTCCTTCTCCCCTCCCTGTGGGACAGATGGGTCAGGGCAACAATCATCACTACTTCTTGTATAAGAGTGAAGAAGCTGTTGAGGCTGTGGCCTCACATGAGGCCATTTCTACCAAGAGTAGTCACAGGCATGGTCTGCATACTCTGTGAAATGTCTGAAACATCCAGCTGTCCCACCCTTGTTTGGTTCAAGATTAAAAGCATAACCTTGCTTCCCAGAAAAACTGAATCCATTCTCTTTGACTCACACTCAGACTATTCACACATAGGTTTCTGGAGAAGTAATGATTTCTGTGGTTTTAAATCTGCCTGGATATCTTAATGCCAGTGTTTGTGTCTGCTCAACAGAGTTTTTCTCAATTAAGAGCTTCTGGCTGTAGTCCAGGAACTCTGTCAGGAGTTAGAATAACGATATCAATGGTGCCAGATAGAAGTGATATCATCAAAGTTCATTTGGAAGCCAAGACTTTTGGTAAACACTGCTTTATTTATTTGCAAGGAGGAAACTGATATATAACTTACTTTTACATCAGTCTTTGTTTGCATCTCTTCGTAGGCTTGGTCCAAATGTTGACCTGAATCAGCTTCTTGTCAGACCTGAACACTATAGTCCATGTGTATAACAAAAAAAATCAGTGGGCTTCTTGTCCAGGAGATCAGAAGCATGCTGTCTGTCACTAAATGCACAGCCTCATCCTTGCAAGACATTATTAAAATAAAATTCATATTGTAGTAGCACTTACTGGCAATGACCAGGCTTACCCATTGGGCTGGGTATTGTCCTGGCTCTGAGAAATTGTAATTGCTGCCTTATAAACCCTAAGCTCAAAAGGAATGCAGAGCAGGTAGATTAGATAAACAAGCCAATTTATGCATATATGCTGGAGGGAAAGATGAGTACTCTTTCCAGTTGGTTAGCAGCAGTGACTGTACCTGGAAATCTAAACATCAGTGCTACAGCACTGAAATCATGGGAGGAGGCATCTCCATGAAAATTAGTCTGAAAGCTTTGTTGCAGAGGGAAATTGAGGCAGAACATAAGGAGGAGGTTAACGAAATGTTGACTGGGAACATTCATGTATTACCATGGACCTAGAAGATAACACGGTAAGCGCGTAGCAGGGAAGCAGTGTCTGCATTGTGGCCAGTTGGGGCACACTTTACACCTCTGCTGCTTTAGTAGGGAGGCAGCTGCTCTTCAAGGGCATGGCTGCCTGAATTCTGTGCAATTGTGGGCCACACAAAAGCAGTGTACAAAGCTGTAAGGACCTGGGCTCCAGTGCTGCTCTGTCCAGAACGACTTCCAGCGTGCCCTGCAGCCCTGAAGGCCCTGCTCTCTCTATCTTGTCTGGCTGTGGAAGCACCTAGAAGGAATAACCATGACTGAGAACCAGTAAGGTTTTTTTTAATTTTAGTTCACCTTTGGAAACGTAAAGCAGTTGCACTGGCCAGAGAGGCCCATCTCCACTGCAGCACAGCTAAACTGCCAGTGTGGCACATGGTGACAGGGGAGCACGCCATACTGTGCGGATTTCTGTGCTGAGGAGCCTGTCCCCAGGGGCAGCCTGTGCTGCATACACCCACCTATATTCAAGGTACAAACAGGCATGGCTAGTGGAGGGGAGGAGAGCGGACAAGAGAGGAGTAGATGGCAGATGACTTTTTAAAAATTAAGTCAATCCTTTCTGCCTCAGTGTGACTGTACTTCCTGCAGATTCCTGTGCCAGCCTACTGAGTACTCTCAGGCTATGAATTGTCCCCAGGCAGCACAATGGATATTTTCCAATAATGACATCATCCTCAACAGGCAAAATAGAGATTTAGTGCAAGAAACAAGGAGCCAGCTTTGGGGAGACCTTTGAGTTGGACTAACACATTGTGTTCTACCTCTTCTCATGAAAGACCTACAGCATAAGTGGGGTTGGAGGGAGGGGTATTAGGAGACAGTCTTTAAAAAGGAGTTAGGCTAAGAAAGGGGTTAGTTATAGGTAAGCCTGCCTACACAAAGTTAGATGAGATAAAACCTTGTGGGCCTTTCTAGCAAAATTGTCTATGATGCTGATTGTAGAGGAGATACTGTTGTGCCTGGATTTATTACAGTGCCAAATGCTTTCGTTTGGTATGTGAGTTTTTGCCTGTGATGACAATAAATGTTTCCTGAAATTCCAAAAAGAATGTAACTAAAATAAATGGAAACCTACACTGTATTTTTACAGCATTCTGGCATAAAAATAATTGTAAACGGTGGTCAGAGCAGGAGCTTAAAAGTAACAATGTGGAACTGTTGAATTTGCCACAAAAACTGTTTGTTCCATCTTTCCTCCATAAAAATCGCAGCAATTATGTACACTAAGTACACATTTGTGTGTGCTTATTTCAGTACACTGAACTAACTCTTAAACTTTTATCAAAGTGCAGACAAGCTTTTCAGTGATCTTCTAAGACTGCATTAGAATGGCTTGCTGACAAACAGTGGTTTTGCTACAGAAAACTTTCAGCCCTGCAGTATTTATGTCCTTTCCAAAGATACCTTGTGTTGTGGTTGTCACAGTATCACTTGTAGTGTGACAGCTTTCCAAAGCCCTGAGCCTGAGCCTGCAGAGGGATTGGCAGGAGCCTGATGCACCACATCCTGCCTTCTTCATGATCCTGTGATGCTGAACTTCCTCTGTCTCTGCAGGTCCCTTGCAACCATGATGAAGTCTAGAAGGGTGCAGGTGCTCCTGATTCTGGCAGTTCTGTCCTTCCTTCTGATCCACTTCCTGTTCCTACCCTGCAGCAACAATGCCTCCATGGAAGAAAAACCTTCTCCAGTCCACATCCTCATTCTCTCCTCCTGGCGGTCAGGATCTTCCTTCACTGGACAAATCTTCAGCCAGCACCCCAGTGTCTTCTACCTGATGGAGCCCGCATGGCATGTGTGGGTTAAGATGTACCAGAACAGTGCCAAAGTCTTGCACATGGCAGTGCGGGACCTCGTCAGGTCGGTCTTTCTGTGTGACATGTCTGTGTTTGATGCTTACATGTCTAGCCAGAAGAAGAAGTCTGATTTATTTCAGTGGGAGACAAGCCGAGCCTTGTGCTCCCCCCCTGCCTGCAACTCATTCAGTCGCAGTGACATAATCACTGCAGGCAATTGCAGAACGATCTGTGGCAAGTACCCATTCAGCAAGGTGGAGGAAGCTTGTAAAACCTACAGCCATATTGCCATCAAGGAGGTTCGGTTCTTTGACCTGAAAGTTCTCTACCCCCTTCTCACTGATCCATCCCTGAACCTCAAAATCATCCACTTGGTACGTGATCCTCGGGCTGTGTTCAGGTCCCGAGAGAATACAATGGCAGAACTGAAACGTGACAGTAACATTGTTGTGGGCTCCCAGAAGACAAAGGGAGAAATGGGGCCCTACAACACAATGCAAGTAATCTGCAAAAGCCACGTTGAGATTTATAAGGCAGGCAGTCAGGCCATTCCCAGCTTCCTGAAAGACCGCTACCTGCTGGTTCGCTATGAAGACATTGTCAGAGACCCGCTAGCAAGAGCTGCTCAGATGTACAGGTTTGCAGAACTCCATTTCACACCAGAACTTCAGAAGTGGGTGCACAACATCACCCATGGGAAGGGGCGAGGAGCACAGGCCTTTGATATTGGGTCCAGAGATGCACTGAGAGTATCCCAGGCCTGGAGGGAGACCCTTCCCTTCCAAAAAATAGAAAAAGTGCAAAATGTGTGCAAGGATGCAATGGACTTGCTGGGCTACCAGCTCGTTCAGTCCGAAGAAGAGCAAAAAAATATGTCGCTGGATCTTTTGTTTGGCCAGAACTCAGAGGAGTAACAAATTCTGAAGGCAGAAAAGCTGCTCTCTGCATGTATTCTGTGAAGGCTGCAGAGTGCAGAACTGTTTGCTAGAGGAAAAGAGGACAGAGGTGCATGCATATGTGTGTAAGAGTGCGTGCATGGATGTGCTATGCAAGGATAAGTAACACAGGAACCCCAACTCACTCATGAGAGCTTTCTCGGCAGCACAGGGTCACTCTCTGAGGCCCCTGGAGGCTCAGCCACAATGCAGGCTGAAGTAATGGAAGTCTGTTTTCCAAATTAAGTCCATGGTTTATGTGAAAGTGCATGTGTAGGTTGGAGCAAACAGAATGCCAAAGGAGCGGGACCAGATAGCAGAGCTCAAACTCCTCACAGACCACAGCTAAATACTAGTGAAACCACATCGAGCAATTGCACTGCAAAGGAAGAGGAGACGTAAATGGAAGCTGAATAAAGAGAGCATTATTTGTCATGCTGTCACCCAGGATATGTAAAGCCAGAAGAGATGCAAGGATGACCAGACATTGGTTTCCAGAAAGATCCTTTTATTCAGAATGGTTGAGTTTTCAAGCCCAGTTTTTCTTTTGCTCCATTCCTGTGCTTGGGCATCCAGCCTTGGTGGCAATGTTGGGGAAATGTTTGTGTTTACTTACTATATAATGGGCAAATGGAATAAACCAGCTATAGTTGAAAATAAAAAACTCCTGGGTTTGCATATGGGGATCCATTTCTGGGACTATGTGTATCCGTTTATTTTTCAGCTGAAATAATTCTGTCTTCTAGCTTCCAAAACCAAGAATAGTTGTTCCCCTGGGAGTTCTCACAGTCCACATGTGTGACTGAGAAGAATTCATGCTAATGTTGAGACTGTAGCGACAAGGTAAGGACACAGATTCCATTGGTATAAATACTGGAACTGGGAAGAGAGGTTTATGGCAGTGGACTGAAGCTGAGAGGAGAACAGGAAGTTACCCTATTGAATAATTTGTTGAGAGTATCTTCTGTCCTAGAGCACAACAAAATTATGTTCAATAGACTATGCCATTCTCCACCATCTCCATTGGAGATGCCATTCTCCCACCTCCAATGGGAATATGTAGCTCAAACCTGAACATAAGGTAAGGAGAAGAGCTTGTTACCAGACTTGGGGAGTGAAATGCCTACAAATACTTCCTTTTAAACATCTTCTTTCATGTGTAAATTGCAGAGTCCCTTTAACAAGTACCTATTTAACAGTGCATTCAGATATTGTTCCAGAGCTGGAATATTTCCAGTACCCTGCAGACAGCAAGGCAGCTGTCCTAAGGCAGGATCACAAGCATCAACAAGGGATGAGGCTTGATTCTGAGGATGTGCATCCTTGGGAGAAGGTGATTAAGGCAAGGCTGGGCATGGGAAGTGATCTGAGGAGGCTCCAGGCAGGATCAGGGTGTTCAAGGCCATAGGAAGCTGTGTTCCCCTTCCCACTTCACCAACCCCTGCGAGTCCTTGGTTCATTGCTTCTCCTTCTGGTGCTCCTCTTCCCTATCTGCCCTGGCTGCAGCCCCTTGCCCCATGGCCCTGTTTACTTTGTCGGTCAGCTGCCCTCCTCATGCCAGTGTAGCTCTAGTGAGGAGTGCTCCTATTAGACCGGCCAGAAGGGCATTTGGTGCCCACTATAGAAAAGTGACTATGTCTACCTGGAGGACTAGACCTCATTTGCATGTTATTAAAAAAGTTACAATATCTTCTTAAAAAGAGAAATCTATACTGCTGAATTTTAAAATTAGGGGGTATAGTGACTGTGTTCATGTTTGAAGGTGTATAGGCAAGAAACAGTGTCCAGCCTCTACCTATTGTGTGTGTTTGAAGGGTGACAAGGGGATTCACCTTAACTGAGTAGCAATCTCTAATAGTAGAAAGAAGGCTCTTCTGACGTTCACAGCAGCTGGGTTGGTTGGGTTTTCTTCTACCAGAGAATTAATGAGGGTTTTGTTACGTGCTGTTTCTGCTGAGGAAAGTAGGGAAAGTAACCTTATGGATGGACACTGAGCAGTTATGTTGTTTAGCAAGAGAAAGTAGCTGCTAGCTGAAGACCTGTTGGAATGAACCAATGAGCCATCCCCAGTTAACAGTCAGCTCTGAGACCACAAAGAGTAGCAGCTAGAGAAGTTAGGAGAGCTTCTCAGCCCAGAAGCAGCTCTGTAGTCACCGTCACTGGGGTAGACATCAACATTCCAGATCCTGTGTGTCCCTTTGGGGTAAGGGACCATCCTGCAGCAGTTAGCAGGAGTTGCAGGATTAATTGTGCCACAGCAAGCAGTGAGCAGGGGACGTTAGCTGCCCAGCAAGGCAGCAGTAGAAGCAGAATTGGTCAGCAGTGGGAAAGCTGATACAGGCAGGAGGGAGGAGCCTTTCTTTCAATTTTTGTTACATTCAGCATTATTGTTAATTATTTAGACTTCACGGGCTGGTGTTTTGTTGTGGCATTTCTCTTATCCATGAAATTACATTTCTTCAAATGCCCCTGCATATGCTCCTGTGCCTTGTAAGGGGTGGATGGACAGGGGCAGAGCTCAGCTTGTTGCTACCCAGTTAGCAGGGTTTTCCTGGTTTCTGGGTGCAGGACTAGATGAATGTCAGTGTTTCTGAAAGAGCTATTTGAAATTGAATCCAGACATCTCATACCACTAAACAGGGCCTAGCACACTGAATTATTCGGATCCACTAATAAGTCTGTACACCATACAAACTGAATTTCTTCTATAGCTGCTGGTGATTCTTTCAGCACAAAGCCAGTCACTATTCAAATTTCACTTTCAATCATGTTTTCTTTTGGACGAAGCATCAGCCCCGATCACCAAGACTAAAAACATTTTAAAGCAGCTGTGGCTGATTACACGTCCTCTGGGATGTGGTTTCTTTCTGGAGACCACTAAGACAGGGTTCCTCTGAGTATGTGTCCTGTTGTTTAAAACAAAGCTCTTATTCTTAGTGGTTGGAAAGACTTCAGGTGATATTTCTCTATCTTTTCAGTGTCTGAATTTCCATTTAATTATCTGTAAAACTGGAATAATACTGACTCAATTCAGTAGAGGTAGATATCAGTTTCGTATTGTGTAAATAAAGGTTTGAAGCTAGATTAATAAAGGAGACACCAGAAGTGGTATCCAATACTTAGGCTTTAGTGACATTTACAGATCACCTGGTACCATAGCAGTGTGGATATCTAAACCCCTAATCCCTGCAAAGGGTGGGATGTTGTATATTATGGAAATCATAGTCTTGTTACTAGGGATCCTGTTGCTGAATGACTAAATCTATGCTGAGCTGGCAGCACTGGCATCTTGGTAGAAAATCCACTGAAAGCAAGGTATCTTCCTTTACACAGTGTTTATGCAAACTCGGAGCAGGCAGGCTGGCATAGAGTAGGACTCATACTGTGCCAGAGAAGCGCACAGCTGCTGTTTTTCTTTTGAAGTCCCTTTAAAATGGACCTTAACTCAACATACTCAGCTAAAAGCATAGCGTCTCAGAAGCCTGGTCTGTCATAGTAAAGAGCTTCCTACTTTAAGTGCCAAGCCTACTTCTGAGCAAAAATAGACTCTTTTCAGTACCTTGCTAATTATATCTCTATGTTAACCAATGTCAGCTTGACTGGCGTAAGTTTTATTATGAATACTTGTTTTCAGTGGACTCAATTCTGTGTATCAAATGTCTAGCTGGACAAAAACCTTCATAGTGTTACCAGTCAGCCAGTAAACAAATGACATAAAAATAACATATGATGCATTTTCTTAATGTACTGTTTTGAAAAATTACTTTAACTTCTGCTTCCTAAGCCTAATCAGAGAAAAAGCAGGATTGTTGATTTCAGTGTATATCTTTACTACAGTCCTTTAGCTATGTTTCCTCAGTACAATAGGTAAGTTTTTATTTTTTCTGGAAGCACCAAGGCCACACAGTTTGGTTACCTGAAAGTTTAAAGTTGTCTTAATGCCAGCACAGATGACTTAAAATACTTCCTTTTCTTTGAGTTACAAAAAGAGTGTTTCTGACACTCTCTGATAGTACAGGGACCTTACATGAACAAGGAAAGCCAAACTGTCTCCAGCATATTGGAAGGAATGTAACTGTGTCTTTGGTAAGACAAAGCAGAGAAAACAAGGCTTTTTACTGCAGAAGGCAGAGCTGGAATGCCCTGAAGCAGAATCATATGATACAGTGACATCTCCAGGTCCCGTTAATGGAAAAGTGGACTGAAGAGACCTAGACCCATGTGTGTCTGCACAAGTAAGAGTGTATCTGTGGATGAGCAGTGCCTTTCAGGAGTTCAGAACAGATGAAAGAGGGCAACCTTGAGTAAGCTGTGCTCTTTGTGTCTTAGTTCTTATGCCTACTGAGTGCCTCAAGTGCATATGGAAACGTTCTCAGTGTTAGACAATGTCTTTGTATGGTTCTGCAAAGGTAAAAATACTGTATGCGGACTCAGAAGTTCACACTGCCTGTCTGACTAACTGCCATGAAAAAGACAAACTCAGTCTTAAAGTGTCACTTAGAATTATAAAGAGATATAATAAGCCTTACTCCTGATCTTTTTATGTTGCAGCCACTTAATGTGCTTTACCTCTTACTTTGAATTCTAGAGCAGTTTTGGTTAAACAAGATGACCATTGAATTCTGAGGTTATTGTGCTGCTCAGACATGTATACCACCCAAGCTAGAACAGACATTTTTGGCTGCAGGAGGTGATGGGTCTCCTGTTCTTGAACCTGGTCATCAGTAGTCCTTGGATTTCAAATCCAGCTGGCAAAGTTTCTACTTACTACTTTATTTGCCATGTTGTCTTGCACTCTCTCGTTAAGTGCTTGCCTGGTCTTCACCACAAGTCTCAAGTAACCAGTCTGAGCAGCACGAATGTACCAAGTAATTCTCACTTTTTCAGCAGGAATGACCTGTCCAGTGAAACACTGCATAGTCTAAAACAGAGTTTTAGCATTTATTTGGTTACATTGGTTAACTCTCCAAATAATCAATCGGTGTTTCAGGACAGCGTTTTTCTGAAGTAGCAATCTCATTATATGAGGTTATTGCTGACTTTCAATATAACTTGAATTTGGCTTAAAATCGGCAATTTCCTAATTCACCTTAATTTTTCTAAGTGCCACAGTGCAATAACCAAAACCCCCAAAATAGAATTCTAAGAAAAAAATTTTAAAAAATCAGTCTTTGCTTTTACTAGCCCATTTTATTTCACCAAATGAATGAATTCCAGATTTACAGGACTGATGTAAAATAATATTAAAGTAGTGACCAGAGTACAATTTCAGGCTGAAAGTACTGAGTTTTTCAGATTGTGACTGTATACTAGCAATGGTGTTCTCTCTCTCTCAAACATGACTTAGGCAATAGATACCTAAATAAACTCTGAGCACTCTTTCTTAACTCGTATCTCCTATGTCAACTATTGCACGTGGCCCTGAAAGCTGGTCTACTTTTTCCACCTAGACTATATGGTCTGGTACAAGTGTTACTTTGCCAGGATTAAAGCAGCTGTGACTCTTCAATCTCTAAAGATGCAAGCTGGGGCAGAGTGAGTCATTGTTTTTGAAATCATGAAGCAAGATGGTAAAGTTAATGTTATTAAACAAACCCTGCAATATTAGCACTGGAAAACATGTACTGGAAGTGGTAATAAAAATTGAGATCACTGTCTACCAGCCTGAGGTTTTAACTGACAGATCTCTCTAACATGAAATTGAATATTATAGTGTCACAGTGACCTGTTTTGGCCTTTCCCAGTACACATGGCCACTCTGAGACATCTCAGCATTCATGTGTGAGACCAAGTGCCTCATCTTGTGGCATGAATGTTCTTGATCCGTCTTCTTGAACTGTTATATTTTCATTGTTATAATGTCCAAATGTCTGCTGCTAATCAAGGTTCACTAGCAACAACAAGGTAATGACAACAACTGGCAAAGCAGGTTATTAAATAATCATTCAAACAGTGTGAAGTAAGACAGACGACAGAGAATAGGCTGCTATTGTGCACTAATAATGCATTCATTACAGGTTAGAGCATTTAATGTGATTCTGTCAGATTTTGGTTCCAACCCTATTCAAAATCCTTTGCGTGCAGCAATGTACAGGTAGGACTGTCAGCTGGTTTATATAGTAGATACACACTTTAAAGGAAATTTTTAGTGAAAACTTGATACTGTATTCAACCTTTATCTTCACCATTTTCTACTTTAACTGTTTAATGTACTCAGTATTGCAAATAAAAATCAAATACAAAATAGGACTTTTATAAAAAAATTATTTTAAAGCATTTCTGAAACTTCGGAATGTTGCATCAAATTTTCCATCACATTTGCATTTCTGAAATGACTTTGGTTTTTTAAGTTCCTGCCACAGTCCTAGATTAGCCATTTCCCTCTGCTTGGCTGTCTAACTTTTCCTAAATGCTACACGCTTTGCTACATTTTCAGCTCCAAATTTTGCTATCAATTTATTTCTGACACGTTCGTCATCTTTTTGCAATTCCAAGTCATCCTCTCTGCTCCATACAGGGTACCCATCCAAGCGCTGCCCTGTCTGCAGAAAGTATAAAGTAGCCTCTACTTCCCCAGTGTTTTTCAGAAAGGCCTGTGTAACAGTGAACAGGTCCATGCTGAACTTCTCCATGAAGTACTGCATAGTTTTTACTACCTCTCCCACCACACTGGAAGAAGAGCAAGTGCTTGTTGGTCTTTCTTCCCTTTCCAATTGAGTGTCAGGGAGAGCAGAGTCCTCTGGTCCAGTTTTCAAACCAGATGCTGTTTCTCCTGGCGACCTTCCCTCTCCATCTTTTGTAGAAAGTTCTTCTGAAATGTCCGAAGTGTCACTTCCTGACTAAAAGAAAGAGGAGTCATTGATTAGACATGGTATTTTCTGGCAAGCTTCTTTTATCACTGCTACCCAAACACCTTCCACTGTGCCTCTAAAGTATATAAAAAACTGGGAAATTACTATGCATAGTAAAATTCAGTGACTGAAGTAAAGCCGTATGTGTTAACAAGGATACACAGGATCACAGAAAAGCGTGAAATATAAGGGAGAATTTGAAAAAACTAAGCCTAAAAGCCAAAAGTAAGCGTTAATGCAACTGCAGGAACATTTTACACCTCAGGTGAAAGGATGAGTTCCGTTTGCCAATACAGCTTTTAACACGACAACACTGCCACATCAACTTCCTCAAGTGAACTCGGGCAGGGAATCAAACTAAGAAGACATGCCGCAGCAGGGCACCGTTCATCACGAGCCACGTGTTTCACGGCTCACACGAAGCTCCCGCTTAGCCATACCATAAGGACTGTCATGGTGCAAAGCCCGTTGAGAAATTAATTATAAGTTACTCTTCTGCCATTTCGTGACAACCAGGAAGGGCCGCTCCGCGCAGCTAGCTCTCAGCGGCACTGCGGCGTGCAGAAGCAGCTGCGGCAACAGCGCTGCTCCCGGTGCCGGTCCTGGACGCTTACCTCCGTGGTTTCGAACTCCCGATTAGCTGCCTCGAAAAGACCCGTGCTCTGCGCGGGCTCCTCCGTCCGCTGGGGCTCTGCGGGAACAAGCGGGCATCGACTGCTGGGGTGCAGCGCGGCCCAGGGCCACGGCCGCCGCCGCGCCCGTCAGCCTCCCCTCGCCCCGGCCGCCCCCCCCGCCGCCAAGCCGCCCCCAGCTCACCCCCGAGCAGCGGCCGCAAGCGCCGCAGGTAGCGGTCGCGCATGGCCTGCCAGCTGTGCCGCGTCAGGCCGGCTCGCTCCAGCTCTTTCCAGAGTGCCCGGCCTCTCGCCCGCGCCTCGCACCGCCCGCGCACCGCCCGCAGCAGCGCCGCGTCCTCCGCTTCCGTGAAGGCGAGGCGGCCGCGCGGCGAGGCGGCGGGCGGCGAGGCGGCGGGTGGCGCGGCGGGCAGCCGGAAGGGCTCCAGCGGCAGGCGCTGGTTGCGCTCCACGCACTCCGTCACGTACTCAGTGGAGACAGCCCCGCCGGGCGCCGCCTCGCCGGGCTGCGCCAGCAGCACGGCTCCCGGCTCCTGCACGCGGCACAGCCGGCCGCCACCCGCCAGCACCAGGGGCGCCAAGCGCAGCTTGGCCAGACCGGGCCGCACGTAGAACCGCATCGGGCTACCGTCGTCCCACAAGAACAGGGACCGCGAGCGCGCCGCCGCCGCGCCCCCGCGTTCCGCCATCGCCGCGCCGGCCGCGCAGGCGCGGGGGCGCCGGAAGGGCCGGCTGGAGCCGGGAAGATGGCGGCAGCGGCGGAGCGTGCGTGCGAGGCGGCGGAGACCGAGTCGCGCCTCAGCAAAAAGTGAGGGAGGACGGGCGGGCGGGCAGGCGGAGCCGGGCCGAGCCGAGCCGAGCCGGGGCGGCGAGGCGAGGCGAGGCGAGGCGAGTGTCCGGCTGACCCGGTGTGTGTCTCCGCCAGGCGATCCGTCGGAGCGCGCCATGTTGGGCCCCGCCGCTGCGCGGCTCCGCGGCTGGGCCTGGAGGGCCACGCCCGCGCTCCGATGGCGCCGGGCACTTCATGACCGAAGCAGGTCGGTGCTATGCGGCCTGGCTGGGCCCGCCTCTTTCCTCATGAAGTCCCGGCCGGCGGGGTCGGGAGCCGCGGGAGGAGGCGCGGCGCCCGTGGGCCGCGGGGGCCCGGACCGCGAAGGCGGCTTCGGGAACCTGAAGTAGTGCCTGACTTTTTTCAGTGGAGAGTTCGCCTTATTTCGCTTATATGCTACGTGAGGTTGCTAGGCTTTTATGCATTAAATGGCCCGCAGAGGGTCCTTGGGCACGTGGGCAGGCATCTTCAAGGTCTGTTTATGGACTGTTTAATCAAGTTTTAACTTTCTCTGAGTTTTTGTATCTCATGGGAGGTGAACTAAAGAGTTCAAAGAAAACGCTTGAACATGCTTAAGGATTGTTTTGACTTTTGAGCAGAGTAAAAGAAATGACAGGGTTATTTGTACAGTAAGCTTTCAGCAGAGTCCTGCCAGGTGTTTCCCCGTAGGAGTATCAGAGTACTTGCTGTTTCTGATTTCCTTCTCTTTTGCAGTGAGCTGAAGAGACGGTTAAAAGCTGAGAGAAAAATAGCTGAAAAAGAGGCAAAGCAGAAAGATCAAAGTGAAAAGCATTCAAATAAGCCTTCCTTGGCTTCTGACTCTGAGAATAACATTGGTGCTGATGAGGAAAGCTTGGATCCAAATGTGAGCATCTGGCCTCATGCTTATTACTGTTCTGAGAATAAATGTTACTGATTTACATTGGATTTTTTTTTTTTTTTAATTCAAGGGGAACTAAATGGTTAAAAGGGGAGAGACCTGCGTATTCCTACATAAGGGCAGCTGTATGTTAATTTACAACCTGTAAAACATTTCCAGTTTCTAACAAAATCGTTTGGTTTTGTTTGTTTCTGGTGACAGCAATACTACAAGATCCGTAGCCACGCAGTCCAGCAGCTGAAGGGCACCAATGAAGATCCCTATCCCCACAAGTTCCATGTAGATCTCTCTCTCTCAGACTTTATAGAGAAGTACAGTCACCTGCAGCCAGGAGATCACCTGACAGACATTACAGTGAGAGTAGCAGGTAAAGGCTTATCTGGGATACAGGAAGATGGTCTGTTGCTTTGCTAAGCCAAGTCTTAGCTGCTTTGAGTGATGGGGTGGTCTCTTTTCAAATTTTGCTGATGCCCTGTTACTCGGTCTTGAAGTCTGTAGCAGTGTTAGACTGTTCAGGACATGTGCTTTCAGACTGAGTGGATCTATGCAACATCCCTTACAGCTACAAGATCAGGTTGCAATATGGGCTCCAGGACCCGAAGTTCATATGTTCTTTTGTGCACTGGTATTTATTTTGAGACTTAAGTGCTTCTCTTTCACAGTTAGTGATCAGTTCAGAGCTGACGGTCTTTTGTCCAAGTGATAATACTGTGGCTTTTGCCCCTGTATCCTTTCTGCTAGGGACTCTGATGTCCTGCATACTTTGATATTTAGGTCGAATCCATGCAAAGCGTGCCTCTGGAGGGAAGCTGATTTTCTATGATCTTCGTGGTGAAGGAGTCAAGTTGCAGGTCATGGCAAATTCCAGGTAAGTGGAGGTATTCCCAATAGCATTTTAAACTGAACTGCATTCTGGGGCCTAGAGATGGGTATCTGGGCATTCTATTGCTTTATCTCCTTAGGCTATTCGTCTATGGGTTGGCTTAGGCAGCCAGGTAATGTTTTGTTTAGGATGTTGTGTTTGGCTTCCGTTCTAGAAGAACCCTTTTTTTAAAGGATTTGGTCTGGGGAGATACTTGCAGGACAGTTTGGAACCTTGAATTTTAAACAAACCTTACATTGGCTTTATAATTACAGGCTCTACAAATCTGAGGAAGAGTATTTCCGTGTTAACAACAAGCTACGTCGTGGGGACATTATTGGTGTAGAGGGGAATCCTGGGAAAACAAAGAAAGGGGAACTGAGTATTATTCCTTATGAAATAACTCTGTTGTCTCCATGCCTGCACATGTTGCCTCATCTTCACTTTGGCCTCAAGGATAAGGTACTTGTCATACCTGTCACTCTTGGAGGTAATTTGACAGATAGGTCTGAATGGATGACCTTTTATATCTGCTGACGGTATCAGTCAACAAAGGAACATTAGTTTTGTTCTGGTATTTTTACCTTTGGCAGCACATTTTGTCTAGCTTGTTCTAAAGATATTTGTTCTTTACAGGAAACTAGGTATCGTCAGAGATACTTGGATTTAATTCTTAATGATTATGTGAGGCAGAAATTTATAACCCGTGCAAAGATCATTACATTTATTCGGAGCTTTCTAGATGAGTTGGGCTTCCTTGAGGTAAGGCTTCAGTGTTTATTTGCCTCTGCATGCTGAATGTGTTTAGACCTTCTCAGCTTCAAGGTTGTATATATGTTCAGGCTCATATGCAAAGTTTTTACAGAAGTGAGAATAATTACTTCGGCACAATGTGTTTAATCAGTTTAATATGATGGGAGCCATCTTTCCTCTCTTTTTAAAGTTAAGACTATTCCTCAGTTGGTGAGGTTATGACTCGGGAATCTTTTATCAACGTAGTACTTCAAACTACTGCTGTCCGTTCCTTATTTCAGTAAATTAAGGTAGAAATAACATCTCTGAAATGGTGTTTTGCCTCTGGAGGTAAATGCAGGTTTTACTTCCTGTAAGTAAAATTGGTTTCGTGTTAAGGTCTGTTGTGGAGTAGCATATGAGAAAATACTAGCTCTGCTATCGTTGCATCTGAATTCTTGGTTGTACTTTACAGTTAGCAAAAAGATTAGAACTTAGTGTAGTTTATTTACAAGTGTTTATCAATTGAATCTGCAAAAGCTGCCAGTGGGAGTTTTTTGAGAGCAGTGGGAATCTGAACCTGTGCAGTGTCATCTGTCATATGTGTAATGGCTTTAATGTCTTTCTTTGATTTGTTTTTTTTTTTGTCTCCAAATAATTCTTAGTCTAATACTTACAGATTTGACTGTTCTGATAACTTAATTGAAAAGGACCCTAAGAGTCCTTCTCAATTTATATGAAGTTTTGACTTGTTGGAATAATGGGGTAAGTTACTTAGGCTTGGTGAGAATGTTGGGAATAATATTAGGCAAGTCAGGGAATGGCCTACTATACAATAGTGTAGTCTGGGAGTACATGAATTGGGCAGTGCTTGATCATACCGGTACTTCCATATGGCACAGTGTAGTGTCATGCCATGGACAGATACTAGTTAATTTTGAGAAAAATTAGTCAAAATGACTTCGGTATTGTAGCATGCTCTTCAGCTAATTGTCAGGGCTTCTTACTTCACTCGTGATCAATTAAGCTTTATTTCCGATTCAGTACTGTCTGGGATGCTGGCTGCTTTCTATTTTCTGCAGCTCAGCTTGTTTTATAGTGTAGATCTGTTTGCAGAATGCCATTAAATACTTGTTTAGGGAGCTATACTAATTCATAGCCTACACAGTTTCTCCCCTTCTTTAAGTTCTAGCTGCATCCTTGTTCTCTCTTTATCACACATTGACTTACCTATTTTTGCCCGGAGCTTTGTTCTTTCACAGGAACCCTGAGTCTCATTCTATTTTGTAGAAGCGTTCCCCTTCTGTGTAGCTATAAGTAGTTCTGTTGTGAATTGTGAAATTCTGTTGTGAAAATAGCTGTTTTCAGGCTTCTGGGTCAGTAACACGGTATTAATTCTTGATGCTAAGATGTGAGCATATGGACAGGCATACTGAAATTCTTTGTGTTAACATGAAAGCCAAGCTGATTTCTAAGCACAGTAGTTTAAATGTGGCATATCCCGCAGAATCAATTAGAAAATTGTTTGGCCACTTTCACTAGCTGTCTGTGTAGGGGACCAAGTTTTGAGTTGTAAATTGTTCTGCTACTCTGTTTTTCCATCATTTGCAGCTACTTTCTCTTTCCAATGTCGAGAGACATTGAACTGAAGTCTGTTTCTCACACAGTTGATAGTGTATATTGCTTGAAGCATAAGTGGTCACCTTCTAAACATCTAAGAAAATGCAGCTTCTGTGAAAGAAAATTTGTAATGATTTGAACTAAATTAGTTCACTGAAGCCTGCAGTAGATTGATTTAATTCTTTTTTTCTCCTTGAAATGGTATATCTCTTCAGAAATTAATTCAATTGGACTCTAGGATTCCCCATACATACAGAAGACCAGTAACAGCTTTTTATCTGAAGTGAATGTTTCCATGTATCCAGATGTTCCCAGCCATTCTCACCACCAAATATTTTTCAATGCTCCAAATGTAATCCCCCCCCCCGCCCAAAGCAATATTATTAAAATTGTTTAGTTTTTTTCAAAATTTGCAGTATCAATGGCATTTAATTTCTTTCAGGATTACTGCTTTACAGCTTTGCTACAGAGACTATCCTAAAGAATTTACAGTGTAAGCAATGATATGGAGAAGATACTGAGGAAGGCTGCTCTGTCTCATAAGTTTTATGAAGCAGCTTGCTCTCTTACCCAAGTGGATTGTATTGTAGAATCACAGAATGGTTTGGGTTGGAAAGGACCTTTAAAAATCATCTAGTCTAACTCCCCTGCCATGGGCAGGGCCATCTTTTGTTATACCAGGTTGCTCAAAGCCCCATCCACCCTGACCTTGAACACTTCCAGGGATGGGGCACCCACAGCTTCTCCGAGCAACCTGTTCCAGTGTCTCACCACCCTCATTGTAAAACATTTCTTCCTTATGTCCAATCTAAATGTGCCCTCTTTCAGTTTAAAACCGTTGCCCCTTGTCCTGTCACTACAGGCCTTGGTAAAAAGTCTCTCTGTGCCTTTCTTATAAGCCCCCTTTATATGTTGAAAGGCTTCATGAAGGTCTTCCCAGAGCCTTCTCCAGACTGAACTCTCTCAGCCTTTCTTCATAGGAGAGTTGTTCCAGCTACCTGACCATTTGTGTGGCCTTCCTCTGGACCTGCTCTCACAGGTTGTCATGTTTTAACTCCAGCCAGCAACTAAGCACCACGCAGCCATGCACTCACTTTAGGGGGGGGGGAAAGTAAAACTTGTGGGTTGCGATAAGAACAGTTTAATAGGACAGAAAGGAAGAAAATCACAACAGTAATAAAATTACAATAATAATAAAAGAATTGGAATATACAAAACAAGTGATGCACAATGCAATTGCTCACCACTCACTGACCGATGCCCAGTTGGTTCCTGAGCAGCAATCTGCCCCCCAGACCAGCTCCCCCCCTTTTATATACTGGACGTGACATCACATGATATAGAATACCCTGTTGGCCACTTTGGGTCAGCTGTTGTGGCTGTGTCCCCTCCCAACTTCTTGTGCCCCTCCAGCCTTCTTGCTGGCTGGGAATGAGAAGCTGAAAAATCATTGATTTAGTATATTAACACTACTTAGCAACAACTGAAAACATCAGTGTGTTATCAACATTATTCTCGTACTAAATCTAAAACATAACACTATAACAGCTACTAGGAAGACAATTAACTATCCCAGCCAAAACCAGGACACAGGTCCACCTCTTTCTTGTACTGGAGACCCCAGATCTAGATGCAGTGCTCCAGGTGGGGCCTCACAAGAATGGAGTAGAGGGGGAGAATCCCCTCCTTCCACCCACTGGCCATGCTGCTTCTGATGCGCCCCAGGATACGCTGGCTTTCTGGGCTGCAAGTGCACACTGCCACCTTGTGTCCCTTTTTTCACGCACCAGTACCCCCAGGTCCTTCCTTGCAGGATTGCTCTCAACCCATTCATCCTCCAGGCTGTACTGATGCTGGGAATTGACCCATGTGCAGGAGCTTGCACTTGGCCTTGTTGAACTTCATTTTCTGCAATATAGAGAGATGATTTTGTGATAATGCCACAGCCCGGTTGCCAGCAGGTTCACGTTTATAGTAAATATGAATGATTCTTGATAGCAACAAATAATTTTAAGTAATTTGTCTTTACTGACCGCGTGGGAGAAGTGCTCTTTAGTTCAGAATTGTTTTCATATACTGGTATGTCAGACAATAAACGAAATACAGAGCTGTTTCATCAAAGCTAGCTGTGGAGACAGATTAGACAAAGGATATTGATGTAGGAGCCTGGAAATATTTATGCCATTTATGCCATTGTTAAATTAATTTTTTTGTTGTTGTTATTATTATTTTACAGATTGAAACTCCTATGATGAATATAATTCCAGGTGGAGCTGTGGCAAAACCTTTTATCACATACCACAATGAACTGGATATGAATTTATATATGAGAATTGCTCCAGAGCTTTACCATAAGGTAAAATACAAGCCCCTCATGGCTAAGCCTATATTGTCCAGACTGTTGTGATTTTATTCTAAGAAGGTAAATGTAGCTAAACCGAGGATTATTCTTGAAGGAAGGTGGAGTCATTGGATTGGAGGAAACAAAATGTACCTTGAATGAGATTTGTACGGTCGCATGGCAG
Source organism: Astur gentilis (assembly GCF_929443795.1). NCBI lineage: Eukaryota > Metazoa > Chordata > Aves > Accipitriformes > Accipitridae > Astur > Astur gentilis. The sequence goes on from NC_064886.1 coordinate 44,663,002, forward strand.
TTGTGTGTGTTTGAACTCTCTTTAGTTCTTTTGAAAAAGTTGGTGTGTTTACTATAATTTCCTTTTGTTTAGATGTTGGTGGTTGGGGGCATGGACAGAGTATATGAAATTGGGCGCCAGTTCCGGAATGAAGGAATTGATTTGACTCACAACCCTGAGTTCACAACTTGTGAATTCTATATGGCTTATGCAGACTACCATGACTTGATGGAAATTACAGAGAAGTTGCTTTCAGGTGACGTATGCAATATTAATTAAAAAAGACTAAGAATCTCTGGAAGAATTGCATTTTGTGGCATACTCTTCTTCTAAACTTTGGGTTCCTTTTGTAGGGATGGTGAAGCATATTACTGGAAGTTACAAGATCACTTACCATCCAGATGGTCAAGACGGACAGGCCTATGAGATAGATTTTACCCCTCCCTTCCAGCGAATTAGCATGGTGTATGATCTGGAGAAGGTCCTAGGAGTGAAATTTCCATCAGCTGAGTGTTTCGAAACTGAAGGTGAGATGCTGAGTGTGAATGTCCTATAATTAGTCCTTAACAGAAAGGGAGCGGAAGGTCTCAAGTTCTCAGCCTGCAGTCTGTCAGCTGCTTTTTTGAGGTGGTGCTAACACATGGGATTGCTTTTCTCTGGTTTTGGCTGCTAAGTAAGAGTCCAGAAAGAAGCCTTCAAGTCCTTGCAGTCTTTGGCAGGATCTGACTCTTTTGCCTCTTCTTTTGTTGAGTATACGTGATGCCGTATACTCAAGAGGCATGATCTGGGGAGTTCTTCATCTGTTGAAGAGACCCAGCTTTTTATTTCTTCTGTCTTTTGTGCAGTTAAGTCTCCATGCCTGTGATCATAGGTTAGGAGTATGATTATTTTGGGCTTTCTTCAAAATGTGTGTAGGTGCTATTTTATTCCTGGAATCCAAAGCTATAAGGCAAAAAGTTCATACGCTTTTTGGTGATTTATTTTTTCTTAAATCCGCCCCCCAAATGTCCAGCAGTCATGTGGGGTTGTGCTTAACTGTTGTCAAGTTTCTGAAATATAAAATAACTTACATTTTAGTGTAAGCCGTTTACAAACGAACACTGTTTTTGTAGATTGACATTTAAGCTCATGTTTTCCATGGCATATACCATTAAGATCTTAGAGTTATTTATAAGACACATTGAAGGATACAGAAAGAAAGAAAATGTGGTTGCCTGGGTGACTTTTCTAATTTTTGTCTACAACAATTTCAGAAACTCGCAAGTTCTTTGATGACCTTTGTGCAGAGAGGAATATTGAGTGTCCACCTCCCAGGACAACAGCCAGGCTTCTTGACAGAGTAAGTAAAGGTGGTGTTTTTATAATCCTAATGCCTTTGAGGATCTATCTGTATCAACAGAAGTCTCTTCAGAGCAGAAGTTTAGCTGCATCTGGGAAAACACTCTGAATTCAGCTATTTCTGTATCACAGTGAGAAAACTTGCTGTGTCAAAATCTTACTTTGTGTTACTTGTCTACACTAAGACATAGTTAACTGATGCCTGCTTAATGTGAGCGCTGGAGGATTTTGGTTTGATAACTGGTCTCTTGTGCTTAAACAGATCTGCTTTATCTTACATCAGTTTTGTCTGTGAGATCTGTGCATCTGTACGTACCTTACCAAACTGGTAGGCTTACCAAATAGTTCTTCTATCAACTGTATTAAGTCTTTTCCTTTGTACCCAAAATATTGCCTGACAGCTGTTTTTCTACTGCTTTTCCTATTGGCCTTTGTTGTAATATCCAAATTGAATTATGGTGCTATTTTTTATAGAGTTTTTGCCATGTCATTTTTCTTATTCAACTAGGACACACACTCTCTGTTAATGAAGACATGACCGTGATCTGGGAAACTTTTCACTTTAATGGTACCTTCTTCAGTAGTGAAGAGAGGGACGTAGGATGTTTGGCAAAGGCAGTGCTAGGAAGGTGATACTGTACTCTACATAATTGTTTTGCTTTTGTTTTCCCAGTTAGTTGGTGAATTCCTGGAAGTCACTTGTATCAACCCTACATTCATCTGTGATCACCCACAGATCATGAGTCCTCTAGCCAAATGGTAAGAGTATGAGACACATTTAGTATGTAACTCTTTTAAACCCTCTCCTCTTTATTAAAACAAAAAAACAGAAAAGTAAGAAAAAAAAAGAGTCACATATGTGAAAACAGAGATTTTGATGTTGTATACTAGTTAGTGAATTCTGACACCAGCCAAGATAGTCATTGGTTCCTGAGCTGTGAGACCCATGTGCTTGTGCTGATGCTTAGTAGTTTGAAGTTTTGACAGCTGATACAGCTAAGCATGGGCAATCCTGAAGTAATGTATGTGCTCTTTGCTTCTGTAAAGATGTTTATTTTAAGGTATCGTTGTTTTTTGTCTTCTTCACATAGGCATCGCTCTCATCGGGGACTGACAGAACGCTTCGAACTCTTTGTAATGAAGAAGGAAGTGTGCAATGCGTACACAGAACTTAACGATCCTTTCCGGCAGCGGCAACTTTTTGAGGATCAGGCCAAGGTATGGCGTCCTGCTGATAGTGAATCAATGATATAGGCATGTAAGCGAAGAGTATTTCCTATGTCTATTGCAAATCTGTTGTTAGTCTCTACTGCTGAAAAGGGTTGTTACTACTTTGAGCAAGTGTTTCTCACTCAAGTGAAAGCCTGTCATTGAAACTTAATTCCTTTTAAAGAAACCTTGCTCTCTAAGGTAAACAAGTGCAAACACTACTGTTGATTAGTTTCTCAGTAGTGCCGCTTTGTTTTGGAATATCTTCCCTTTTACTGTACCTGAAGTACTAACCTGAAAAAAAGAAAATGTGCAAAGCGTTTTCTCTGTCTTGTTAGGTTGAAAGTTATGTTTCCCCAATTAAGCATTTATGTAGTCATACAATATTATACTTCTAGGTTCTTAAATAAATTTTTATGTCCGGTAAGAGTTTGAATGGCTCATTTCCTGAACTGAATTATTACTATTTTAAATTGGCTCACAGAATATTGCTGCAGAATGGAAATTATTAGGCCTGCAAATTTGTAATACTGGCTTTCTCTGTATAAGCCTCAGAAGGGAGTAACTGAAGCTGATTCTGTTATTGATTAGGTATACACATCCATGAATGCATGCATGCCCACATGTGATTGAGGGCAGATGATGCTGTCTGCAGAAACAGAGTTCCTGTTCTTCCTACTCTTTTTAATGGCTTCACAGTGCCTGAAAGGATTACATAGTTGTCAAAACCAGGAAGATAAGACTTACGTTAACTAACTTACTTGATAGTAAATTTCAAAATGTTCAGTCAGAATGAATATTATTACAGATGTCTTTTACCTTGACATTACCTTTTTGACTTACACCTGTTGTATATATGATTGGTCTAGTTGTCTCTCATGATTATAGCCAGACTTTGCAGATACATGATTATATGTGTTGAATGAAAATTTGTCTGAAAATTTAATGTTAAGGTGGAGACTGAGATGAAGATGGCAGTTCACATTTCAGGATTTAGGACTCGGGCAGAAAAGTTTCCTCTAACAGTCTTTTGCAAAGTCTTCCTTGAAACTGTGTGAGCAAAAATGTTTGTTGTTGTTTCAACACTTACACCTGGCATTTTCTAAATTTGAGAGGGTTGGCTAGTCTGTTTTTATTATTATGACTTATGGTGCTTGGAGGCTGTCAGGGTCAGATGCATTAGTTTCCATCTTGGTGCAGATCTTTCTACTTGAGGGGAAAAAAGCAATTCCTAAACTTCATTTCACAGAGCAACTACTGATGACTCAAACAGTTGTGCTTTATAGTTGTTTCTGCAAGCATTAAAGGGGGGGGAGGGGTGTTGCCAGCAATAAGGAACTTGAGAAGCCTTTGAAAGCAATTTATTCCACTGTCATCTGCTGCCATATGGCCCTGGAGATAGCTTTTACTGAAGTGAAGGGCCTGGGCCTTTGCCTAGAAAGGAACTTGCAGATCAGACAGGAACTGAGCCTAGAGGTATTTTGTAAACACCTGTACAAGTGACTTCCACAGTTCTCCAGGTGCTGAGATTCCTTCATCTGTTACTCGCTTACACAGCTGTACAGGCCTTTGGTTTCATCAGTTACATGACTGTTACAAATAGCAATATTCCTCCTTTTTGGTAGGGGTTAGAGGAAGCGGTACTATCTAGCTCTGTGCAACCCACCTTTTACTACTGATTTTCTCATTTAGGCAAAAGCTGCTGGTGACGATGAAGCCATGTTTATTGATGAAAACTTCTGCACTGCACTGGAGTATGGCCTTCCTCCTACAGCTGGCTGGGGCATGGGGATTGATCGCTTCACCATGTTCCTTACAGATTCCAACAATATCAAGGTAAGTGTGAGAAATGGCAGCGTCTACTGCTGGCTTTGTCAGACAACAGGGAACGAGATGCTGCCAAATGGACCATCTCTCTAACACGCAGTGTAGCCACCTGAGGGTCTTTAAGAATTCTACCTCAGAAAAGCTCTCCTTTGGTGCACTTGCTCGGAAGTTGCTGCGGAGCGCGCAGCGCAGCGTGCCACCCAGGCCGCCACAGGCAGCCGGGCCAAGGGCCGCTCTGGCGAGATTTGCCCCCGGGGCCTTGCTCCCCAGGCCGGGGCGGGGGGCGGCGGCGGGGCGGCCCCGGCACCCGCTGACCGTGTCCCTTTTCGCAGGAGGTGCTGCTTTTCCCTGCCATGAAGCCGGAAGACAACAAGAAGGAGGCACAGCCCGACCCGCCTGCGGAAGGCACTTCTGTCTGAAGTCCGCGGCTGCGCGGACCGTGAATAAAGGCAGCGCGCTCTGGCGCCCGTCTCTGTGTCTCTGTCTGCGCCTGCGCAGGAGCTGCCGCTCCCGGCGGGCTTCGCGCGCGGGGAGAGCAGCTGCGCGTGCGCGGTGTGGGTGTCGCTGGGCCGGCCGGCCCGGCGCGGCCCAGGGGCTTTCGCAGCCGCCGCTCGGCCCGGGCGGGAGTGGCGACATCGTTAACCCGCAGGGTAGGGGCCTGCGCCGGAGGCGGCGTGAAGTGCGCTTGAGGGCTACACCCGCTCGCTCGGGGCGCTGGCTGCCCCGGCGGCGGAGCGCCACGCTCCCCGGCGGCGGGGGCAGGGTGGAGGCCCGGCGGCCTCGGAAGGAGTGGGGTGCTGCAGGGGACTGCAGAGAGTCGGTGGTGTGATGGACGCTGTTGACTGCTGCGTAGCGGGAGCCTTGGGAAGCCAGCAGTTCTCAGCTGCTGCTGGACTATAAGGGTTCTAGCATTTTTATTTTTTTATTCCTAGCTATTTTGAAAAAAAGGTTTTCGTTTTGTTTATTTCTTATAAATAATCCTGAAAGGGGTGATGTCATTAGGCCTTGGATATTGGAATCTGGTGCAGGAAGGTGACACGCAGAACAAGGTGGTAGGGTTTGAAGAGGTGGGGGCCGTTAATCAGTGTTGTGATGGAATCCAATTCTGTTTAGAACCTGCACTTGCATCGGGAGCCATGTGGTCAGCTGATGAAATTGCTGAGCTATGTTACCTGCATTATAGGACCAGACTCCCTAAGCAGGGGAAACCGGATCCAAACAGGGAATGGACTTCACTGGCAGCTGTTGTCAAAGTGGAGTCTTCCACCCAAAGAGAGGGTCTTGCTAGTCCAGGGAATCTGCAGGGTAAGAATGAGTTGTGAGAATTGGGGTGGGAATTGGGGAAGGGGGAGAGAAGGTGCTAGTCCTTGATGCCTCCCCCTGCCCCCCCCTCCCCCTTTTTTTCCCCAAGATACATTTAAAAAAACACACACCCCTTCCTGACCCATTTCTGTCTCCACCCAAGTTCTTTCCTCTTGTGATTGTAAAAGCTTTTACAGCTTCTGTCTGGAAAGAGACAGTTATAGTGAAATGCTCTTCTTCCCAGACTGTAACTAAAAAGATGAAAGCTGCATTTGTATTTGGCTGTTCAATAAGTGGCAAAAGTCTAGGCAGGACCTGAATTCCTAATGTAAACCCTTGCAAAAGTGTGTTTGACAACTCTTTGAGAGAATCCTAGAAGGGTCTCAGTTCACTCTCCTTTAGCAGCCTGCGTTATTGCATTGCGTGTTTGCATTAGTTCACCATCATCTTCTTTTCCCTTACTGGCGCTTCCATGTTGCCATGCGGATTGCATGCCATGCTTCTTTTTTAGGTGTTTGAGGAATTGTATGCCAGCATCCGCTGTGTGTTGCCTAGCGTATCAAGCCTGCGTTAGCACTCCCGCTATGGGATCATAGACTTTTCCTAGCACTAGTGCTTCTGCCTACTGTGTTCAGTTTTCCAGCTGATACTGTTTCTGTTTGGGAATGTTGCATGGCCTGCCTCCGTGTACCTTCCCTTCTACACAATGTTCTCTGTGTTGTCTTACCAGAACGACTGTATGAGAGCAATGCTTCTGGCAATAGTTTGTTCAGTTAATGTTGTTTCTTCTTTCAGTAACAAAGGAAGTTGTTGCTATGGGAACTGGAACAAAATGTATTGGCCAAAACAAAATGAGAAAAACTGGTAAGTATGGTGTAAAATCCAAGAACAGACTACCTATGCTACCTTCTTTCTTGCTGGTGTCATAGAGTCAGTGAAAATGTCCAAGGCATTGAGTTCAGACTTCTAGATTGAAGCCAGAAGTATAAGGCAGACCTTACCTCATCAAGAAGAGGGGGGCTTAGGCAGCCAGAATGCCTGCCCTGAAAGTTTGCTGTGTTTGCTGCACTTGCTGCCTTAAAGGTGAATAAACTTTTTATATGTGGAAATGTGTAGTTTAGGCCCTGAGTCTGCATACCTAAAGACTTCATAACTCAAAACAAAACATAAGCAAAATAATTGTGCTTTGCCTGTTACAGTCTAGTTTTGTTGTGGTCTGATGCAGAAGATACCACTGCTGAATATAGGGTAGGGGTCACGCCAAAAAAGTGCTAACAGGCTTTTTCTCCCTTACTGTATATTCTGCAGCTAGATGGTTTTAAGTGTTTGTACAGTAAATGTATGTGATAGATCTATGACTTTGCACAGCTACTATTTCTTACCATTTATTATAGGACTTTCCTTGCTCTGCATGTCCATTTGTTTATTCAGAATGTATCTGTCTCCTCTCCTAGGAGAGGAGAGAAGCTGTAGTAAGTAATGCTGAAAAGTGACTAAGGAGGAAAAGTGTGAATATGTAGGTACAGGGATTTCTACCCTCTTTAGACTTCATAGGAGGAGTAGTAGAGCAAGATAGGAGAAATGGTTTTGCATGCATGAGTTTTAGGCTGTTTCATATTCTGTATAATGTTCTTCATATTGAAATGAATTAGTGGAGTAAAAGAGAAGAAACTAAATTCTGTGTCTTAGATTTTTGTGGATGTTTCTTGTGACTTAGCCATCTTAGAAGGGTACTAGGACAGACATTTTTCTGATGGATCTAGGAAAATTGGGATTAAACTGTTGTACTACTTACAATCTATGTATTAAAAGAGTCAAACTAGAAATTTGACTAAGAAAAAAGTGAAGCTAGTTCCTGTCTCTGATGTTTGTCTTCAGTGATCTTAAGTTTAGAAAATACTTTCCTCTTATGATGACATTCATTTATTTTTAAATTAACTTGGTTGGTAGGTCATGTTAATGGTTATGTTTTAGAAAACTTTTGAACTTTAAACTTTTAGAACTGTTAAAGAGGACTTTTACCACCTGGCCTTTTATTCCTGAAATAAAAACTGATCTACAGATCCTGTTCCTTTAGATACCGCAATAGGCAGACACTGCAGGAAGTTTGAAGATGAGATGTGTAAATCTGGTAAATATCAGAATTATTTACAAGAAAAGTAATTTAAATTATAGGACATAGAGCAACAAGAAACTTCAACCAAAAGCTTAACAAACACTTGAAATTTTCTGTATGTTATGCTTAATCTGAGAATATCAAGATTTACTATTAAGAACAAACATCAAGAAGGTTTTGAAGGAAGCCAGTCTTTATTCAACTCAAAGGATTTCAAATATTAGAAGAGTTAAAATTTGGTATTTAAACAAGTCTCTGACTTGCTGCGGAGTGAAGACTTTTATCCTTCATTATGAAGGCTATTGACCTCCTTTTGCAATGATTGGAAGTTTAAATATCTTGCAGTAACCTAATACCAATATTAAACCTTCAAATGCTAACAAATCTGGAGAACTGTAATTTGTCAAATTTTGTTAGCTTTGTTCGTCTCCTTTTCAGTAATGATGTTTATTGTTGTCATTTGGTTGTTGCTTTAGGAGACATTCTGAATGATAGTCATGCTGAAATTGTGGCCAAGAGGAGCTTCCAGAGGTGAGGCATGAAGTTCACGTGCTGTTGTTCAGTGCCGCTTGAGGTTATTTGTTTGTGATCCAAATGGTTTTGACCTGTAGCTGAAATAGGCAGATTTTGCAGCTTCAGGGATGAGAATGTAGTGAAGGAGACAGTATTATTTCTGTATAGGCAACACTTTTTTCCCCCTCTTTGTTAGCAGGAGTTTAACCTAATTTTTACACTTCTAGGTGGTGTTCAGGCCCTTTCACAAAAGCTTGTTTCTTCCTCATTCTGGTAGAGCCTCTGTACAAAGAAGTATTACCTGACTTCATGTGATGTCAATGCTGGTCTGATGACTGATTGTCAAGGGTAGCCTTTTTGCTGTTTCCCACATACCAGCCCTCTTGTTCACATAGGGTAAGCTGGTTCAAGGAACTGAGCCAGGAGAATAGTAATGCTGCAGAAACAAGTATATTTCTTGCAGTTTGATGCCACTAAACTGGCTCTCACAGAATCAGATGAGTTGCAGTGCTGGTAAAAATACAGAGTGGGAGGAGGGGACTTTAGATACGTGATTTGAGGAGATTAAATCCACTGAATCCAGCCTTTTGAGGTCTGTTATTAAGGTTCCAATGATGTGTTTGTGTTATGGAGTATATTGGATCCCATCTATCTGTAGAAGCATAACCGTAGAAGCTCCTCATAGACTTCATCACGAAAGAACAGGCAGTAGTGGGCATCTAATTTTTGTCATTTTCCCATGCATCAAAAATGAAGTAAATGTTTCATGAAAACTTTCTGCCTAACAGGTATCTCCTCCATCAGATGTGGCTGGCAGCTTCACATCAGCAATGCAGTATCTTTATTCCAGGAACTGAAACTGGCAAATGGAAACTCAAACCAAATACCATATTTGTTTTCTTCTCCAGTCATACCCCATGTGAGTATGCTGAAGTGAATCAATGTCATGGCCTCCACTTCTAGAATCTTTTCTGCCCGTTGCCCTTCTTTGGTCTCTCTTTGGTCTGGAGTGAGAGTGAGGCAGTAATTCATGTTATCAGTATGTACCCTAAGATATACTTGATTGGTCCTCCACAGATACATTTGGCATTTTATCTCATTGGATGTGATTCACGAGAACTCAGTAAATCTGATATACAGCTCATTATATAGTGGAATGCTTCACTTTCTCTTTAAACAATAATGGCTACTATTTTCTTTTCTGGAAACTAACATACTTGTCAGAGGTCCTGTCACATCTCCTGGTTGCTTTGCTTTAAGCGTTGTCTCCTTGGATTCAAATTTTAATAAAGAACATTGACATTTACCACAGTTACTCAAAAAAAAAAAAACCCAGCAAAAAACCTCATCAAAACAAAAGACAACAAGCAACGCCCCCCCCCCCCCCCAAATCCAAACCACAAACAAACAAAACCAGAAACCCAAACCAAACAAAGAACCAAACCAGGAAAAAAAACAAATACCAAAACCCCCAAAAAACAAACACAAAAACTCAACAAACCAAACTTGCAAAAAACAACCAAAAAAGCCCCATCCACAAAACACCACCACCCTCCCAACCCAAAACTTCTTATGGAATGGAATGCAACTTTTTGTTTTGTCATGGAAAATGCTCTTTGTGTGTTTTAAAAAAACAGCACCGAAAAGTTGAGGCCCTATTGCCAAAATGTAGGAATGTGACCTCTTGGTCTACCAGCTTATCAGATGTCTTGATGTTACCACGCTCCTAACCAGTGTGTTCGTCAACTGCCAGTCTGTTACCAGAGCAAAGAAGTCTAAGCACTCTCAAAATATGCCTTATCAGTACTTCACATAGTGAATTAGTTGCTCACACATTTTCATGATTTTGATGGCCTTGCTGGAATATGCTGTGATGGTTTTCTTTGTTAGTGCAATATGAGAATAGAATCTACATCTTCAAATTAAATAGCAAGAATAATTTCCTGACTGTCTTTTTCTCATGTCTGTCAGTCTTTGTTTGCTTTGAACTGAGCTTCAAAATTTTGGTTTTGAGCTTGTTTTAGTGATGTGGAATAAAATTTCCATCCTTATTTGATTCATTAGTTATTCTTTTGAGATTTGTATTGTTTAGTAAAATTGGACTAGTTTTCCTGTGAATCTTCAGCACTGCTTGTAGTCTGTTAAATGCCTTTGACACCTCTTGCTTTATAATTTTTGTTTTAAATTTTGCTTTTTTGATTATTTCTTGGGTGGAATGCAAAACTTGAAGTTAAACATACATTGGCTCAAATTTCAGCCAATTCATCATCATACAGGGCAATGTTGTTTGAAAAGTGTGTTCTTGTAGTTAAATATTCCTGAGTGCGAATCTGTGAAAGCTTGTAGCGTTTGTAATATTACTGATGTGATGTGTTCCAGTCATGAGAGATGCATTTTTGGACAATTTTATTGTCATTTCTTTTGTTCTAGGTGGAGATGCTTCTATTATTCCAATTAGTGAACCAGAGAACCAGCTTTCTAAGCCAGTGACTGGAGATGATGCAGCTGGGCAAGCAGAGCATAGAAGTAACCGTGATCATTTGGGTCCAGAAGATAAAAGGAAATCAGAGAAAATGGCAAGTAATCACATAATCAAGAGAATGAAAACTGACGATGATGGTTATTTTTCTGTAATCCCTGAAGACCTGATTGTTCAGCATGTATCTGTGAAACAGGAAGACGACACAAATCCAAAGAGCTGTGAATGTTCTGCAGACATGCGAACAGCTAATAAGGAGACTGGCTTGGGGACACCGAAGGTAGTAGATGTTTATAGAACTGGAGCAAAATGCGTACCTGGAGAGCTGGGTGATGCCCGAATACCTGGGCTGGGGTATCACTGTGTGGGATTATTACGAGTGAAGCCAGGTCGTGGAGACAGAACATGCTCTATGTCCTGCAGTGATAAACTGGCTCGCTGGAATGTGTTAGGGTGTCAAGGAGCTCTTCTGATGCATTTCCTGCAGTATCCAGTGTATCTGTCAGCCGTTGTAGTGGGGAAGTGTCCATATAGCCAAGAAGCTATGCGGAGAGCAATTGTTGAAAGGTAAGTGCTCTCCTTTGGAAATCAGATAGTGTGTACAGAGCCAGTGAGTTATGGAAGACAATGTGTCACACAAATACCAGGACTTTGCACCAAAGTCATTTGCAGAAAATGTGAATTTCTGTGAATTCACATTTTCAGAAAGTAGCCCAGTGTAGTATGGAGAAAAGCTGACTCCTGCTGATGGATCAGACTTGAAGATTTACAAAAGAATTTCCATTAAATTCAGAATCCCCTTTGTTGTCACTTCATGGAGCAGTGAGAAGCTGTTACCCACCTGAGTTTTTCTAGAAGCCTTCCAGCAGAAAAAACATCCAGAAGGACACAAACTTAGCATAGTGAAGTTTTTTAGCATAGTGAAGTTGAACTTTTCTTGCCCTCTTCCTGATTTTATTTCCTCAAACAGGGTCAAAAAAAGTTTTAATTTATTCAGTTATCCACACTTCACAAAGTCATTCTGAATATCTATAAGTTCCCTTTTATAGAATTGTGTTGGTGAGCAAAAGCAGCTTTTATTTCTTGCAGGACCATTCCTAACATCAAATTAAAAAGCCCCCAAATGCGTTTATCCTAAAGGCAATCTGACCGAATTGACTCCAAATGAATGCATAGGTAGACTTCTGCACTGTGCAAAGGATTTCTTTCTGGTTATCCTTACAAACCTTTTTATAACTTAGCCTTAAATGAACTTCTTAGTTCTTCTGAAGCTTCCGCTGATTTTAGACCCTGCTTTCAGACTTACTTTCCAGCAAGTAAAAGATGTAGTATTTTAAACTTGTTTTGAAGGGAACTCCAGTAAAATCAGTTTACTTTTTGCTGTCTTCCTAAGCTTGGATCCAAACTTAAAATTTTCCAGGAGGTTAATATGTGGGTTATTGCGTATGCATGCAAGTCCCTCCCATGTAAAATTTTAAAAATTATATTGTTAATCCATTCTCAGTAGAGGTTTTTGAAAACTGCTATTCTAAAGTTTTGACTGTATCATATGCCTTCATGTGTGCTGTGCAGCCCATGGAAACTGAGTTCTAGACCTAATGCAGAAATTGCTGCGGAGTGATGGAGTACATGTAGGTTAGACAGATGGGCGCTGTTTGGCAACCAGATTGGAAAGTCATGATTTCATGTCAATACTTGTTCCTATTAGTGTTAATTGTCAGGTTTTTGCTTTTAGAGCAAAACTTTGTGCTTCTGGGACACTTGCCACTTGCATGCAAGCAAATATCTCTCATTGGTTTATTCCACCACTTATATTCACACTGATTTGGATGTGCAGTGCAAGCTCAACTTTTGTAGTCTTGATGCATTCTGAGGAATTCTACCATGAGACTCTGGGCCTTCAGCTTCTATAAAGGACGAGGTTTGTGGCTCTGCAACTCTGGCTCTGGCATACTCGTTTCTCATTCTCCTGCTCTGCAATATAAAAGGAAGTGGAATTTTTGAACCTGATCCACCTTTATGAATGATTGAAATGGCAGATAGAGGAACCAATGAGGAGAGGTACTCTGCTGGCCCTCATGTTTGCCAGCAATGAGCAGCTCATTGCGGAGGTGAAGGTTGAAGGCCTTAGTTGCAGTGACCATGAGATAGTGGAGTTCAGGATTCTGAGGGGAGAGAGGAAAGTAAAAAGCAAGCTCACAACAGTGGACTTGAGGACAGCAGACTTTGGCCACTTCAAAGATCTGCTTGGAAGAGTCATATGGGATAAGGCTCTGGAGGCAAGAGGGGCCCTTAAACTGGTTGATATTCAAGGATCACCTCCACCAAGCTCAAGAGCGGTCCATCCTGACAAATAGGAAGTTAGGGAAAAATTTCAGGTCTGCATGGATGAACAAGATGCTCCAGGCTGAACTCAAACATGAAAAGGAAGCATATGGAGGGTGGAAGCAAGCGCAGGTAACTGAGGAGGAATATAGAGACAATGTCTCTGTCTGCCAGGATGAGGTTGGGAAAGCTAGAGCCCAACTGGAATTGTACCTGGCAAGGGATGTCAAAGACCAGAAGGGCTTCTTTGAGTATATAGGTGATGAAAGAAAGGCTAGGGAAAACGCGAGCTCACGCTGCATGAGATGGTGGACCTGGTTACACAGGATGTGGAAAAGGCTGAGGTACTGAATGCTTTCTTTGCCTCAGTCTTTACTAGCAAGACCACCCTTCAGGAATCCCAGGTCCTAGAGACCAGGGGAAAGTCTGAAGCAAGGAGAATATACCCTTGGTGGAAGAGGATCAGGTCAGGGAGTAATTAAGAGCAGTAGACATGCATAAGTCCCTGGGCCCTGATGGGATGCACCCAGGAGAGCTGAGGGAGCTGGCAGATGTTGTTGCAAGGCCACTCCCAATAATCTTTGATCAGTCGTGGCAGTTGGGAGAAGTTCTGAAGACTGGAGGAAAGCAAACGTCACTCCATTCTTCCATAAGGGCAAGAAGGAGGACCCAGGGGACTACAGGCTGGTCAGCCTCACCTCGATCCCTGGGAAGGAGTTGGAACAGCTAATCCTGGAAACTGTTTCCAGGCACATGAAAGACAAGAAAATCATTGGTAGTAGTCAGCATGGATTCACCAAGGGGAAGTTATGCTTGACCAACTTGAAAAACTTCTATGATGGAGTGACTGGCCTGGTAGATGAGAGGAGAGCAGTGGATTTTGTCTACCTAGACTTCAGTAAGGCTTTTGACACTGCCTCTTCTCACAGAGATTCTGTTAAAAGTATGGGCTAGATGAACAGGCAGTGGGGTGGATTGAAAACTAGCTGAATGGCTGAGTCCAGAGGGTGGTTGGTGATCATTGGACAAACTGTAGATAGAGGTATAACTAGCCGTGTACCGCAGGGGTCAATACTAGGTCCAGTGTAATATCATCATTAATGATCTTGATGATGGTGCGCAGTATGCCCCCAGGAAGTTTCCTGATGACTCAAAACTGGGAGGAGTAGCTGATACGCCAGCCAAGGGATTGTGCTGCCATCCAGAGGGACCTTGAGAGGCTGGAGAAAGGTAGGAACCTCACGAAGTTCAACAAGGGGAAGTGCAAAGTCCTGCACCTGGGCAGGAACAGCCCCATGCACCGATACATGCTGGGGGCTACCGAGCTGGAAAGCAGCTTTGCAGAAAAGGACTGGGAGGTCCTGCTAGACCCCAAGTTGAATGGGAGCCAGCAGCGTGCCCTGGCAGCAAAGGCAGCTAATGGCATCCTGGGCTGCATTAGGCCGAGTATCGCCAGCAGGTCCAGGGAGGTGATCCTACCCCTGTAGTGGCACTGGTGAGTCCAAGCCTGGAGTGCTGTGTCCAATTCTGGGCTCCTTGGTATAAGAGAGACAAGGACGTACTGGAGAGAGTCCAACAAAGTGTGTCAAAGATCTTCTAAGGGATTGGAGCATCTCTCATATGAGGAAAGTCTGGGGGAGCTGGGACTGTTCAGCCTAGAGAAGAGAAGGCTGAGGGGGATCTTACCAATGTGTATAAATACCTGAGGGGAGGGTGCAAAGAAAATGGAGCCAGGCTGTTTTCAGCAGTGCCCGGTGACAGGACAAAAGGCAGTGGGCACAAACGGAAACACAGGGCGTTCCCTCTGAACATCAGGAAACACTTTTTTACTGTGTGGGTGACGGAGCACTGGCAGAGGTTGCCCAGAGAGGTTGTGGCATGTCCCACCTTGGAGATACTCAGAAGATATGGTCCTGGGCAGCTGGCTGTAGGTGGCCCTGCTTGAGCAAGGGGGGGTTGGACCAGGTGGCCTCCGAAGGCCCCTTCCCACCTGGTTCAGGATGACTAGCATGTGAAGCTTGTATTGGTCAGCTGGAAAACAACTAAGAGTTACCTTACACTGGCATGGCAAAGCTTATGTGCATTTCCCTGGTGGTAAAAATTTATCTGCTTCTTTGATTTGAATTACATCCAAGACTTCATTTTTCTCCCTGCTGTGAGTAGTAGAGCTCTGACAACACAACTTGTCGCCTCAGGGAAATTTATGTGACAGGTGAAGTGCACTGCTGCTAAATGAGGAGAATCATCTGCTGTGCACTGGCTTTCTTCCTCCTCAGATCCTTGAGTTGATGAAAACTATCCCAGCAACAAAAGGATAGGAAGTGGATGTTTTTTTGGGAGGTTGAATCAGTGCAACAAAGGAATCTGCAAGTATCAGAGGAGAGGAAATGGTACTGGGCAGAGTGGAGTGAAAGGAGAGCAAGAAAGAAATCGGGGAGCTGAACCACTCCCTTTAAGAAGCAGTTAACTTGACAATTTAATCTGAAAGGTTTGACTTTGTTTAGTAACTCCTTTTCTCCATAGCCTTGCATCCTTCTAGGATGGTTATAAAAGTGATCATAGTATATATTAATAGGGGAAGCTCTACCTACCTATCCAGTGGAGTGTACTGGACAATCCTTTCCTCACTCTGTAATACGAGACAAGAATTTGACCAGCCTCTCTAGTCTTTGGTTGCAAAGTAAGGCACTTTTTCAGACTATTACATCTGACAATATGAACTTTGGTCTTAATTCATTCCTGCTCTCTGTAAATATTATGATAATTATACTCAGGCCGCTTTTCCTTGTCGTATGAACGTAATCCCATTCAGCGTGTAATGTTAATTCAAGGTAACAAAGATGAGATTATACATGGAACTGTAAGTTTATTTTGTAACTTTCTAGTCTTTGATTATGAACCTTTAGGTTCATGAAACAATTGTTAATGTAATATGGTTGACTATGTAAATACTTTATGATGATTACTTTTCATTGTGATTGCAGAAGTATATTGCAGTTTTTATCCTGCATACTTTATCTTCATAGATTATACTAGCTTTTAACTAGACCTTTGTTAAAATCATTGTGGTTTTACTAGGATGGACAAGGTCTTAATAAAGTATGTGGCTTTGTTTTTCTAACAGTTTTTTGAAGGGAAAAATGCCTCCAAATCTCCTTCTATAATTCATGTACAATTCAGTTTTAATGTAAAAGTAACATATTTTAGATTATGAAGGGAAATTGCACAAAATCGGCTTTTTTGGAAAGACCAGACTTAAAATGACTTGCATTTTTCCATGTTTACTTTAGGTGTCAGCACATCTCATTTTTACCAGATGGTTTTCTGCCTCAGGAGGTTAAGCTGCTGCAATCGGATCTTCAATTTGAACATAGCCGCCAGGCAATTCAGGAAGTTCAAACTAACAGCAAAACAAAACTTGTTCCTTGCAGTGCCGGTGAGTTAACTTGGGCTAGTTGCATACCTGTGCAAAAGTGCAAATAGAAATTAGGTGGTTTTGGTGGTTTCCTAAAATGGAACATCTTTCACTGCCTGTGCTAGAGGCAAAGTGTGACGTATAGCAAGTAATTAATTTCGGGCCAGAACTTAATTGTTAATAATACTGAGCTCAACCTCTAGTTTCCCTGTAGGGAGTTTTCAGACTGAATAAACACTTGGTTGATGCCATTAAGAATTTATAATCTAAACAAAGACAGAAAATAACCAGCAAAAGTTCTGAGGGCAGTAAGAAAACAAAAATATCAAAAGACTTCTTGTTTTCAGTTAGTTTTGCATTCTTCTTGGTAATGAGCAGAAGACTCGCCATGCTGAGTTATGCTTGCAATTGCTCCAGAAATCTGTGAACGTAGAAAGAATACAGAGCAGTATAGTGTAAAGGTTTAATTGATAGAGGTTTTGGACATTGCATTTTTTGTCATGGTGATGAATGAATATGCAAGTCACGTTGTGTTTTAGCAACATGGTCTCATTTGGGGGGAAAAAAACCAATGGAACTGCCACTGTATGTGTATGGTTAAGCAGTTTATTTAAACTTGGACATGACTACCTTCTGCTGTTGTATACTTTTCTGGCTTAACTGGAAGTGGAAGTTATTCTGTTACAGTAGAGCTGATGATAAAATAGAATGGAAGCAAAGGGTTCCTTAATGAAATTCACATTCATTAAATTGGACTTATTTACAGGTGCCAGGAAGGAAAAAAATGTTGATTCTGTGAGGTGGGACACAAAATCCATCATTGAAAAATGGTGCCAATTCACTTAGCAAAAAAGATCTGAAGGCAACTGTGACTAAATTCCTGTGTATGCCTTTCTTTCTGTACAGTTACTCAAGTCATTCTGTTAATTAAAGGTGAATGATGCTTTATGACACTTTTTTGCATGTATGAATTATGCCTGGTTGATTTTCTTTTCTTGAAGGGGTGAAAATCAGAATAAATTCAGGACTGTTACACTGAGTATTGAAATATGTTTGATAGGAACAGTTCAGCTGGTATTTTTAAAAAGAAAGATGTGTTCCATTTAATATTTTGAAGTTGGCAATAACTATGAAGAAATGAAAGAATATAAAACGTTTTCATTTTTAAGTAAATTTTTATCTGCTTGTCAGAATCTGATATCCACTGACCAGGTGGTTTTAGATATTCCACATGTGGAGAGTTTAATGTTTAATACCAGTTGTATGTATTTAATGTTATTTGACATTACACAGGATTTTAATTTAGTAGAGTGATAGAGCATTGTACCTAAATCACAAT
This sequence comes from Astur gentilis, assembly GCF_929443795.1. Lineage (NCBI taxonomy): Eukaryota > Metazoa > Chordata > Aves > Accipitriformes > Accipitridae > Astur > Astur gentilis. The sequence continues at coordinate 44,680,844 of NC_064886.1, forward strand.
GCAAGTGCAATTTACACTTAGCAGAGTATCTCAGTTGCAGCAGACAGATGAGTCGTAATACGAGTGTGATTAACGTAAGCAGTCTCCATAATATGCTTTATAATGTGTAGGTTTTGAGCATCTTGAATGGCAAGATGGTATCATGAAGGAGAGAGGCCGTGAAACTTGTCTTTAGAGTTGAGGCATGTGCAGCTGTTTTGCTTGTTGGGAACACAGAGAAATCGGAGAACTTAGGGAATAAAAATTGTCTCAAGGCAGTAGAAATTAAAGGAACTGTTGCTAGGTGATGGAGGGACAGATTGGGCATGTCAATCAGTTTTGTTTCCGTTAACATGCTGATGATGCTTTGCTAGTTATTTATAAATCTGTAAGGTATGGTATGCAGAGTTGAAGCATTAAGAAGTTTACAGTCTAAGATGGTAATAAGGTTATCAGAATGGGGGTAAAGGATAAGGTTGTTGCCACTTGCTATCTCTTCCAACAAATTGTTTTTATTTGACTACTAGCTAATAAAATTTTTCAAATAAAGTGTACAGATATTTGATGTATGTCAGTTATCAAACATAAAGAGAACTATTCAGAGTATACAATATACAATAAAATAATAGCACACAATAAATTAATAAGGAAAACATAGAGTGACTGATGCAAGTAACTTGGGGGAGTATTTCACAGCCTGATATGAAAATAAGCAGTCTGACTTGGAAATTTCTTCATGCTTTGTCTGGACATGATGCATAAAAGAAAGTAGAATCCCCCTAAAAAGGGGAGAATTACAAAACTGAAGGCCAAATATTTAGAGGCATGGCTTCTTGAAGGACCTGATAAAGATGAAAGTTGTGGGTGTGTATGCATATATATATATTTTTTTTTTTAATTAAACAGAATTGACCTGTTCTTTTAGGTACTGTAATCCTGACCCTAGAGAGCCATGGTCCTCTTTAGTTTGAATTATTTTGGGAAGCAGCATGGTATCATGTGAATGCATAGAATGAAAGGAACTGCTAAGTTCTGCTTTTGTGATGAGAGCACCTCCCTTGTTCATAATCCTTTCTTCTACAGCTATCAGTTGGAGCGCAGTCCCTGAGCAACCTCTGGATGTCACCTCAGATGGCTTCCGGCAGGGAACAACAAAGAAGAGGATTGGGAGCCATCAGAGCAGGTGTGAGAACGTTGTGGTATCTGGATGCATTTATCTTATTTGTTAGCATACATGTTGGCTCATGTGAAGTGTAGTGCATTGTCAGAGCAGAAAGAAATCTAGGGAGTGGGGAAAAAGGGGAAAGGGAGCGCGGGAGAAGGGAGAGTCACTGTGTAAGGGAGAGGAGGGGAGTTGGAATGAGAAAAATTGAATGAGGAAGTTTATCCTATTTCTTCTTTGTTGCTGTTGGTTAAAGAGAGCATTGTAGATAATGGTGGTGGGGCACTATGATCAATTTTTATTATAAGATGGCTTATTTATTGGTGAAGTTAGCAGAATTTTTGCTTTGTATCTTTTGGGTTGATGACTGTGAAGGAAATGTGTGTGTTGCAGGTCCTCTTTTTGCAGTTTTCTTTTTCTCTAAGACTCAGGCCAGCTGACCTGGATGTATGATTGTTAGAAGTGTTGCTTTGAAATGTGGCTTTCTGCCTTAAAGTTTGAAAATGCTATGGAATGCTTGCAACAGATTCCTAACACAAAACATGTCACCTTTCAAGTTGTCATCTTGACACTGTGCTCTTTAAGAAACATCATAATCTTCTGTCAACTATAAATGTTTAAAGAAACAGTGATGTATTTTTCTTGTGGTTGAGAGGAATTACTTGTAAATATCTGCAGACAAATTTCTCCATCTCCCTACCCTTCCCTGAGTTCAGGTGAGGTGACCAAAATTATCATTGGTCTGTAGATGTTCAGCTTGAAGGTTGGGGTCATGTTTTGGTTGTTGACTGCTTATACAACCAATTTATCAATGGTCGTGTTGTTCATTTTCCCCAGGCTTTCTGGGAGAAAGAAGATAATAATCCTGACAGTAGTGAATAAAATGATAAGTAGACCTTAGACAATTCTTGTGGAGAATTCATTCACTTGCCTGCTAGTTGCACATTCTGAGCTTTTCGAAGTTAAGCCTGACTTGACTGAAGTTTATCCTGGTATATCCTAGTATTTCCAAATTTTCCCTGGAAAGAAGAGGACCAGGAACTTTGTGGTTTGTGACCAGTATTCGTGTCTGGAGTATTGCTAGCACAGGTGACCTGGGTGACTTAGTGTGGCTTTATCTGCACTGTAGAATATTAGTTTTCAATATGTAGTATGTAATGTATTCCAGAGGATGTGTGAAAGATCAAACAAACAAACCAACCCCATTTTCTCAGTAGGCTTAAATTTGTTATGTAGCTTTTGTGTATCAACTCAAAAACTTTAAAGCCATCTGCTAGCTGCCAGTTTGCACAAAACTGTAGGAACTTAATTATTGTTGAGGTACTCCTCTCTTTTTCACATGTGCTCTAAATTCACTAAAACACTCAAAAGTGATTGGAGAGGACCTACAAGACTGTGTGATTGGAAAGCTGGTTTCCTTAGGAAATCAGGATTAAAAACAGTGTCAAGGAATAAGTAAACTGTTTACGCTTTTGTGATAAACAGTCACAAAAGGAACTATTATCATGAAAAAAAGGAATTTATAGCCTTATTGTGGGGGGTGGGGGTGTTTAGAAATAAACAAGACTTGTATTTCTACCCTGTTTTTTTTCCCTCAAAGGATCTCAGAGTGCTTGGTGGGGGGTGGTGTTTGGGTTTTCCCCGCCCTGTCCTCAATATGCTAGATAACACTATCAAGGAAGGCAAAGCTGACTGACTAAAAGGAATTTGTAGGTAAAGGTCTGGTATGTGCTTTTGTTAATGCTTAATCAACTAGAACACCAAAAACTACAATATGAACCTTTGACAGATTAACATGAAGATTAAATCTTAGAGCATCTTTGCATGCCAATTTTGGGGTTCTTACAGAACATACTAACAAAATAGGAAGTTTTTTTTTTTATTGGTGGTTTGGTTTGTTGTTTTCTGGTTTTTTTGTTTGTTTCCCAATGCTTCTGGAGAATTAGCTTGCACATGTTTGAGAACTGAATCAGTCAATGTGAAGACAAGTGTATGAAGAGAATTTAATTAAATAGAGAAGATAGCTGGGGCTTTCAAAAACAAACCCTGCTTCATAAACAGCTCTTCTGGTTGCCTTCTCTTTGCGGGGAGAGAAGGGCTTAAAGCTGATAGGGATGCATATGGTATCTTCAAAAGACCTTTCAAACTTTGACTTGCTTTATATTTTTTATGAGCCTCTTCATATTCAACTGCCCTGCAGCTGTTGCTGAATGTGAATGTGTCCTTGTCACCATTGTGAAAAGAACAGCATTGTTCCAGATATTTCTGTTGGTTCTTTTGCCAGTTTGAACAAGCCTTTGGAGTCCTTCTGTGCTTGTTCGATCAGTTCTGGGACTCAACTTCGCTGTAGTTGTGAGCTGATGACGGTGCAGTCTCACATGGATAACTATGTGGGGATATTAAAATGTTCTCTCTGCAGACAGAGAGTGCTGGCTGGGACAATGGAGGCAATGCAGCTCTTTGTCAATATAACATTTAAAACGAAGAGAAAAGGCAGGTGGTGTGCAGGCAGTACACTGTAACAGGTGGGCAGCTTGGATGGGGTGGGAAAAATAAGTTGTGGTGAACCTTTTACACTCTTTGAGAAGTGGACGTAATGTTTTTTATCAAAAATGTTCAGCTGGGGTCTACTACCTTCAGCTGTAAGAGGAATGTATTTCTGATTTCTTTTTTCCGTCAGAATTTCTGACTTTTTTTTTTTGTCAGATCCAAGATCTGTAAAGTGGAACTCTTCCATACATTCCAAAAGCTGGTGACAAGTATTTCACAAGAGGATCTACCAGACACTCTCCGGTAAAAATATTTTAGTTACATTTAGAAGAGTGAATTTATCTTAATGAAACTGAAGAATACTGTGATGATACCAGAATCTGCTCATGAATCTCACTTTAGATAAGTTCATTGTTAAAATTTGATACTTGAAAAATATGGCAAGTGCTTGATGGATTAGGAATGCTCTCTTTTTGGTCTTTTTAATCACCTCCTTGGAGAAATAGCTATCACATCTCATGTGTTAATGACAGACAGAAGTTGCAGGTGGTTTGTTTGGAGTTAAGGTAGGAATTTGGGGCAACTGATCTCTTCTGAAGGCTTACTACTTTTCAAAAGGGTAAACTCTGTTGCTGATCAGTGGAGCCTTGTCCTTCTCTTGCACTAGATCTGGTGTCTGTTGGACACCTCTGTAAGCCTCTTCAACTTGCTGTCTTGGCAGGAAACTACATTTTGGTGGTTGGTTTTTTTTTTGTTTTTTTTTTTTTTTTTTTTTAAATGAGTTAAAGTGGTCTTGTCTGAAAGTGGCAGTGGACAGCTGGGGAAGCAGGAGTGAAGAAGGAGATGAGAGGAGGAAGTAGTATCTTTTTGAAAATGTGAGCTGTTAGGTCAGCTGCGTGCAGCATTGTACCCATGGTGGCATTCAAACTCCCCATCCCAAAATTGTTGTGGGGTTATTGAAATCTGGTTGGTGTTTAGTAATTATATCAAATGCCACTTCTTTGTTTCACAAGAAGGAAGAGTTTGAGTAAAAGTTTAGGCTAAAATCTTTTTTCATCTAAGTGTATGATGGAGTAAGAGATAGTAAGGTGAGAGATTGTATAGGGCTCTTTCTGCAACACATGTTACATAGATGGAGACTTTCTGGAAAGAACAGGAAGAAGCTTTTGTCTGAGGAAGCCATACTTGGAGGTTTCATTTACATTATTAGAAACAAGTTTGGTTTATCAGACTGGAGTTTCTTGTGGTAATCATCTGGTCTGGCAGTGCATTATGTGCATTACGTATTTGATGGTATTCCAGCGCGAATAGCTACCATAGAGCAGGGCATAGTTTCATATATACAGAAACTCATCTCTCACTTCCACCTAGAGATTGAGAGATGTAGAAGGTTCCAAATCCATTGCCTTGGAAGGTTTATTTTATTTTAGACTTACTTCCAGGTATGATTTCACCAGCTCTGGGATGCAATTATACCAGCTCTTGAGCTAATTTAACTGCTTGTAGCTGCTGCTGAGGGTGGTCCTGCAGCAGTCTCTGCTGCTACTGGCTGCAGATTCCTGTTTTCTGTCTTGTATCAGCAGCACTTCTCCAGCTGTATAGTGAGCCAGTTCAACTAGCTAAAGTGGCAGGAAACAATTTCCTTGTCTTCTGTGTTTTCTATTCGACTAATGAGCTGAATTGGCTCATGGAAAGCTAAAACAGATAATAAAATGCATGCAAAGGAAGTAGGAGATGTGCGTGGCTGGAAGTAGGGGAGATAGGCCATTTCTGCCTTTCATGGTACCAAGACATGACATGAATTTAGCCAAAGCAAGTGCACCCTGGATCTTTAATTACTAACTCTTGCTTGCTTTTGAGTTTTGTGAATTAAAGATTGCAGTTACCTTCTGTGTCTGTAGAAGTGTCTCGTAACTATTTTAAAGTTCTGATGTCAACATGAGCTGTGCTGTTGCTGAAATGGTTTCAACTGATTCTATAAGTAGAGGTACACTTTCCCCTTAATTCAGTTTTAAATATAAAATTATTAGCCTCTTTTGGGTGGGAGATTGTCCTCACTTGTATAGCCATCATAATTTCCTCAGAGCGTGAGCTGGTGCGTTGTTGGGTACTCATTGTGCTGATCATGTGCTGCTTACATAAAGTTACTTCACCTCAGGGCTTTTCTAGACTCCAGTGGCTTTGTAATTTCCTTTGACTTTTTTGTCCTCTACCATTTTTCTGTGTGTGCTTCTCCTGACAAAGTCCAGCTGATTTGCAGATGTGGCATTTTTAGGCTGTACAAACTCTATTTTTACAGTAGAGGTGCTAGCTCACCAGTAAGCTTGTCCAGTTGCTTTCCTTCTGAAGTCTTTGTTTTTCCTACTCTTCACTTAAAAAGCAAAATAAAAAAATGTCTTTGTATTGCTGTTTCCTTCTTCTTCCCTTTCCCTTTCTACACAATATTCTGATGTGTTTTCTTCCTTTCCCCCGTGTAGTCTGAATTTGAGTGGACTTCAGATAAGAAATCCCCCACTCTCAAATTGTTTCCTCTAAACTTCTGTGTATTTAACTGTTACCCAGTTTTGCATTTTCTTCCCATTTCAGATGTATCTTGTTATCTCCTCCCACCAATGATTGGCTCTAGTGCTATGCTGTCACCCAGTTTTCTTTTCCCACTTCGTCCCTGGGTTACTGCCCTGCCTCTTCTAGTCCACTTTTTGGTGTCTTGCCTCCCATCCTTTCTGCTCCATCAAGGGAATCTCATTCTATAGTCCTTTCAGATTTGCTGAATAGCTTGTCTTGGTAGTTGTAGGCTATATTAGGACAAGGATCATACTTTACTTAACCGTTCCTTCGTCAATGGTTGTCCACTGTCAGACCTAAGATACTGGGGCAGTTCAAGCTACATGGAACTAGCATACGGCTTCTGCTGTTCTTCTGGTTTCTTCTTTTCTGTGTCTAAAGCTGCTTCTCCTGCTTTTTGTGCCTTCCTTTCTCTTTCATTCTTCACTTCTCTCCAGTGGATCAGTGCTGGCACTGTTAAATTGGAACAGGTAGAGAGCCTACTGGGACAGAACTTCACTGGCTCTCCTAAAAGTCAAGTTTAGGAATTTGTAGTGGTGTAGCTTAGCTAAGATGCTAAGCATAACATTCAGCATTTGTTTTTGTCAGGATTTAGTTGATTTGCTTTCAGCTGAGACTGTGAGAAGGAGGTGGTGTTTGGCTGGCATTAGCTACTTCTTCACCAAGAGCCAGATAGTGCTGTATTGTGCTGTCCCACTTTCTTTCTTCCTTCCTGATAATTTCTATGATCTCTCTCTTCTGTGCCTTACTTAAATTCTCACTCATCTCCCTAGCTAGACTATCTAAAATGTTATTTGTTTCTTTATAACCTGTTACCTCCACCTGCCATACTTCATTCTCTTCTGTTGACTCCCTCTCACATGCAATTCTGTGTTAATGTTTTGAAATTACCAGTACATAAATCCATCTTTTTTTTTTTTTAATTCTTCATGTTTTCCATGCTTACTGTCAAAGGCATGATGACACACTATTGGGCAGTGTTGTGCCATTGCTAATCTGAATTGTTATGTAAAAACCTCTGCAGTATTCTTGTTGTTTACAGGTCACTTGGTGGCAGTATGGCAAAGGAGGGTTTTTGCATTGTTGTTTTTTTACCCTGCTGGTAGAAAAAAACATGCCTTGTTCATCACCTGAAGAAGTGAAAGCCTTCTTTTGTCATACAGTGGCATCCACTGTACAGAGTCACCGGGTATTGCTGTTTGTGCAAGGTGTGGCTGGCTGTGCCACCCTTTGTCTGAATCTAAGGGAGACTTTGTAACATAAACCTGCCCCAAGTTTCTTGCTGGGCTTGTTAAATGGATGACCGATCCTCTTTTTTTCAAATTGTAGTCAGGAGCCATCACAATTAAGATTGTGCTTTCTTCCTTCTTCCCATTCAGTCTGCAGTATGGATGATTTCAGTTCCAGTGACACCTAACTGGAGGAAGTGGGCTGCTGTGCAGAGGAGTGCAAGGACTTTCAGATAGCTTTAAGATTTAAATATCTAGACTGAATATAGAACCTTCACTTGGGCTTCATGTTTAATGCTTTTTGCCAGTGTTCATTTGTGAAAAACAAAAGGATTCTGCCAGATGACTGCTAAATACTTGCTGCTGGAGTGAGTGAGGATGATTGTAAGGAAGTATCAGCCTAGTGAAAGTAAGTGTAATGGGAGAGGTGCAGTTTCACTGTTACTGCTGTTCACCAATTAAAAAAAAAAACAAAACCACAACCGCCACATTTAGCAAGAATTTTGTTGCAATCTTCTAGTCACTTTTGAATTTTCTTTTTAAAGTTTGCACATTAAACAATTCCTGTGATGGTCCTACCACTCCATAGAGGCCTGTGGGACAGTTAGGTCCTCTGATCTAAGAAAATCTTTTCTATACTGCACATCACAGGTGTTTGTTAGGTCTTTGCTGGATTCAAGAGCCTTTTATTAAGTAGTATTTTCTGCCCCATGAAAATACCTGTGATAATTATCTCAAGACTTGATCTTTTTTTTTGTAATTACTTTATTGAGCTTCTACATCTTTTCCTCTCTGTGATTAATTTTTTTCATGTTTCAGATGGCATTGGAAAAAGCCACAGAGCTCATTTTTCCAATTTTTCAATAATGTTTTGAAGATCTGGTCTCCTGAGCTAGACAGAGCAATGCAGTAACAGTCTTCCAAATGCTGCAAAACCTTACATTACTGTTAAAACTTGTATTTTAGTGGAACTCACTGAGTTAGCTCACTCTGTGACTTTGTTCTGTATCTTTTTAACAATTGGTGTCAATTACAAAGTTTGCCTGTAATGACTGCGTTTTATCTGAAGCGTTGAAGAAGATACTAATAGCATCAGGCCAAGTATAGTTTTCTGGCCCCCTATTGTTAGGGATTCACAACAGATTTTTATATATTGAAGATCTGTGAGCTTTTTCTCTCTTAGATGCGATTCATTAATTTTTGTGTAAGAGGAATGTTTTGGTTGATGCCTTGTGCTTACGTCAACATTTTTCTTGTGCAATATGTCTGTAATCTCAAAAGTACATTATGGGTTGAATGCAAATGTTTGAAACTGAATATGGGGTTAAAGGTAGGGTTTGTTGCCAAGAAGAAAGTATCGCAGCAACGTATTGCTTTTCTTTGCAGGCTGCCTTATCCCATTTCTGCTCAGCTTTGCACATGCCTGAGCACATGAACGTTTAAAAGCACAATGGTGATTTGTGTAAAGCTTTTTCCCCAGAGTGTGATACCTTTCAGAATGAAATCTGTGCATCACCTCTCATGTCTCTGACGCACAGCCATTGGAATCACTCTGTCTCTCTCTTACACAGTAGTGTAGGGGCAAGATTGAAATAGTAAAGGGAAACGTAAAAGGAATGTAGTCAGGCAAACCTGGATAGGCTGGAGATCGTATGATTGTACTGGACTTTGCCTGGGGCAGCAGACTAGTGTTCACTTGTGCCAAAAAAATCACAAGTTTTTCATTACTAATGCTCAGAGCCTTAATGGTCCAACCAAAGCTGAGATACAGTCAAATCATGTGAGGTTTTTAGGCAGATGTAATGTACTTCAAATTTGAAAACATTTTTCCTGTATATATGTTGGAAATTTCTTAGAAGCTTAATGCAGAAGTTGAGCATGAATTAAATAAATCTTTGATTTTGGCAGCTCTTTGAGAAAGTTGTTTAATATGCGGCTTTCTCTTGCATCCACTGTTAAATCCTGGTGTGATATTGTCTGCTTGGAGAATGAGACCCCAAGAGGCTGCAGTCACGTGTGCTTTTATAGCTGCTACAGTGGGGTGAAAATACTGAGCTGCTCCTTACTGTCTATCCTGCTTTTGTGCTAGCTATGTTTTCCGTTAACTGTCTACTGTAACAGTTTCCAAGCAAAGGTCTGTTGGAATAATCTAGGTTAGAAAAATCCCATATGTGTTTTAGTTAAATTGAATCAGACTGCCGGATATGAGTTGAAGAGCCATTGATTTGCCAGCAGATGCAGGAAAAAGAGCAAGATTTAGCAAGGGAGAAATGAAGAACAGCTAGGCATTGGAGTCTCGTTCTTGGCATAGTGGCAGATGGAATATATCAATCTATCTTTATCTGGATGTATATCTATATATATGCATCCACAGCAAATGCAAGGAAAACAGCTGCTTGACCTTTAACAGGATTGGGTCAGTCGAAAAATCTCTGTTGTGTAATTCTTTTTTGATCTTTGACCATCCTAAATGTGCCCTCATAGGTACAAGTAGTTGTGATTTGAAAATGTAACCAGCATCTGATAATTAGCTACTCTATGATAAAGGACAAATATAAGTCATTAGATGCATTTGTAGTGAAGAAGGGCAGGGTTGAAGTCTTAAACAAATATGTCAGATTGTCCTGGTTTCAGCTGGGACAGAGTTAACTGTCTTCCTAGTAGCTGGTACAGTGCTATGTTTTTAGTTCAGTATGCGAAGAATGTTGATAACACTGATGTTTTCAGTTGTTGCTCAGTAGTGTTTAATCTAAAGTCAAGGATTTTTCAGCTTCTCATGCCCAGCCAGGGCACAAGAAGTTGGCACAGGACACAACCAGGGCACCTGACCCAAACTGGCCAACGGTGTATTCCATACCATGGGACATCCCATCTAATATAGGAACTGGGAAGTGGGGGCAGGGAATCGCCACTCGGGGACTGGCTGGGTGTCGGTCGGCGGGTGGTGAGCAATTGCACTGTGCATCATTTGTACATTCCAGTCCTTTTATTACTACTGTTGTCATTTTATTAGTGTTATCATTATCATTATTAGTTTCTTCTTTTCTGTTCTATTAAACCGTTCTTATCTCAACACAGGAGTTTTACTTCTTTTTTCCTGATTTTCTCCCCCATCCCACTGGACGGGGGGGGGGGGGGGTGGTGAGTGAGTGGCTGCGTGGTGCTTAGTTGCTGGCTGGGGTTAAACCACAACACAGATGTACTTTAAGTGCAAGAAGCGTGCTAGCATAAGAGAGTTTCTTTCTAAAGAATGATTCAGTCATTATCCTTGAGTGTAAGCATGCATATTGCTCCCCAGAGAGGTGGAGGAGAAGATGCAAGTGGTTTGTACCATGTCTGAGGTACAAGCTGGAGTACCTGGGAGAGGAACAGCTTGCCTGCACTAGGGATTTGGACCTGGTTGTGGTAGGTTGACCTTGGCCCTTCTTGGACCTTTGTTGTTTCCTGAATGCTGCTTATGCAGGTAGTTGCTGGTCTTTTGCCTGCTCAGTGATGCTCCTAAACCATGATCCACCATTGATAATAGCGTTCTGTGACTGTTCCACTGGCCAAGTGGAGGGGAGTTGCAATGGGCTCTTCCATTGAACTTTCCAGAGTAGCTTGGAGATTAGTTTCACAGAGTTTGATTAATGCAAAAAACGTAAAGAAAGCAAAATGGATTAACTGTGACAAGAGTGCAGGCAGGTTTATAAAAGAGTATACATCTCCCACTTTCAGCAATGGCATACACAGCTTGTTCACTCTTGCACTTTCTGAACCTAAGGTCTGCAGGATAGATAATATCTCAAGGCTTGCTATGCATGTCACAGTGTTCTAGAAATACATTTATAGCAGAATGCTGAATGCCTGAAATACAGCTTCTGGTGGTCTGCTGTTAATTTTTTTTGGGGTTGTTGGGGTTTTTTGGGGGGTGCGTGGTGGTGACCAATATTGCCTTTAGAGCAGTGGTTTTAGATTAGGGTTCCGATAGTAGTTTGGCTCTTCCTCTTTCTTGATGAAGGTCATGTTGCCTATGATCTTCCCTTCATATTGGGTTGAATGTATAAACATTACATGCCACATGTGGCTGACTGTTTGGCAAAAGGAGATGAAAGAGGCTGGGAAAGGAATGCAAGGAAAGGGAAAAAGTATCGATGAAATTGTCTTGGAGGCACTTGTGTTCAGATACTCTTGACCTGAATTTCCCTATTTTGAAAATCAATGGTATAATGCACTCAGCAGAGTGACCAATGGTTCTGCTGGGATTGTGGGGAGCAGCAGGAAGGGGAACACAGCACCAAAAAAGCTGAGTCTCTTTTGCTTCAGGGGGAAGATTAAAAAATATTTTCTCCTTTGTCTTGCACTTCCCCATTGTTTTGTGTTGGAAAAGAAAAACTGTCCTGTTCGTCCTTGTCCCCTTCCCTTCCAGCCAGCAATCGTATCCATTCTTCTAGCAAAACAAGGCTACTTCCACCCAAATCAAAGTGCCTGTCTCTAGCCTCCTTTTCTGCTTTGTGTCAACATTTTTTGCTATCAGGGAAGTTTTCTGTAACCTATTGACAAACACTGACACTTCTATTGCTGGATAGTGGGTATGAAGCATGGTAGAGGAGGAGTTTTGCTTCCTTTTGGAAGACTGCTGACAATGTCTAGATACACTAGCTTTAGGGCTTAGGCCTCTCCAAGTCTCCCTAGAAGCACAAGAGAATTTCACTTAGCAGCATGAAAGAGCTCATAGGGCATCATCATGTTCTTGGATGTCTGATTGCTTTTTTCATTTTGTAACATTCCATCCAATAGGATAATAGAAATGTTTTTGTTGTTGTGCATTTTCTGTCAGGATGAAGACTCTAGAAACTTACTGGGACTACAAGGAAGCTGCATTAAATTATCAAGAAGCCTGGAAAGTGCTGCGTAGCCAAGCCCTGCTGGGTTGGGTCAAGAATGCCACGGAATACCTGCACTTCACATGAGAATACATGTGGCTATGTAAATCCAGCAGTAAGCCCTGGTGCTCAGCAGATACATCTGCAATTCAAGGGCCAGGAAAAGATGTCCTCTAGTTCATGTGCTGTAAGGAGACAAGGGTGAAAAGGAAAGCAATTTAGAGAAGTCTTTATTTTGGTTGAGTTGAAGCTCCCTTTTTATTGAAATAGAAAAGGATCATTGCAGACTTAAAGTTCTGAGCAGCGTGAAACAATATGCCTCCAAAAGAAAGGAAGCAGTGATGTGCTATCCTCTGTTATCTGAGGATATGATCTATCGGCCATAGTCCATTGCAGTGGAAGTAATGTCAACTGAAATTGAAGCAGTGCTATGGAAGAAAGGCTGTCATTGTAAAATTTTAGTGCTGCTTTTTTCTTTCACTCTTCATAATGTTATGGTTGTTCTTGTGTTGCTGGGACAACCCTAATGTATAGTAAGTAGTATTTTTATAACTCTTGGCTCTCCTTATCTGTTGCCTGGAAGAATTTTCCGTGTCCCCAGCCGCATTGCTTCTAACTGGAAATACTAGTTCTGTTAAAGGGTCTTTTTTCTGGCAGTCCTTCATATAAGCTTCTATTTACTAAATATACCCAAAGCAGAAGCAAAAGAGTGCTGGGGAGAAGGCTGTGCCAAATAATACCACTTATGATATTCCATGCGTCTCTCTTAATTTCAGGACTTTGCCAGATACCCCTTGAACTGCTTTGTTTCCATGGGCAGGAAAGAAACCTCCTCAATTACCCAGTTCAAACCTGCCAATCCTGTCTAATTCCAGGCAAACATTTACCTACTTTCTACTGTTTCAAGCACTGTCCCTCCCCCTGTCCCCCTGTGATACATGGTTAATTAAAAGCAGGGATGCCTTAGCCATTTATGTCACTGTTTCCTGGCAAGTGTTCATTAACAGCCTGGCAAAGGTGGAGATGCTTTGGGGGCGACTGGAAGTAGTCTCTGGCAGCCTTTATGTTTTATTACCATGTAACATCTGCATGGCAAAACAGTCAACGTTGTGAGCTGCGGGGAAACAGTGGGTAATCCTCCTTAAACTTTCTGTCCCAATTGTTGCCTTTTGTGAGCAGTACTATGTAACTGCTGCTGAGCACACTCCCCTTTTGTACTTTTTCTGTTGTAAACTGCAATTCATAAAATGTTTGGACAAGGCAATGGCAGGATGAAAGAAGTGGATAATTTAGAACTTAAAGAATTCTTTAATGATTTTGCTTTTCTGTTCTTTGGTATCTTACTATAGTTCTGGATTTGAAAAATGGGCACAACAGTTCTCCAAACAGCCTTTACAGTCAGCCTACTGAGCTACATACAGGACCGAACAGTACATTATCACATTGCAGTCTGAGACTTGATTACAGCAAATCCTTTTACTTCACACTTGGGTTGACTTCTCAAATAAGAATAGTTTTCTCTTGCTTGTTGAATAAATAACAAAGAACTTGAATTCTATGTATATAAGCCTGTCCTCTCAAATCCAGCACTAAAATGCAGAAAGAACAGTTGTATTGGTGAGGGGGGGGGGGCGGAAGTCGCTGTATGTGTTTGTAGAGGGCAGGGGATTATGGAGAACGGTGACTTGCATTAGTCATCAGAGGATGAAAAACGGCCAGATGCCATTGCAGATGGGCTACAGGGTGAACTGCTGAAGAGAAATGGTAGCAGTTATTGTAATTGACCAAACAGCATTCCAAGGGCAGAGTCCTGTAGTGTACCTAAAGAGATAACCAGTAAATTTGTCCTTCCCTGAAATCTTGCAGAAAGTATACCTTAATGTACCTAGTTTCCCTTTGTTAATCAACAAGGCCTGTAGAGACCCTGCTGGCCAGACTGGAATGTTCCCATTTCCTATCCAGCTGCAATATTAAAATAGGTTATATAAGGCTAGTTGTTCTGTAGTCTTGGCATCAGACTAGTTTTCAGATGAGTAGTTATATGATGTAAATTCTTTTAACTCTTTCCTAAAATTTGAGCCTGGCTGTTAGGAAAGATTGTTCCTGGTAAGATTTTCCCGTGCATTTGTAAAATACTTGTGAACTGTAGACTGCTGCTTTCTGCTACTTAACAGGTTTAAAAGTAGTTCTAGAAGTGCTGAACACTGATATTAACATCATTTTTTGGATGGAGTTGAGGACCTATTTAAGCCTAAAGTGAGTCAATGAATACACGAAGAGAGGGAGTATAAGCTCCTGCAGGCTTAGCCCCTCAGCTTTTTAAATGCTGCTTTGTTTTAGCTCCTTTTCCTCTCTGGCATGTCTGGGATTGAAAGTAAGTATTTAAATGCTGCGTGTGTTTAATTCTAAAATGTCAGCAAATGCTGTAGGCAGTACTGAGAAACTGCTCTAAAAATCAGAAAGGAAAAATGCAGAGAGAAAAGACAACACAATCTCTGCTTTTGGAAGAGTAGCAAACTAAACTTTCATCATTGTCAGCAGATCTTTGGAAGAACTGCTCCTGGAAGGTAGCAGTTGACGTGTTCCAAGCTTCTATCACTCCTTTGCACTGGAATAGCTGACACTGAAAAACAGAGATAGGCAAGGTGTAGGGAGAACAGTAGAATGCATAGACTGTGCCACAGGGGAGCAGTGTTGTGGGGAGGTGAAGTAGGGGGAATGAAGTGCCCACAGTGCATGGTTAAAGAGGACAACCAAACTATTGGAAATGGGAGCAGCAGAGCATATGAGGGCACCAAGATTCCCAAGGCATGTGTGAAATGCTCTACAGAGCATATCTGTATTACCCAGATGGGTCCTTGACTTTCCCAAACTAGTATGGGGACCAATGGTCCCTGTTTGCCAGAACAAAGAAACTGTAATCTGTATTTTGAGTGGTATGTCTTTAACAGTTTCACTATTGGAGAAATCATTCTGTTCTCAATCACAGTAAGAAGGCAGGGCAGACCGCCTGCTTACCTTTAAGGAAGTCAAAACCAGAGCATAGAAACAAGTGTTTTTGTCCAAGTGTAGAAGTAAACAATCTGAGCTGGAGGCCGCAGTTCCATGAGACAAACATGCTAGCATCCCACTACCTTTGAAAAAGCAAGGTTTTGATCTTCACAGTGTGTTTTTGCTGCTCACCTTACACAGGCTGGAGTGCTTACTGATCTCAGTATGTTCAGAGTAAATCAAAGACTATTCAAATTACTGTCTTTGTAGAAAAACAAACCATGAGCCCAAATTGAGGTGTAGCTTTTCACTAGAAGTTAAATCAGCTTTGCAATAAGCCCAGTAAACATTAGAGAAAAGGAAGAGCTAGGGCTGCGCTGCTGAGGGCAGGAGGAGGTAGAGCCAGGGTTCCTTTCACTTGTTAAAAACTGTTAGCTGCTTATGAAACCCCACCTGGAGAAAATGCTTGAGGTGCGAGTATGGAAATGGAGCGTGAGTTGCTACTGGGAAGCTACTGTTGGTAAGGAGGAAAGAAAGGTGTTGGGAGTAAAACTGGGAGCCAAATGTAGTTGAGGGATGTAGCAGTTCTTTCTCTCAAAGCATAACCATCCCAGGAATCTGATGATGTCATTATAATAGGGTTGCAGCAGTGGTTTACAGGTGGAAGAAAGATAATGAGGATAGACCATCTAAATTCATCTAGTACTGGCTTGGTTATATCAGAGATGACATTTCAAGTTAGCTTAAAGACAGGTGATGTACAAGTGTTGCTGTAGGAATAGTGAGGTATTTCTTCATTTTCTGTTCAGTGTGTAAATTGAAATGTCTTCCCAGTCCTGAAGGTTTAACAGAAAGTAAAGATCATAGGGGACCCAAATGCTTGTGATAATTTTACAAGAGTGACTGTGCTATCTAAAGGGATGCATTTAATCTGTACATTTCAAAAGGAAATCTCTTGATGTTTTATTGCCATTTTAAGTGCATCTGCAGATGAAAGGTAAAGTTACTGCTGTAGAACATTTATTCTGGCATTCTCTGGAATTACTTGTGTACTTGGGCTCCTAAATCTAAACTAATAACTACAGAGACGTTAAAGAGAGTAGATCTGTGGTTTATGAAGGGTAATCCAAAAGTCACCTCAATCATAACATTGGGAATAAAACTTCATCTTCCCTTGTTTTGTTTAGATACATCTATGTGCTAGCATGTAATTAGCTTTATCTAGCAGTTTTAAGTTGCGTTTCTTACTCTCTTGTTAACAGCTAGCAAAAAATATTACTTGATAACCATAGACAAACTGTGAAGTTTCAGCTTAAAGGAAACAGAACATTTTCTGGTAATGAATCACAGTTGAACCCACTTTTCGTCCTTTGGAATCAAAAATTCTGTTAAGAGTAAACATTAATACTAAATGTGTGGAAAGAGGGGGGTGGAAGGAATTCATGATGGAAGCAGTGACAGAATGTTTACTAAAGCAGTGCTATACTGAATAATGAAAGGCTTACTGAAATCAACAGCACATTTTCAGATGCAGTGCAGCAGCAGCACTGTTAGTGTGACAAGCCTCGATAACAGAGCAGTGTCAGCATTTCACAGGCTCCTACCTTCTCATTTTGGAGTCCTTCTGCCAGTACCTGTGAATAACTGTAGAGCCAAACATAATTCTAGGCATAATGCAACTTCATGGGAGTTTGAGTTAGTATGACTTGGAAAGTGATAAAATTTCCACTGTGACTAAATTATTTTAAAAACTAAGGTCTTCTGTACCACGTAGTGTGAAAACGAAGTAAAATTTTTATTAGGAATCTAAACTGTAATTAGTGTTTTCCTTGCTGGCTTAGAAAGTTCAAAGCGATGGTACTTTTCCAACCCACTGCTACCCTTTATATCAAAGCCTGAACTCCAGTACGGTGCAATTAGGTCAATAAGGTGTTTTTTCTGCCCCCCTCCCCAAGAGTGGAGTAGAGGAGGAGAATCACCTCCCTTGACCTGCTTGCCATGCTTCTTTTGATGCAGCCCAGGATACAATCGGCTTTCTGGGCTGCGAGCACACATTGCTGGCTCATGTCCAGCTTTTTATCCACTGGTACCCCCAGTCCTCCTCCACATGGCTGCTATCAACCCCTTTATCCCCCAGCCTATGTTGATACTGGGGTTTGCCCTGATGCAGGGGCAGGACCTTGCACTTGGCCTTGTTGAACCTCATGAGGTTCACATGGGCCCACTTCGAGCTTGTCTAGGTCCCTCTGAATGGCACCCCATCCCTCGGGTGTGTCGGCTGCACCACTCAGGCGTATAGAAAGCTGTTCTTTCGCATACTTGGTTCTGTAATGTCCTTATAATATCTACAAAATTTTTACTTGGAAAGGACAATACTTATATAACTACCTGTAACACAATTACTGCTCTTTTTTTTTTTTTTTTTTTGGCAACTGTTTTAATTTGAACTCCTTACGAGTTATTTCTCTCTCTGCAGTAACTCTCATGTACAAATTATACCTTCCAGTTCTCCAGCTCTCTGGTCTCCCATTTGTATCATTCCTTCTCCTAGGTGCCCCTTCCTTACATGCTATGTTTTTGTCACCCAGGTCCTGCTTTCCAAAGCTCATGGTATTTACTCCTCCATTGATAGCCTGTGGGCAGGCATAGCTCTTCTCCTGCTGAGACCTAGTAGCTCTGAAGCTATTGGTTTTGGAACCTACAGATAGCTCCTCGTTTCTTCCTTGTATCATCATACTAAAGGTTGTGAAGCTGTACAGTGTCTAGTAAATGTGATGTATAACTTTCTGGCTAAAATGAAGGTAAAGAAATGACAGCACCGCCTGTTTGTGACAGGAATTTTTATTGTACTTGTTTGTTAATTGAGAAAGAGGAACATATTAGCTCAATTCAACATGATCAGCATCTTGTTCCTGCTTAGGATAAGCCATCAAATCCACTGTTCCCAATACTAATTTAATGTTTTTACTTTTCTTAAACTAACACCTCAAAACAGAATAAATGCGTATTCTTCTTTTCATGTTTTAGTAGCCAACTACTTTGCTTTATTATTTAATCAGTGTCATCAAATGTATCCCCCAAAGGAGTGAGGCTCTGGGAATTCATAGCCATGAGAAAAAAAAAATGCACAAAAACCAACAAAACTTTTTTTTTATAATTTAACAGTCTAATATAACAAGACCTATCAATATATTAAGAAATAAATCCAGTTACAAATGCATGTATATAGAAGGAACTTCTGTGGATGTCAGAACAGAAAATTATTAGCTATTTACAAGATACACAGCAGGATGGTATACTAGCCAAGACCCACCATTCAGAAACCAAATGTGTTCTCTCCGCTGTAGGCAACATACAAGAATCCATCCTCATCCTTTTCCTTCTCATAAAGTTGTCCCATAGTTAAGCTTGAAGGAGGGGGGGAAAAAAGAAATTATTTGCTTGGATCATGACAGCTGCAAATGGTAACAGTAAGAACCTCACATAAACAAAGATTAATAAAAGCTAAAACTTTTAAGTCTGTGTGTAAATTAAAATAAAAAATGAGGATATATGAAAAGCAGTTGACTCCCAAGTTAGCAAAATGATCCTGGGTTTTCTGCAGTGTCTAGGTTTTTGTTAATTCTTCACAAATGCATTTGTCAGAATGCTTCCTTATTTTATTGGAAACTAGTCACTGAATGTATTTCAGGTTCTGAATCATCCATTATTGATGCCATGACTAATACCAGCATCAATAGCCTGAAAGCACCTTCCTTGAATGCAGCTGCACTAATACCTTCTTGTGTGAGCAGTCTCATTTCTCTCTCCACCTGGTGTAGTTCTGAATGTTCTGGTCTCAAAGTCTATCAAACTTGCACTTTTGGACCATTTCTTGAAGGTCCAGGTTGTTTTGGGGAGTGAAAGCTTTGTTTTCTACATTGTTAAAAAGCAATGACTTAAAATAGTTCTGAACCAGTGCTTTTTCAGTGGATAAGGTTTTGAACATTTGATCAAATGAAAATTTTCTTAAACTAAATAGGCATGTGGGCCTTCACGGTCTAAGCAGTTGTGGTTTTTAGGGCAATGTCTGTATTTTGAAAACAAAAAGAAACCCAAGCAATTACTTGGCCAGTACAACTGCTCCAACCATCTATCTACAGATGAAACAGGCAGCTGATGTCAGTCAGTTGCACAAATGATGCCTCCTCAGCTCGCCTTTCTCTGGCTTCCCTGAGACTGAGGAAAGGCTAGTGAACTGAAAGATGCAGGCTGAATGTGAGTGATAGGGAAAACAATCATGGCTTTTTACCCAAGAGAGGAGCTGGGAAGATTTGCAGGCAGTACTTGAAAAGGAAGGGAATTGGTGAGTAGTAGATACAACTTCTGGAGGAGAAGGATGTCAAGAGTTAGTGCTCTATGTAATAAACTCAGCCGACAAGAGGAGCAAAGCCATTAACAGATTAGATTTTTGTTTATCTGTGAGCAGGTTATCATTTTCACATTCATATTGAAGGTTCAAGCCCTATTTTTCCAGCAGAGATGGTCTCATCATGAACATCTGAGATGAGACAGTGTGCCCTTTCTTCTTTCCTATTCCTAGCAGTTCTACAGCACTGTTAAGAAGATGACATATAGGCATTCCTACAAGCAGAAAAAGATGATTCTCGCAGGTCCCTGTTGTGTATCACAAAGTAAGTAAAAATATTCCTAACTGAGTCTGGACAGGTTACCTGGAGGAACTGTTACTATTACACAGGTAAGGATTAATAAGAATAATATTATATCTAAGCCACATAACATCATGACATACTATTTCCTCAAGCGCTGTTAAAATATCTTATATAGAAAGCAGTTGTAGTAGCTGCTTCTGCTATACGTTATTCTGTATGTGGCAGACAACAATGAAACTTATATAAAAGCAATGTGAAAAACCTTTCTATAGTAACTTTGCATTTGTGTTTATAGAAGAAAATAAGTAATTTTTAAAACAAGTAACAGCAACTAGTCTGCAATGTCATAATTTCTTTGTGAGCTGACAGGTTAACGTTTTTTCAGAATAATTTATGGCATTTGCTTTGAGTATTTAACATGCAAAGTTTTTGTTACGCTGAGAATGTTTTTTTTTGTTTGTTTGTTTTTGGCATTGATGATGTAAATGTTCTTGCACTCAACCAAAGATATCATAATTAACTCCAGAGCTCACCCTCTTGCTATGGAAGTAAATCACAATATATTTTTCAGTCACTTTTCCTTTCAGCCTAGCTCAAGAAATAAGATGTTTATCAAACTCATGAGAAAAAAACCAAACTATCGTGGTGAGATTAAGATGTAACCAAACACCTCCTAAAATCACCAAATAAGCCTCAAAGAGGGGAGCTACTGTCCCTCTGATACGCACAGGCTTGCTGAAATGGTTCTGAATACCAAGTGAATAGCCTCTCACCTGGATTGTGGGACAGTCTTGTCTACAAAGAGGAATATTGCTTTCTCAGATGGCAGTTGAATCCTCTTCCTGATGATCCACATGAACTGAGCCACGGTGATGTCAGATGGAACTAAGTACTTCCTCTTGTCGATATCAACAATCTGAGATCCTGAGACCTTCTCCACTATGACCTGTAAATTGCAGGTGTGAAGGTCAGGCTTTTCAGGAATGGTATGAACAGACAGCTTCGGTAAATCGCTTGTTGGTACGGGCTTACAACAGTGAGCAGAGGGGGGGAACAAAAAAGTTTCTTGACCGCAACCAAATGAGGTAGGACTGGCTCAGCACTGTAAAACCTAGTTTTACAACTGTACTGAAACCTACAGTCATATATACAAGGCTCAAAACTTCCTATGCATGGGGTAAAAAGATGCAATATGCCTAAAAGAAATCCATGACAGGAAAGTATGCAGATTTTTTTAACTTTTTGTACACTGATGATATGAAATTACTGCAGTGTGGACTTCAAGTTGAACGGGAGCCAGCAGCGTGCCCTGGCAGCAAAGGCGGCTAATGGCATCCTGGGCTGCATTAGGCCAAGTATCACCGGCAGGTCCAGGGAGGTGATCCTACCCCTGTAGTGGCACTGTTGAGTCCAAGCCTGGAGTGCTGTGTCCAATTCTGGGCTCCTTGGTATAAGAGAGACAAGGACATACTGGAGAGAGTCCAACAAAGTGTGTCAAAGATCTTCTAAGGGATTGGAGCATCTCTCATATGAGGAAAGTCTGGGGGAGCTGGGACTGTTCAGCCTAGAGAGGAGAAGGCTGAGGGGGATCTTACCAATGTGTATAAATACCTGAGGGGAGGGTGCAAAGAAAATGGAGCCAGGCTGTTTTCAGCAGTGCCCGGTGACAGGACAAAAG
Organism: Astur gentilis; assembly: GCF_929443795.1. Lineage (NCBI taxonomy): Eukaryota > Metazoa > Chordata > Aves > Accipitriformes > Accipitridae > Astur > Astur gentilis. Next base: position 44,702,455 of record NC_064886.1, read on the forward strand.
GCAGTGGGCACAAACGGAAACACAGGGCGTTCCCTCTGAACATCAGGAAACACTTTTTTACTGTGTGGGTGACGGAGCACTGGCAGAGGTTGCCCAGAGAGGTTGTGGCATGTCCCACCTTGGAGATACTCAGAAGATATGGTCCTGGGCAGCTGGCTGTAGGTGGCCCTGCTTGAGCAAGGGGGGGTTGGACCAGGTGGCCTCCGGAGGTCCCTTCCCACCTCAACCATTATGTAATTTATTCATACCAGGACAGTAATGTCCTATTGTGTTTAAATATGGCTAATTTTCAAAAATATTCTGAAGTTCCCCATGTGCACTATCCAAAAATAGTGTATTCTGCAACAAAAGCTTGGGGGCAGGGGCAAGAGAGGAACTGGTATCTATGAAGACATTTGAAGCACAGGCAGCTTGAAAACTTCAGGTTTATGAATGGCTTGTCTGTACCATTACCCTTAAACTGACTGGTGATTGAAGGAAGGAGTCCAGGACTTCAGTCTTCTCACTTACTCCAGTTGATGCTAACAAACTATATTCTTTCCTTGCTCCATTCAGCTCTAGTGCAGTCATGAAAAATTCAACTAGACTGCAGCACTGATACCTGAGCAATGGCAGGTGATCTAGGAAGTGCATTCCCTTTGTGCAGATGCTGCTTATTTTGTTTTTGTTACTATAACCATGTAAAAAGAAAGAATAGAACTGAATAGTTCAGTTGCAAGGGACCTACAACAATCATCTAGCCCAACTGCCTAACTGCTTCAGGGATGACCAAAAATTAAAGCATGTTATTAAGGGCATTGTCCAAAGGCATCTTAAACACTGACAGGCAGGGGCATCAACTGCCTCTAGGAAATCTGTTCCAGTGTTTGATTACCCTCTTGGTAAAGAAATGCTTCCTAACATCAAGTCTGAACCTCCCCTGACAGCTCTGAACCATTCCCAGGCGTCCTGTCACTGGATCCCAGGAAGGAGGGATCAGCACCTCCCTCTCCACATCCCCTCCTCAGGAAGCTGCGAGACCAATGAGGTTACCCCTCAGCCTCCTTTTCTCCAAACTAGACAAACCCAGAGTCCTTAGTCGCTCCTCAGAGGACATACAAGTGTGATCATCATTGCTTGAAATCTTGTGTTACACAATTCTAGTTTGCAACAAACATGCTCTATCCTCTTTTAAATTGTCATATGACTAAAATCCCACAACACGAAGAAATGCAGGTTTAATATACACACCACCTCCACCCTTCCAACTTAACTGTCTTCTTTAAACAATGTCCCAAGTTGCTCCTAACGGATGACAGAACTAACTGCCTTGATATGGCATATAGCAAAAGAAAAAAACAAAGGAAGAAATATTAGAAATAAATTTCAGTAACACTGAAGCTAAAAAAAAAATAAATCAGCATTTAGGTAAATGGGAGGCAGAACCACCAGCCTAGTCTAGTATCTAATCTACCATTTTGCTTGTGCAGAAACCAGAGATGCCAAAATAGCTCTCAGGCTTCCATCTACAGCATCAGAATATTCATTAATATTTTCTCCCTGAAGTCTTTTGTATTCATCTGTGCAGCATACTGTACCATTACACAACATGCACCAGTACATCAGAAACTGTCATGCTATGGAGGGGCACATGCATACTTCAGGTGACTCAGTGCAGAATTGAAGAAGCCATGTTATATATGAATACAGTCAAAACTCTGATAGAGTTGCAGTGTGAACTGTGGTATAATGGAAGGTTCTAGTTGGCTATAGACCACATTCATTTTTTTTACAATGTTTTGCAGTACTGCTTGTGATTTGACATCTATGCTCTCTGCATTTCTATAATTAATCTGGCAATGATTACTGACTTCCCACAGCTAGCCACTATGCATTTCAGCCAGGCTTAACAATGCCTCAAGGAAGAGAAATCAAGCATGGCTGCAGTATGCCCTGGAATACCAGTTGGCCTGCCAACAATGCCAGTTGAGCACTTCACCAAATCACCAGAAAGGTGCTGTGATGTCATTTTGTCTGTGTGCCTCTGCTCTACCAGACTTACACTGACAGATAATACAGCAGTGTAAGCATCTGATGCTAAAAACTGTATGATTACAGCTTCAGTTGATTGGATGAAGTTACAGGGTGACAGTGAAGCCATACTAATAAAGTGTAGGTTTTAGCTATATATGAATGAGAGCCAGATGGAATATGTAGGCTGTAAGGAAAAAAATAAATAAAAATTCACAACCCATGCTTATGCTGCTAGACCACCATAGGAATTAGGCTGTTCTCTGCCTACACCAGGAGCCTTTGGTAACAGAAAGCAGGTAGGAGCCTAAGCAGAGATGCCTAGATAAGATGATGTTTGCAGCATCAACAGGCTTTTGTTTGCAACTTTGAAAAAAATATTGCCTATGTTAATCACTATTTTAGGATGTCTGTAGACTCAGGTCTGCAATAACACACTGATTTTATCACTGGAAACTGGATTTTTTTTAATGTGTTATTCTGAATATAACCACTCCAAGGCATATTTTTTGTTCTACCATGTTACTGTTGTCAAGGTATGACTTACTGATGCTATTTTCTGCTTTGTATTATGCTGAACTGACAGTAGAGTATCTTACTTCATACATTAGGAAATTAGAAGTTGACTATAGGATGGAAAGATAGCAAGATGGCCACACATAAAACCAAACAAAAAGCAACAGGTACAGGAAGAAGGAGAATTAAGTATTATTTGTGGAAAGAATCTGAGGCTTATTGCTCCATGCAGGCTAGTCATTAAACTAAAAACACAGCACCTGGGGAAATAAGCCTTACAAGAGATTCGGGTGTCTCCGTTCCTCAGCTGTGTGTTCCCCATTGCTACAGCATACAGGTAATGCTCAAGTAAATTTACAAAATATGTGATCTTATGATCTGGAGAGCGTTTTCCTTATGATTTCTTCAGGTCTGCCTACAGAAACAGGAGTGCATAGTAGCTGCCCCTTGCAATTTAGTATGAGGGAACTGTAAAGAGGACCAAGAACAGCCTGAAAGAAATACTGTAAGCCTTAACAACTGATACTTTTTTTTTTTAAGATTACAATAACACACTAGGCATTTTAGCTTCATAATGCAGAAACTGTCATAACTGGAAGTCAAGGCTGTTGGTGAACTGCTTCTAGTAAAACCTTTAACCCTTAGACCACTTGATTCCCCAGGCAAATTTAAAATTGCAATGCTAACCAAGCATGAATTTCTTTCACCTCCCATATTCCTAAAAGGCCTACCCTAGGACAGAGGCAGGCTGTTCATATATTATTTTAATAGGTTTGAACCACTGAAACATCTCTAAATTCAGGTGGACAGATACAGAAGCTGAGAACTGAAGTCACTTTGACCTCATTCTGGATGTAGGCTATAACCTGGAAAGCAGGAAACATACATTATGTCTGAAAAACACTTTTGACTATTAAATGCCAAAAATATATTTGATACCAACTATTTTGTGAAAGGTACATGGCTCAATCTGAATCATCAAGCAGAAAACACGTATCAGCCCAGACAAAGCATCACACTGCAATCTGAGATTTAATTTCTGTATCCATCCACACCTTGCTGTCCATTTCTGATACAGCATCACGTAATTTTGACTCACACTACGAGTTTCAATGTCTCTTTTTCCCTTAGGGTTATGATGGATATTCCTGAAATGGACAAATGGGTATCTGTAGGGATGTATGGCTATTAGCATGTTACAGTCTATATATGAGGGGATAGTTAGCCAAGCAAGGATCAGGTCAGCTTGCCAGACTGCAGCTAGAGAAGATGCTGTGACTAGGTGCAACTCATCAGCAGAGAAAGTCAATGAGATTACAGGTTCTTCTCTGGGCTGCGCTGTCTAAAGGATAAGTTATTTACTGAGAGGTCAGACAGGAGTGGCACTAACTGGCATGTGGTCAGATGGGATGCGGGAAATTGTACTCACAAGCAGGTAAGTTGAAAATGTGGACATGTTGCTAGCTGTTACATAAGGATGTGCAGTGTGGTCATTTCACTGACTGAAACATGATAAAAGGGATTGTGAAGAAGAGAGGTCATTCACTATTTAGCAGGTAGGTAGGTATTAATGTGGAAAGGAGGGGTCACTGCTTGCACTGGCTCTTTGAACAACAGGGTTTGCATGGGGAGCTCCACCATGATAAGTCTGGTTATAGGCATGTAATACATGAGGGAAAATCACCTTACTCATACAGCCAGGATGGAAGATTGTCAAGGTTTAAAGAAATTTGTGATCTTTCTTAGGATCAGGCACAGAATGAATCCTCAAGACACTGATGGTATTTGTTAGGATATAATTGTGATTAGAAGAAACCAGGACACTGATAAACCATAAACATGCCTGGAAAGTGTTTAGAAAGTCAGGTGCTCTTGCTTACTTGTCAATATGCACTGGGGCAGAGGAGGGAATGTTGCATTAGTTAGATGTGTTTAGGGCCTCTCTAAAACATCTAAGAACACAAAAGTTTACTTCGTAGGATCTGATCAAAGAGACGGCAGGATGGAAAAAACTTATCCACCTTTGCCTCCAAGTTATCAGATGAATCTGGCTTGGTTACTCACCGGGACACGGTCAGGGTATTTGGCTCGGATTTTTGCCGACTCGACACATCTGTGCTCTGTGAACAAAACTCGTAGTTAGTCATTGCATAGTAGTAGTATCGCCAGTGTCCTAGGCCGAGAGGGCAGCACCCGCAGGGACGGGAGCCTGCGGGGATCGCGACCCTCTTGCCGCCCCCGAGTGGGTCTCCAGCTGTTTGGGCACGCCGTCCCCGGGCATCGTGCCAGCCTTCGGCGAGGGCCGTAGCCGGCTGTCCGCCCACAGACATGACAACCGGCTCGGGGAGCCGACCGGGACACACAGAGTCGGGAGGCCCCGGCGCAGATGGCGACACAGGAGACGGAGGGCGACGGGGCCGCCGGCGGGCAGCGCCTGGCCCGGGCCCACCCTTACCCAGCGCGTGGTCCTCCTTGAACATCCACTTCATGGTGCGGGCCGGCAGGAAGCGGAGCCAGTGGCGGCGAGGCCCCTGGGCGGGCGGGCGGGCGGGCGGGCGCGGGCTCGTGCCGGGCAGCCGGGCCTGTCGCTGTTCGGTCCCCGTCACAACAACAACGACCACGGCTCGGCAGGCGGGACTTCCGGCTCGCCAGTTACCTAGCAACCACCCGAAACGCAGCGCTTCCGGCCGGGGGCTCGAGGGGCGGGGCTGTAGCATCTGGGCATGCAGTCAGCTGGCGGGTGCGAGACAAGCGTCGTCTCCGCCCGAGACGTTCCCGGGCCGCTGAAAGACGCATCGTGGGCTGCGCCGCCGCGGCAGGTGCCCCCGTCTCCGTCCCGCCGCCGTTCCCGGGCGCTCTCCCGCCTCGCCGCAGTCGTCGGTCGCGGAAAGCAGCGGTACACGCTCATTGGCTGGCGCGCCTGTTCTCCCCCGCCCCCTCGGCGACCTGACGCGTTGATAGGCGCGGCGTCCCGTCAGTCTGGTGCCTCGCCGTTGCCACGGTGAGTGCACGGGCTGGGGCGGGCGGCTCCCGATGGCTGGCGTGGAGCTCTTCTCGCATCCCGCGCTCCACACGCGCTACCGGGCCGGGCTCTGCTCCGCCGCGGCGCTGGCGCTGTTGCTCATCACGGTGCTCACCTACGTGCCGCCGCTGCTGGTGGCCTACCGCAGCCACGGTGAGCGCCGCTCGGCCCCGCGCGGCCCGGCCCGGCCCGGCGCGGTCCTGAGGCCTCGCGCTGTCTCTGCCCGCAGGTTTCTGGCTGAAGCAGAGCGCGTACCTGGAGCAGCCCACTGTGCGGTTCCGGTACGAGGTGCTCTTCGTGGCCACCATCGGGCCCGGCCCGGACAGCTTCTTGGCGTGGAGCACGTTCCCAGCGTTCAACAGGCTCCAGGAGCACCGGCTGCGAGTCCCGCTGCTGTCGGTAGGCCTGCCCGGGGCGGGCCCGGCGGCCGTGGGGAGCGGGGCTGGAGAGGGGGACAGGGGAGCGGCAGCGGGCCAAGGGGATGGCTGTTGGCGGCGCCTGTGAGCAGGCGGCCGATGATGCACTGCTGCCTTCAAGGAGCAGCAACTTCATGCAGAGCCTTGTGCCTCACGGCAAGACTCACTGGGGGCGTGTGAGTTTTAATCAGCCCAGTCTTATTCCCTCTCAGTGTTACAGAATCATAGAATCAGTTAGGTTGGAAAAGACCCTTAAGATCATCAAGTCCAACCATTAACTGAACACTGCCAAGTCCACCACTAAACCATGTCCTTAAGCGCCACTGGTGGTTTGCATGAACACATCAGTTTACTTTCCTCAAATTATTTGTGCTCCTGCCCCCTGGCCTGCCATTCAGCTTATCATGATCTGAAGTTTGCAGGGGTTGCTAGGTAGCTCCTGATTCTGAAAGCAGGTTATGTGCTTTCTGAAGCACATGGTCTCTACCCTAGAGCCATTGTTCCTTCTGGGATTCAACAGTGACCGTTACTTTTCTGCGTTGCCTCTGTTATGTTTGCAGATAGCAGAAGTACTGGACATTTGTGGCACAGAAGCTTTGCAAGTCTTGGCTCACAACCAGGAACTGGCATAGAGAGGCCACTAAGAGGCAGGCTGCAATGGCAAGAGGCAAGCCTGACCATCAGTCATACATTCACACAGGATCTGACAGAAGATCCAACACTAAGGCATGCTTTGTAGCATGCAAGGGAGATGGTTGGAATGGCATAGGGCAGAAGAGACCTTGAAGAGTCTGATGAGCTTTCTCTCCCTGGGGGGCATATGAGACATTGTGTAACAGACAAAATTGCTGGCTTCTTGCTTGTCTCTAGTCTTGTGTTTATAAAGTCAAGCAGCTTTTTATTGCTTTCCTAAGTATGCAGCTTATTTGCTTCCTTAGTATGTGCATGGTGCAGTTGTGGAGATCCCCTGGGGTTTTACCTTTTTTGTCTTTCTTTCTAACAGAAGTTCCCATCTTTAAAAAAAATTCTTACTGATTCTTTTAGACTAGAGAAGAAGACAAAAATCAAGATGGCAAAATGGATCAATTGCATTTTAAATTGGAACTTCCGCTACAACCTACAGAGCATGTAGTTGGTGTTCAGCTGATTCTACTCTTTTCCTACCAGCTTTATGTGAGCATTTTTAGTTTTGTTTGTTGTGATATAGATACCCAGTGTAATATTCCAGTAGTGGTTATGCAAAGGATGGAAGAACCTTTCCACATTTGAAATTCCTATCTAAAAGATTTATTTTACTAACAAATATTTAATTTTTTCCTCCTCTGCTGGGTCATTCCTAGTCTAGCTCTGCTGTGTGTTTTCATATGTTTTGTTAGATTTTTTTTTTTTTTTTGAAGCTGTGTATTCTCTTGGACTGTAGCACAGCATAGAGGACAGAGATGCACAACAGTGGATATCAGTGTGGGCGGCATCTGGAAATAACTGAGAGTCTTGCAGTAGGCAGAAGGATGTGCGTTCTTACATACTGCTATGTCTTGACATAAACAGTTAGTTTTCTGAGGTGGAGGCGCAGGCTGTTGCAGCAGCCTAAAACTCCATAGATTTTGCTTACTTAACAGCTCTTGAAGCAATGGTAATCATCTGCCAGGATCTTCTGTATCTTGTAAGTGGGCGGGGGAAGAAGGTATTATAGGGAGACAGGAAAATAAAATTCTGCTGCCATTGTATCTCAAGTGACAGTGTAATTAATACCTAAACACTAGTGTAGAGAGAACCCATGGACAGTGTTGGATGCAGCCACAGAGACAATAAATAGTTTTACTAGGGAGATTAGGCTTAGTTTATCCAAGAGACTCTTGCTGATTGCAGATGGACAAGTTAATAAGCATAGCTGTGTGGTGTAGAAAACATTCTTAAACCTATGAGGCCCAGAGTAAAGGCCTGACTGTCCTAAATTTGTGCTGAATTAGGTCAGTGATTAGTATCACAGAGAATTCTGATATTCACACCACGTTTGTTTTATAGTAAATGTGAAAATTTTCCTTCAGAATGAGTGGTTGATAAGGACTAAGGAACTTCCTTGTTTGGTCCTTATTGCAGAGCAGGAGTCCTTAGCTGGCTTTGACTGCTGAGTATTTTAAATTGTGTCTCCAGTGAATGTATTTAGTCATCTTGGTGCTTTTCACATGTTATAGCAACTCCAATCCATCATTAGCCACGGACTGTTGGACTTCGCTGAATTCCTTGTGGAACTTTGGTTTATAAAGTCAGTTAACTAACAACTAAGGTAGTTCACTTAAAAAAAAGTTAATTCATATTTCTTATTTGGTGTTCCCTTGTTTAGATGAATGTGACAATTTGAAACTTGGGAGTCAGGAAAAAATCAAATCCTTGCAGAAAATCTGTAGATACAAAGAGGTAGAAAAGTGTGTTGTGTTTCCTCCCACTCCCAACCTGCCTAAATTCTTTTTTTTCTCGTGTTCACTATTTCAGAGAATGTCAACACTTGTGATGCAGAGCATGGCTTTTCTTCAGTTTTTTTCTCCTGTGCCAGGGTCTCAGCTCTATATGAATGGAGACCTGAAATTGAACCAGAGGCAATTACTTAACCATTGTGGACTGGATACCAGATACAATGTGAGGAAACTTTTTTTCCTTCCCCATCCATTTCCCCCCCGCCTTTATCCTCCTAGTACCATAGGTGACACCCTAATTATTTGTACTCCTGCACAAAGTGGAGCGTAGAACTTTGGAACTGGCGTTTTCTTGTTAGGCTGAAAGGTGGAAGAGGTTATTCTGCCAGAATGTTCAGTCTGATGTTTATGTGCATTCATTCAAGGGCATCATTACTTTGCATAAGAAACTCGGTAGAATTACTTTCTTGAGGATTGGACAAATAATGCAAGTATCTCCTTGTAACAGGTGTCTGTGGTCAATGGCACAAGTCCTTTTGCAAGTGACTATGATCTAACAAACATCATTGCCGCATATTGGGATAGAAACGGTAAGCCTGAATGTATAGCTGCGAATTACAGGACAGCAGTAGTTACCATATTGGCAGCTGTTCTGTGAGGATTTGAGTTCTGTATTAAGACTGAAAAGCCCCTTAACTTGGATGTTTCCTTTCCCCATTTTAGTGACAACAGTCTTTTTGGATCCCAACCCTGTTTGGATGACTGGAAGAGCAACACATACACCATTTATCATTAATGCTACTATTCATTACCCAGTGGAAGTTATCTTATATCCTTTGAAAACTGCATAAACTGTGATATAACTAGGTTGCATTACCTGGGCCTTCACATGTAGGCCAAATGAAAACTTTTTGTCTAGACTTGTTGCTAAACTTTTCCTTTGTTAGCCAAGCAAATGCTATAGTTCTGGAGTTAACTGAATACCCATTTGCCTGTTCCTCCAGGTGGTTCTGCTTGCATAACCACTTCTTGCCTTTCTCTGCTGGGAACCTGTGTTGCTTTTCAGCCTTACTAAACTGGCTTTTAAGGCAGTTTCTTAGCCATTCACACTGAACATCCTTAGAAGTCTTGCTTTGCTCCTGCAGCACCTGCTGTCCCAATCTGTCATGGATGCCACTAGCAAAGCATGATACTGTATTCTGTGACCTAAAGCAAATCATTAGAAATCTGCATGCAAGGTAAGCTCACCAAATAATAACCCCCATGGTAGATGTGGCAAATCCGTTACATGTGCAGACAGACCTGATTTTTTTTTTTTTTTTCCTACAAAACAATTCATCATTCATTATGTTCTTTACTCATTTTCTCAGGCAAGAACAAGCCTGTGTTTAACAGAATCTGTATGGAGCACACTTCTTATGAGGTTTGTTTACCTGCCTGAGTATTGCCAATAACTACTTTCTGCTGAGCCGGGGACAAAATAGGCACTTTCCACAGAATTGGTTTAAATGTCTTCTAGGACAGACATTCTGTGCAGCTTTTGTTACATACTACGGTGAAAGGCTTTTAGGGGTTTCCATGGCTCAAAGGCTTTGCATTTGGCACACAAAACTGATGTTTAACAAGTTTTTTGTGCCTTTTTACTTCTGAGTTCCTTTGTGTAGTTATTGCAGTGGTAGTATCAGAAGCTTCTTCATTAAGATTCCTTGACTTTCTTTAAATATCAGCCAGGATTTTGGGAAATTATTAAATTTGCCTGGATCCAGTATGTCAGCATTCTCCTTATCTTTCTTTGGGTGTTTAGTAGGATTAAAATGTTTGTGTTCCAGAATCAGGTGTTGACTACAACTCCAATATCACCAGTTATGCCGGTGTCTCCAGTACTGCCCTGCAAACAGCACCAGTCCTGAGGAGATGCCTGAGAACACTTTAAAGAAATGCAGTTCAAAAATAGATACCTGCTTTTATTCTGTACACACTTTTTACTTCAGAAGATCAGAACTTTCCAAGTATGTTCCAAGTATGTTCTGTTCATGCTCCCTTTTTAAAATACATGTTCATTCATCTGTTTCTCTGGGAGGACTGCTTTTGGACTGAAAATTTTAATACTTTTGACAGTTAAAGAAGAACCTAGTTATTTTTTTGCAACCGGAACACACTTCAAAGACCAGTAGAAAGCAATGAGACTGCTTTTGCATGATCTTAATTTTACTAAACCTTGAACACTGAAAATAATATGCTAACAGTAACAACTATTTGTACATGAGTTTATGTGCACTATGAAAGGAAAAAAGATAAGGAATGTGAAAAAATAGATGGATAAGTTAAGGTCAGAGCCACACTTCAGTAACTGTGGCTATATGTTATCAGCTCACCAATTTAGTTATTAAATTGGAGGATGGATAAATTCAAGGTTGATGTGAGAAACTGGGTTGTGGGTGACAGTGACTGCGAGGTTTGCACAATCACTTACTATTGGCATTATTGCTGTATCACTAGACCATTAGTTGTGAATTGGGAAGAGTAAAACAGAGAAGCCTGGTATTTATTTAAAGAAAACTAATTAAAAAGCTACCAGAGAAGCTTCAGAGTTCCAAAGCAAGTGAATAATTACTTTCAGAACTTAAATGATAACTCAGAACAGATAAAAAGTAAATAAATTATAATCACCTGGTAAGCACTGAAAGAGTAGGTCCCTCATTCTTGATGGGGGTGGTGGTGGTACGGAAGATTACTTAATTTTCTCTTTCTGGGCTTACTTGTTATGCCAAACAAGCTTAAGAAAGAAAACAACATTTCCATTATGTTTTCAGTTTTGTAGTTAAGATGTAATTGTAGCAAAGCAGTGTTATGGCAGAAGAGAGTCTAAAACAATTCTGGATGCTAGTTAACAAAATTTTTAGTGTCTGGTTCTCTTGAACTCTTAAGATGTGGTATAGCTATGAAATGTGAAAACACAGCTTGTACAGCATTGTCCTCTAGAATTCAACATCCTGGCAGTTTGGAGACCTGCCTATTCCTTTTTCATTTCTCCTTCTCAAAACGGCCAGTTTCTTTCTGAACTTCTGTTTAAGCTTATTTTAAACTTCATAGTCTTGCTACTTGCATTTTTCCCAAGTTTTACATGCTGGATGGACTTCAGCCTGTTCTTCAATGCAAGTGAAACATTAATGTGGGGAGCCGTTTCTTGGTCATTCAACGCATTTTTGTGCATGTGAAACTTACGTGTTTACATGTGTATTGTAAATTATTGCAAGGAGCATTTGCTGTATATACATATATGTATTTTGGTTCGAAATCTCCAGTTTGCTCTTTGATCTTCAAAGTCTGTACCTGGCAGCCTAGGACTACTGATAATTGGCTTTGTATCAGAGCGCACAAAGCAGCTGTCTACTGCTTTTTAGTGTTTCTAGGTGTTACACAGAATGAGCAAAGGGGCCCGTGAGCTTCTTTCCTCAATATCTCAAGCTGATGTACATCTGGTCTGCTGTAGTCCCAGCTCTTCTTTCTTGCAGTGGTGATAATGCTTGTGTGACTGCATGAGTTAATTCAGGGAGCTCATTATGGCGAAGATGATCTTTACCAAATGTAGTCACTTTTGCAGACAAGTCAGTTCCCTGAATGAACTTGGTATGTGTCTGCACAAGCATTAGGGTGGGCATAAGCAAGGGATAGAAATCTCCAGAGAGACCACAGAACCCCATTTTGAGGGTTTGAGCTGTTGTACTCCCACAAAAATTGAATGCGTAACAGTCTTCTAAGATGAACAGAATCCTGTTTAAGGTAGCAACTGGAACATGAAAGAGGCTAATGCCAGATAACAACAATAATACTGGGAGACTACATTATCCCTATCTCACTTTTCTCTCCTATTGTATCCTTCCAGATTAATTTATGACAAATTACTCTGCTCAGAGCAACAGTTCAGTGAATGCATGTGAGGTAAGAAATGGTCAGGTTCAGGAAATAGAGAAAAATATCCTTATGTTCTATTTGCCTTTAGAAGGAGAAAGCTGGAAAAAAAATCCTCTACAGTAATTTAAGAGGAGAACTATTTAAGTTAAAAGGAGGAAATAAAAAAAAGAATTAATTGCTTGCAGGTGGCATATAAGTGAGTATGACATGAAGCAATCACTCCATTTCTTTTGAAAGAGGTGTGTTTCACGACTGGGACTAATAAGTGAATGCAGTGTAAAAGGAGCAGTAAAGGCAGATGTGACTACAGCAGGGGAAAAAAAAAAACCAACTGTGCCACCTCCGCTTTGGTAACTTCCTGGATCACTTTTATATTCAGCATAGTTCTTGCTTCAGTTCTGACTCCTTTTTCAAGCTTAGAGAGGCGTTCTACTTCTGTAAGTAACCAAGCAATAGGAAAGAGGTAGGATTTTACAGCTGTAGCAATAAACTGAAGTACAAAGGAAAAAACCACCTGAGAATCCACTGCAACTAGCATTAAAGGAGCTTTAGGTAGGAGGAGTCTTTCTTGGGAGGCTCTCTGTAAGGACTCTTCCTTTAGCTTGTTGCTAAGCAACAGAGACAATGAAAATACCACTGCAGAAAAGACAATACCTCTGCTACTACAGAGGTCTTCTGTGTACGCATACGCCAGAGAGCAAGCTAAAGGCTGTTCACTGAGGAAGGACACAGGCACGTTAAGATTAATCAGATTTATGCGAGTGGCTCTGTAAGGGGAAAGTAAGTCGCTGGTGGAAAGTCCCGTGTGTGAACAGAAGTGGGAATGTGGACGGGTAGGAGCCGTGCGTCGGGGCGTTTCACGGGGTGATGCTAGGATGAAAGAAAGCACCTCTGTGTGTATCTCCGAGCTAGCCAAGCGGCCTCTTCGTGGGGCAGGACCTCCCGCTTCTCGCACGAGGCCGGCAGGATGCGGCCGCGCCGACCGCGGCCCCCTGGGGCTGCGGCTGGGCCGGGGGCGGGCCGGGAGGCCGCCCGGAGGCGGGGGTGGCGGGCGGTTGTGGCAGGCGGGCCCGGGGCGCTGGGGAGCGCCGCGGCCGTGGGGAGATGCAGCGGGACGGCTCCGGTGAGGCTGCTGGGACCCCGCGGGCCGGGCGGCCACTGCCCGAGCCGTGCGCGGGCGTTTGCAGAAGGCCTTTCCGCCGTCTGCTGGCGACGGGGCGGGCACGGCTGCTCCGCCGTAGCCGGTCCCGCTCGAGCGGCTGGTTGCTGGGTGGCCGGGTGCCGTGCTGTGCTGCGCGGCGGGGCGGGGCGGCGCGGGCGGGGGGGCTGCGCCTTTGCCCAGGGATGCGCCGGGTGCGGGGCGGACCGGCTCCTTCCCGGGCTCCTCCCGCCGCTCCGGCGCCTCGGCCACGTCTGAAAGCGGCTCATTGTCTCTGTAGGCAGCTGGGATCCGCGGCGGTGCCGGGAGGCGGCGGGTAGGTACGGGCGGGCCGTTGGGGGTGGGGTGTCCCACAGGGCTCATCGTCCCGGTAGGCGACCCGGGCGATGACAGACTTTTTTTTTTTCTTTTTTTTTTTTTTTTTTTTTTTTTCCGGTAGCTAACAACGGTGTTTGTAATCACTTGCACTGCCTTTCAGGGGGTGTTTTTGAGCCGTGCGCTATCGCTGCGACTCGTGCTGATGAAGTAGCGGCAGTAGCCGGTGCGGCGGGCACCGCAGTGCTGGTGTCGTACAGTCCCGAGCTGGGCGTTGCTTGAGGTGTAGTCAGTTGTTGACAGAGGTAAAGCCGTTGAAAATCGCCCCCCCCCCCCCCCCCCCCCCCCCCCCCGAGAACATATCTGATTCGGGTTAAGGTGGTTTCCCTTGCTGGAGTTAGGTGGTGAAATCAGGTGCTTTAGAGAACGTTTCCCATCGTTCCGGGAAATCCTTTCCCATTTTTCTACTGTGTCCAGCCTCTGTTTCTAGGTGAAAGTGACGTACTGGACCAAAGAATTTGTCGTTATTTCTTAGTTGCAGTGGTTGCTTCAGTGGGGCACAGAAGGCACCCCTCAGCCCATTCGTCCTCAGACTGTTTGAGTTTCAGGAGACTGTTGTACCGGTGCCGGCAAAGACTCAAATAAGTGAACAGTATTCAGTCACTGGGAGTGCCTCTTTGTCACCCCAGTTTTGCCATCCTTAAAAACAGTAAAAATTCCTAACAAAAATTGCAACCGAGCAGACCTCATTTCTTGAACACCGGTGATTCTATAGCTGAAAACAATTTGTGATCTTCAGCTGCATTGCATGGAGAAATAGGTGTTGTAGGGCTATGCCTCGACACTGCCATTTGTTCAGGCTGGACAACTTTATCTAACTCCAGACAACATAAAGGAAAAAACCCCAGCCCTTTTAAAAATAATTTTTATGGTCATATCATGAAATCTGTGGTATGCTTCATTGTATTGTAAAGTATTTAAGCCTGATGATTACCTGGAAGTGACTCTTCCAATCTCATTTTCCACTAGATTGTAAAAGGAAGTACGTTTTCAAAAGCTAAATTAACACAATCAGCTGAAATGCTAATATAATGTCAGAATTCAAAATGTCCAATTACAGTACATTTACTATACTTTTATTATTTCTGTTGCAGTTTCACTGTTGTATTAAAACAATTAAGGAGGCTTATTAATTTTTTTAACTATTTAGCAATGATTAGCTATTGGAAAGACTTTCAACTCTTTTTGAAGTACCAGTGGTTATAGAAGGCACCCTCCAAACTAACTTTTTCTTTCTCCATTCAGAGACCAATCTGCATATTGTTGGCCATACAGTAAGCTTTTGCCTTGTGAAGATGTGTCATTTCTAGCTGTGGAAGAACATTGGAAAGTGACGTTTTGTCGGCTGCATGATTTGTTGCAAGGATTACTGGTAATATTGTGCATTTTTCTTGGACCAGCTTTGTCACATTCCTGCATTTCACTTTTTTGAGAGTGAACTATGTTTCTGTTTCTAACGTTAGCTCATAGAAGCCATTCTGGTGGTGGTCGCACTGGTGCAATGTCTTATAGGTGAAGTATGTAGTGAGTAAACTTCTCCATAAAGTATAGTAGACCTTCAGGTGACCTTTGCTCTGTTTATCATGCTATGCACAAACATTTTCCTATTAATTCTATAAAATGCATGATGACGTTTACAATTATCGTTCTTTTCACAGTCAGTATTGAGGTGTTTTGGTGAATTGTAAGTACATAAATGATGCTTATATTCAGCTCATATGATTGCTCTGAAAGTCAGCATTTAGTGTATGACAAGCATACAGGACAAAATAATTTTGGGCTAGCAAAAGGTTGAGCACATTAGTATAGCATTAGCTATTCTTTTCTCAGTGGAAGGGAACAATCTGGGAAATTAATTGAATGTATTTTTGCATTTTGTGGAAGTTGAAGTAATTTCTGTGTAATCTGTAGAGACTTTGGCTTTCAAAGTGCTGCATAAACTGTTTTAAATGAAAGTGTGCTAGAAATTTTCTTGAACACAAAATGGCCGGGGAAGACTTTGACAAAGACAGCTAAGATTCAGTTGCTCAGAAGTCCTTTTAGGGGAGCAGGTGCTTATAATTCTTCTTTCAGTTGTTTTGCTTTATGCCAGCCGGATTTTTCAGTCTTCCTGCAACAGACTCAGACCTGTTTGTTCTGAGTGAATCTTTCATTCCAGCCTTTTGTCCCAAGCTCAAAGAGAGCCCATGTTTCTTTATAGCTCTAATGTGAGGCACTCCCTTTCTGTCTTTCTACAGTCTTTTTAGTATCCCAGAAAAAAAATGAGCAGCGTAATAGGAGGGTGTTTTTTTTTTTTTTTTTTAAGCTATAGAGTTAATTTTTGTTAATTTGCTAGGTGTCTTCAGGTTGAATTCTGTACCGAAAGGAAGTTTACTCTGCAATTGTGCTCCTTTCAGGGCTGACCTGCAAAAATCTGATTACTTCATTCCAACATTACTTGTCTTATGTGACAAACAATAAAAGTCCCCGAAAGCAAAAGCTAAAAGGTCATCCACTGCACAATTTATTTCTTTCCTCCATTCTTTTCTACCATTCTGGGTCTGAAAAGTGCTCTGTTTAGAAAACAAGCTTTCTGGGATCGATACGACTGCTCACTGTATTTTTACACTGCCTGGTAAAACTGGATAGCTTTCAGTAGTGTGTCTAGTCTCTTGGCAAGCAATGGCAGATGCTAGTGGCCCTGCAGCTCAGCATTCCATCAGAGCCAGTTTAAGTGATGAAGAAAATCATTGTTCTTGTTGGCCAGTTTGTATTATTAATTTCCTTTGCACAGTATGTAAGAATTGTTATTCTGGGGCAGACCCGTTTTTCATCTAGTCCAGGATCTTGTTTCCATTAGTAGCCGCTAGTGGACGAGCCCAGTGACAGAGCTTGACTCAGGATTGTCAACTAAACCATATGTGCAGATGCTTTTCAGATAACATTTTGAACATTTGCATTGGCTTGTGAAGAGATGATTCTGCCTCAAGAATTTGCTAGAATTAGACTTTTGTTTATACTGCTGTTTGCCAGAGCTCTCCCTGAAGAAATAGTATCACAAAAGAAGTAGTACTACTATCACAGAAAAGGAATAACATTGTAACTGTTACTAAAATAATTTATACTTAGTGGTACTCATTATGTACAAAAGTCAGGCAGGTGCAGACACAAGGAAGCACTGCTGTGAAGCAAAGAAGGAAGAAAGGAGGTGGGAACAAGCCCCTTTTTAGCTCTCCTGAGGGGAGCTTGGGATAGGCAGGTAGGGCTGCTGAGCTGTAGGCAGAGGAGGGCACTGGCAAAAAGAGAGGCCACGCAACGCAGAGCAAGTCACATACTAGTGTTTCACCTACTAAGGGAGTTTTGGCAGATTGCCTTTCTGTGCTGAAAGAGTGAGCTTGCCTAACAGCACCCTCTGGTGAGTCCTGCAGTGGAATAAATAGAGGATCAGAAGGAGCATCCTGCATCACAAGGCTCTGTGCCTCACAATTAAGGCAATGATATCATGTAATGTATTCAGTAGATTTATAAATATATATATGTGTGTGTGTATATTTATTCAGTAACTTTATGAGAAGGTGATTCTTAATGGTATTCAAGAGCTGCTTTCTGCCTCAGCTAACTTGTCAAAAGTCTTGAAAGAGCTTGGTGGGTTCTAAAGTTGCACATTAAAGGGGTGTAAGTTTAACCCGGGCTGACAGCACCTTAACTGCAGAATGCAATTGCAAATGGTAAAAGGGTGTTTACATCCAAATAGAATTACACCTGCCCAATGTGAGAAATGCAGAAATAAAAGCCACTGTTTACAGAGAAAATCCAGTGAACTAGATGTGTATTTGGCCTCAGGCACTGGAAACTCCCTGAGAGAATACTCTTACAGATGCTGCATTTTGTTGTGTAATTATTCATTTCTTTGTGGTGTCTGCATGCGTGCATATTCCTTAGAAACATCCCGACTTTCCCAAAAGGGTAGAAGATGAATCTTGAATACTGAAGATGGGTATCTACTTAGTGCTTTACTTTGATATTGCACTTTTTCTTTTATATCATACTGAAGAGTAGGCAAATACTTTAGCTACAGTCATTTTATGTATTATTTGTAGTGCTTATGGTGAGTGAGACACAAATTATGGACTAATATGCATGTTAGCTGTTTTTTTGTTGGCACAGTATTGTCTGCAACAGTGCTTGGGTGGGAATCAGAGTGAGGAGAGGACTAAGAGGCAGTCAAGGCAGATGCGAATTTAAAAAAATGGCTTTTGCTTTGACACCTACCTGTTTTTATTACTCACTCCCCTGCCCCTTGCCAATAAGGTATAAAGAACAGTTAGTGTTTGCATTTCTGCAGAGTGATTGTGATTGCGGTGGAGCAGCAGTTCTGTGTAGCCAGCGTAGAAACATGAATTCTTTAAAAAGCATCATGGGTCTCTAAAAGCTTGGTGATGGGCTAGACTGTGAGAAGCTGCAGAATGCAGTCAGTGCAGAAAATGGCTAATGTTTTGCAGACAAGAAAAGGATTTGAGGTAGTTATGGCTGACTGGCTTTCAGGCATAGAATCTGTTTCAAGAAAACTCCTTGAATAGCAAATGCAACTGCTCTTTCACTTTTCCTTAGATTCTTTCATCACCTCTGTTTGGCAGAGTGTCAGTGCAGGCTGCCTGATTGCTGATAATCCTCACAGCATAGAGAAACTCGTAGATGCTTCTGGTGACATACTATGCAAAAATTCAGTATTTGAACAAGGCAAATTTTATCTATGAAGAATGGCCATGCTGAATTAAACCAAAGGTTTATCTATATGCTCTTGTGCCTGACAGTAGCAAGTAGCAGATTGCTAGGGAAAAAGTTAAATAATACAGGAAATGTGATTTCTCCAAGTATACCTCCCAGATGCAGGCAGATACCTTGGGCATCTACAGTTCAGGGAATTGCTACACCACCAGCTGTAGCCTCGTCTTTTGCATTTAGCAGTCCTTGAGAGGCTCTTCTTCCATTAATTACTTTCAATTGATGTAATAATTGGTTGAACTTTTGTATACTCTTGCTGCCACAGTATTTAGAGGCAGAGTTTCACATTTTTATAGTGCAGTGCACAAAAAGTGTCATGAGTGATTCTTTAATTGAATTCTCCCGATTTTCCTGTTTTGAGCAGTCATGAGAGAGTGTTTTTGCAGTTGCTCTCTCCAGGCCAGTTGTGATTTTCCTGTCCAGGGAGGCTGTCTTCTAGGCTGTGGAGTGACAGTCGTTTCAGTATTCCTTTTACAGAACTCATTGACTGTCCTTTTGCTTGATTTTTACACCTTACTGTATTCTGCTGTACTGTCTTGAAGATTCCTTATTGTGGGCAAATTAGCACGCAGAATGTGATGCTCTAAAAAAAGTCATTGGTCCCAATCAGGAGATCTTGGAGCTGTGCCGAGGGCCCGATAATCCCATAGGTAACACTTCATGGTTTATTGCAGTACCAAGGTATCAGTTTGTAGACCAGACTACACCTGTCATTCTTCAGTTCCCTTTAAAGTACAGCTTTCATATTGTACAGCAAAACACAAAAGTCAACTTGCAGTGTATTTGGTCCACAGACACCCCGCACCCCCATCCCACTGCCAAAAATTGGCAGCATATTTGTTAGCTGTCCAGACACCACTGCCAGAGCAGAAGGAGGAGGCTGGGCTACTTTTTCCATGCTTGTCTGCCTGGATATATGAATAGCGATTTGAGTGAATGTATTGACATCTGGGTCTTGTAAAAAGGTATGTTCATTGGGACTATGCAAGAGAGGCTATGGGGAACATGGGTTTCATCCTAGGAGGTGCCATTGTGGTCACATGTTACGGATATTTGAGCAAAGTTGATGAGAATGTGGAACCACTGGAGAAAAGGGCCTTGCCTCAGTGGGCAGCACAAGCACTAAAACCTTGGTGATAACCATGGTTTTAGACATAAATAAATGCTGTTGCTACGCTACAGAAACAGATTGTATGGTGAAGTAGGGAACATAATAAAACAGTAAAAAGGCATTTTTACCTGAGTGGGTATAAACTAGAGCAGATGTAAAGAGTATACAGAACTTTGCTTCCAAAGAAGAGCAACGAAGCTGGTGAAGGGTCTAGAGAACAAGTCTTAAGAGGAGTGGCTGAGGGAACTGGGGTTGTTTAGCCTGGAGAAAAGGAGGCTGAGGGGAGACCTTATCGCTCTCTACAACTACCTGTAAGGAGGTTGTAGCGAGATGGGTGTTGGTCTCTTTTCCCAAGTAATAAGCAACCAGGACAAGAGGAAATGTCCTCAAGTTGCGCCAGGGGAGGTTTAGATTGGATATTGGGAAAAATTTCTTCACTAAAAGGGTTGTCAAGCACTGAAACAGGCTGCCCAGGGAAGTGTTTGAGTCACCATCCCTGGAGGGATTTGAAAGACACGTAGATGTGCCACTTAGGGCCATGGTGTAGTGGTAGACTTGGTAGTTTTAGTTTTACAGTTGGACTCAATGATCTTAAAGGTCTTTTCCGACCTAAATGATTCTGTATCTTACAAGCAAGAGATGGTACTTTGGCAGAAGAAACTTCGGGAAGCAAGTTAATACCTTACTCATTTGCATTGCTCTCCTTATAAGATACTGTATGATACTGAAGGTATATGCATTTATTGTCTCCTTTTTCCTACTCAACTCATATTTCTGCTGTTTTTCTTGGCTTACAAACAAAAGTTTAGTAGTAAAATGTGTTCACTTAAGATAGAACGCATTTCTTTATATTGTGACGAGACATTTAAGCAGTGTCAGGAGCCGAAACTGCCTATTTCTACTATCTCTTCCATTTGACCATTTCTTTCAGCTTTTGGTACTAATTAATAGACTTTTTCATGTTTCAATAGGCTAGCACCAAGAACTTAATGCATGTATTATGTCAGATGAGTATGTATCTATATTCCCTAGTCTGCATGGTTTACTTTCAAGAGTCCAGAGTGCGTTGATGTATGTACCTTTCACTATAACAAGAAAAAAATGGTCTAAATGCAGCTAGATGGCAAATGCTTATATGTAAAACTCTGGAGATTATCTTCATACAAAGGATTCTATTTTTCCTAATACTGTGCCTGCTAACATATACTGGCTGCTTACAAGTGGAATCTGCAAAATTGAGAACACAGAGGGGTAGGTGCGAAAACTTCTAGTAGAAAGTTGTGAGGAGTGCATGTAGCTTGAACTTGAACTTCAAAGTAAAACAGAAGTCTCTTGGGGTTGACATGCCTAAAATTTTCCAGGAGTTACATGCAGACTAATTCTAACTCACAAATGGGTAATCCCTTAAATGCAAACTCAGGGGGTTCCATCATGGGCTATATGCGCTCCAGCCCAAAGACATGTCAGCTGCTTTTTCATTGTAACATCTGTGGCCAGATGCTTCTTCAGGTTGTGATTTTTCATCCAACTCCTGCAATTTGGAAAATAGAGGGTTGTGCACAAGCATCAGTTGGCGTAGCCCCCTACCGTCACCACTGCAGGGTACAGCGCTCATGTTAGATAAGAAGGTGATTTTTATTTCAGTAGCCGCAGTTACTGATGTTCCTGTCTACTCCTTTAAAGCGATAGAAGCCCTTGTAATGTTAGACTGAAATGGAAATACGGTGAATTGATTCAGAAGGGTTTTTTCCCTTAGCAGTATTTACCAGAATTCAGGTTGAGGGCTTTGTGTATTTTGTAGATTTTTTTTTTTTTTTCCAACAGTTGAGCTGCATCAACCCAAGGTTTCCTTCAGCATCAGACATTTGCGCCCAAAAATTTCTGCAGTGATCTTGCTGTCACGCATTACTTACTTTCAGTTTCCGACACCTGTCACCTGCAGATGATCATCTCTCAGTGCCGCTGATTGAGGAAGCAAAATAGTGCCAAATACATACATGCATATTTGAAGAAAGGTTTTACTAATGCAAGAGTTTGTATTGTGTGTGTTTATCATTATTGTGCCACAGGAGCAATGGTTCACCAGCATTTTCCTTCTCTTTTTCAGCTTTTTTAATTTCTTTTCCTCGGTGAGAATGGCAAGGATTCGGATTCCTAGCACAATCGTTATACTTTTTGTTACAGTTCAGACTGGATTCCTACTCTTCATGTATGCCCGGTACAGTAACTTCATGCCTCAGTCTGAGGAGAAACCATCTCAAGTCCACGTCCTTATTCTCTCCTCCTGGCGGTCAGGATCTTCTTTTGTCGGTCAACTTTTCAGCCAACACCCCAGCGTCTTCTACCTGATGGAGCCTGCGTGGCATGTGTGGGTAACGATGTACCAGAACAGTGCCAAGGTCTTGCACATGGCAGTGCGGGACCTAGTCAGGTCGGTCTTTCTGTGCGACATGTCTGTATTTGATGCTTACATGCCTTGGAAAAGAAACTTATCTGATCTTTTCCAGTGGGCAGTGAGTCGGGCTCTGTGTTCAGCTCCTGCTTGTGACTCCTTTCAACGTACTGATATAACCAGTGAAATGGCATGCAAGACTCTTTGTGGACGGTACCCATTCAGCAAGGTGGAGGAAGCCTGTAAGACTTACAGCCATGTTGTCATCAAGGAGGTTCGATTCTTTGACTTGAAGGTCCTCTACCCCCTTCTCACCGATCCATCCCTGAATCTCAAAATTATTCACTTGGTCCGTGACCCCAGGGCAGTCGTCAAGTCACGGGAACAATCAGTCAAAGCGTTAGCCCGTGACAATGGAATTGTTTTGAGTACCAATGGCACTGAAGTGGAAGACAGCAGATACAAAGTAATGCAAGAGATTTGTAGAAGTCATGTTCAGATTTATGAAACGGCTACTCTAAAGCCACCTAATTTCCTTAAAGATCGCTATTTAATGATCCGTTTTGAAGATCTGGTCAGAGATCCATTATCAGAAATCTCAGAAATGTATAAATTTGCAGATCTTAGTTTGACCCCCATGCTCAAAAGCTGGATCTATAATATCACACATGGACAGGGACCAGGAAAAAAAAAAGAAGCCTTCAGAATCACATCTCGAGATGCAGTTAGTGTTTCGCAGGCCTGGAGAAATGTTCTTTCCTTCCAGAAAATTAAGAAAATACAGGAAGTTTGCAAAGGTGCTATAAATATGCTTGGCTATCAGCTGGTGGATTCAGAAAAAGAACAGAGAGATCTGTCATTGGATTTAGTACTGCCAAGACGACAAAATCAATTCAGTTGGTCATCATTTAATCCAAAGCACTGAGACATCATTATTGAGAGATCCTGGGGGTGGGGGGTTGTGTAGATGGCTGAGTATTTGTCTACTGTGCGGCATATAGGTAATTTGAAAATCCTTGGCTGATAAGTTTAATTATCTTCCTGTCTGCTGTTTTTCTGTAATGGAAGGAGGTTTTTTCCTGAGTTTCTTACACCGCAAAAACAAAAAAAACCATGGGAAATGCCGTGAGATACTTGTCAGATTGCAAATTTACAGCTGAGCTGTGCTGTTCTCAGCATTGTTTTAAAAATATAATTTAAGTACTTTATATTAAAAGATGAATTGTCAAAAATGTCTTTGTTCATTCATAATAGTTCACTTCTGTTTTCATGCTTTAAATATTTAAGAATCTCAGTTCTTAATTTGTATAAATGGAACAAAGTAGAAACTAAATTCCTTCACTTTCTTCCAGAATCACTTGACATTCTTCTTTTGCTTTAAAGTTGTTGTGCAGTTGTGTATTTTTTTTTAGGCTTATCTTGATGTTTTAAATTTTAACATAAAAGTTCTCCAAGAGCTGGGGCAGCTGCAGCAGTTCTGTTGTAAAAGGCTTAAGCAGGAACTTCATTTGTTGATAGATTCCTTAGTGCTTTCCCTGGAATGGCAAAGTTTGCAGATATTTGAATGCGACGTTGGCATGGAGTGCAAACCGCAAGAGATGAAGAAACTTTGAATGGAATCACTGTGGAAATAGCTGTTAATGCCGCCCCAATCATGCATTCTAATGCTGTGATACAGAGTAGGCACACACTTGCTTCTGCAGCGCAATTCATACCATTATCCTCTCTTTTCAGAACTACAAGTTGTTAATGAAGATAGCTGAGAAATTTAAGGTGCCTTGGAAATCTGCATAAGATTATACTGCTCTATGGAAGTGATCAATTTAAACAACTTTGATAGCATAGACAGATACCTGTGTATGGGGTTTTCCTTTGGTTTTTTGTTTGTTTTGTTTTTTTTTTAATACAGCACATCTCAGGATGGACAGTAAATGTTTGTTCGATACCAGATAATCCTGTTAGGGCTAATTGGAGAATGTCGTGCTATAGCTTATTTAGGATGAGCATAAAAGCTCCTCAGTGCCACTACTGTGATCTGCTGTAGGAGGAGATGGATGTGCCTAGCGCTCTAGATGCTGGGAGGTGGGCCCGTCGATGCTGTGTCTCCTTGGGGGGGTTCTCTAGGGCCACACCTGTTGCTGCTGGGAATTTTTCAGTGTTCCCCAAGCTATTGGGGGGCCTGTGGAGCCATATTTTTTTGTCTTGGTGGCTTTTCCAGGGACTCTGAGGTTGTGCTGTCATCTCTGGTGCATTCCTCGGTTCTTCAGGGCCATTTGCTTACTCCGGTTATCTGGGGCTTCTTCTCTGTGTCAGGGAATCTGGAATTTATGGGTGGGAAGGGTATCTGGGCTGTTGTCTGTAGCCCAGGAGGTCTTTTGGGCTCCCCAGTAGATGCGAGACATGGACATACTGGAGAGAGTCCAGTGAAGGGCCACTGAGGTGATGAAGGGACTGGAGCATCTCTCACATGAGAAAAGCCTGAGAGAGCTGGGACTGCTCAGCCCGGAGAGAAGATGGCTCGGAGGTGGGATATCTTAGTGATGTATATTATATAAATACCTGAAGCGAGGGTGTGAAGAAGATGGAGCCAGGCTCTTTTCAGCCGTGCCCGGTGATGGGACAAGAGGCAGTGGGCACAAACTGAAGCACAGGAGGTTGCCTCTGAGCATCAGGAAACACTTTTCACTGTGCAGGTGACAGAGCACTGGCATGGGTTGCCCAGAGAGGTTGTGGAGTCTCCCACCTTGGTGATATTCAAAACTCATCTGAATGCGGTCCTGGGCAGCTGGTCAGGTGGCCCTGTTTGTGCAGGGAGGGGTGGGACCAGATGACCTACAAGTGGTCCCTTCCCACCTCAACCGTTTTGCAATTCTGGGGTCACTACTGTCAGTCACATCCAGGGCCCTTAGCTACCACAGGCATGAGAAACTTGCCCCAGGCCTCAAGGTTATCCAGCACGCCTGCTGCTTTACTCCACCCGCAGTGCTCGTGAAGAAGAGTTAATTTTGCAGGTTAATTTTGCACTTGAGGGCTTATAGGGCTCAGTGGTCATGTTGGGGCAGGGTTGAGTGGTTGGGTGCTTTGGAGGGACAGTTTGAGAGGGCATTTGAAATGCCCTTGCAGGGTGAAGTGAGGCAGGAAAGAGGGAGGGAGAGTGGGCAGGGGAGAGGGACTGCCCTGGGTTGGAGTGCTGTGTGCACGTGGGTGCCAGTACCTTGGCTGCTGTGTGTGGCTGTCAGTGTTGCAGGAGCTGTGGAGGTGATGGGCTTTACTATGCCTCCCCCAGAAAGCTCTGGCTGACAAAGTTATGCCACAGCAGAGACTGCAGCCATCAGCTCCGCTGGGCGCTAATAATGACTAGCACAGGCCTTGTGCTGTACTGAGTCTGAGAGGTCTTAGCTTTCCTTCTCTCGTCTGTGTTGAATGAGAAGGTGGATAGGTGAGAGGGTTGCTTGTTCCCCCTTTCCATGTTATGTGTTTTTTCATGCCAAGTAAGACAAACACTTGCAACATTGCAGTGTCTGTCTGTGCTGCAGTTTCCCTGAGGAGTACTATCTGCCAAAGCCTGAGCGGTTAGGTAGCTTGGACTAGAAATGCTCACGATGTGGTTAATAGGCTAAAAACATGTCTAGTTTACATCATAAATATTTCCTCATCTGTAGTGGGTTACCCTTGTTCTGGACACTGTGTGCCATCTTCTGGGTAGCCTGGATAATACAATCGTTTGTTGGTACTGCACATGAACTAGTGCTCACAGCGTGACAGGTAGGTTCAGTGGAAGTGCAGCTTAGTACAATCCTATGTATCGCTTCTTGCGTATGGTCACATTTGAATGGTGGCTAAAACCAAGCTTATAAACAGTAACTGTAAAGTGGCTGTGGGCAGAAGTTCCTTGGCTTCTGTTTATTGTTTTCCTGCTCACATGTGCTTTGGTTTTTCTTGTGTAATACTGAGGGTTTGGAGGTTTTCTTCTGCATCTTTTTGTTCAGAATTTCTTGTTGAAGGTTTCTCACTCGGGTGTTGTGGTTTATTTAATTTTGTGGGACTCAGTATTTATCAGTCAGGATTTACAGTTTACACATTTACTGCTGAGGGCATAGGTTTTAAAATCTAGCCTCAGCCATAAATTGTAAAGCCCCAGCAACCATCTGGGTTCTGAGATTTGCAGTTTTTCAGCTAGAGTTCAGGGTTTACAGCTTATTGTTAAATAGGTCTAAATCCTGAGATAATAAACTTTGGGCTATTAATCCCAGAGAGAAAGGCGCACAAGGTATCGAATAAAATTCCATTTATTGAACGCCAGAAGGAGAAAGAGGTTAGTATGGATAGTTCTGTGTCCTTCAGATTCTGGGAACTCTTGATTTGCAGAGAACCAGAGGGACCTTCAATGAAGGCACAGCGTATCGTGCAGATCCCTTCTGTAGGGAAGTTCCACCAACATCTTGATCTTTAGAGCTCTTACAGCATTTTTTAGAATTCTGTTTGTAATTTCTGTCATCAAACAAAAGGATGTTCATGTGGCAACCTGCTGCTTCACTTTACTATATAGATGTGCAGGTGCTATAATCTCCAGTGCCAAGTGGGAGCTGCCTACAGGCTCCTTTGTTACAGTTAGCCAACTAAGCTTATTCTTTTAGCAAGGGATATGCACAGCACAACACAGGCTGGAAGGTGAAGCTATACGTGCAGCATAGTACAGCTCAGGCCTGCCATCTTCTCAGGTTAACTGCTATGTATATCACTAGCTCCTCAATCATACAGTAGTCATCTGGTTAGGATCACTACAGTAACCTTCCAACCACCCAGCATTCAGCTCTGTGCTCTTATCCGAGGCCTCAGTTTGCTATGATGCAGGAACGATGCACAGAGTCAGACTGCTGAGGCGGCAGGCGACCTGAAAGCTGTGCAAGTTTCTTGCAGAGTCCTAGTCAAGGGATAGGGCAGAGGAATAAACGGGGGAGATCAGGGGTCTTCCTCTCAAATACCAGAGCTGAATCCTATCCCCGAAGGAAAAAGCAGGGGGGGAGGCTCACAGCTGCTCACTGACTTGCCGCAGCAAGGGCAGTAGGAGCTAACCCTTCCCTGCCAGGCTGATGAATGCTGCTCCGGTAATGACTCTTAAGGGGTCACAGGGGAAGGGTGAGCATACTGACACTGAGCCTCATGGCAGACCCACTCCCAGGTGTTAGGTGCATTAATTAATAAATAATTGCTTTGTTCTTTATAATTGTGGCTGCGGGTCCTGCAGTCCCTTTACATTCAGTAAGAAGTGCCTGAGGACAGTACCCAAGGGAGGGAGGCTACCTACTACTTCTGAGGGAGTGGGAGCTGGTCCCAAGGTCTCTTAGACCATTTTTGGGTCACTGGGAGTGTCCCAGAGAACTCCAGCAACATTCACAGGGCTGCTGGGGATTTATGGATGCTTGGGGCTGTTGGTGGCAATTCCCATTATCCCAGGGGCAGCCAGGCCCCACCCAGGGCTGCATGAGGTTCCCCAGGCTGCTCCTGATTTTGCCTAAAGCACCCTGAGATGTTCCCAGTATGTCTAGGGCAGAGGGTTGGGGCCTGTGTGGATGGTGCTACGAGATAGGGATTCTGTGTGCCACCGGGCCTTCTGCTTTTGGCTGGCTGTGCTTCCCAGAGTCATCAGTTTGTTCTGTCACCCTCTGCTGTTTTTCTTTACATTGTACCCCCTAGCTCTCAATTTGTTCTTTTCCCCTTAAAACTCATCCTTTTTCCTTTTTGTGCACCCCAGAGCTTCTCCCTTTTTCTTTAGCAAGCTGCTTTCAGGAGCTGGGGCACACTGCTGCTCTGGTAGCCATAGTTGTCACTGATGAGGCTGATGGTGATGGTTCCTGTTCCTGATGTGCTGCAGCTGTGGGTTGGGAGCCTGTAGACAGAAAGCCCCAGGTGTAGCCAGTGGGGCTAACAGCAATGGCCCCTCTACATTCAACGCACTGTGGTTGAGCAGGGTCTGTACAGCTTGGGGTGGCTGTGCCAGGGTCTATTTGGGATGACGGAGCCACTGTCAAATGTTGCCTGCTAGGACCAGGACAGTGACCTCAACTGCAGAGAAGGTGAGCTGGGACTGGGGGTCAGTGCTCAGGGCTGATGGGGTCCCTGCAGCTGGGAGCACCCTGGATAGTGTGCAGAGGCCAGCATGATGAAATGGGGAGCTGTGCTGGGGCTGTGAGAGGTTGCTGGGGTGAGGGGTAGCCTGGAGCCATGAAAAGGGGGACATGGTGCACCATGGCTCACCTGCAACTGACCCCTGTTCACTTCTTTACCCCAGACACCCCTTCCCTGCAGCTCTCCAGCACCACCCGATACCTCCAGCATGGTCCTGAGCTGTCCCAGGCCCTCCACGCCGCAACTCTCCCCTAGGACCACCATGACGTCCCCCTCTCACGGCTCCAACCTGACCCAGGACCCTCCCAGCACCTCGGGTTGGGTGCCGGGGGTAAGAATCGGCCTATGGGAAAAATGGGAAACCAGCATCACCATACTCTTCCGCAGCTCGCTGTGCTTGCTGCTCTCATTTCGGCTACCCACCCCTCCCGCCCGCGTGCTACGGCACAGTCCAGTACCCGGGACAGCCCGGCCCCGCGGCTCCCCGGGGAGGCCCCTGCCCGCGGATACCCTGAGTGCGCCTCCCGTGCAGGGCGGGAGAAAGGTTTGAGGGGGCGGGAAGGGAGGCGGCAGCGGGATGGGACCGTCGACGGGACTGGGGCAACTCCTGCTCCGGGGCTCTGCACTCGCACCCAGCTCTCCCCGGCTCGGGATAGGATGGGGCTGGACACAGCGAGGGAGCCGCGGGACGGCTTCTCACGGCCGGGCGGAGAGCAGCGCTCGGCCCCGCGGGGCTCCGTGAGGTAGGGTAGGGCCCGGCACCGAGCGGCAGAATGGGCACCAACGGTAGCCCAGAGGAGCGGGATCGGCTCGGCTCGAGCTGGCGGGAGGTATCAGAGCGAAAGGGACGAGAACCGTCGCGGAGCTTCCTGCGGGAGGAAGGTCGAGTCCGCAACCGGAGAGCCGTCGAGCACGCTGCGGCCGCGGCCCGGGCAGCGCTTACGCAAGCGCGGGGACGGGGCGCCTGCGCCGGCCCGGAAAAGCGGCGGCGCTTGTCCCGCTCTGGAGTTTCGTTCCGCTCCGGGCCGTGTGGTGGCCGTGTCGGGGCAGGTGAGAGGGGGGCTACGGGCCCGGCTGGTCTTGGAGTTGGGATCCCCCGGCCGGATCCTCCGCGGGCGGGGCCGGGCTCCGCTCTCCCGGGGCCGGCGGGGGCGGAAGCTGCCCCGGGGTCGTTGCGGAGGGTGGTTCGGGGCCGAGCCCGTGTCCGGCCGGGGGGGAGCGGGGGCAGGGGCAGCCCCATCCCATCCCCGGCTTGCTCCTCGCTGCGGCCGGGCGGCCTCTGCCGCTCCCGGCGCGGGTCGGGCAGCGGCGGCCCGGGGGAGGCTCCTGCGGCGGCGGGCGGGTCCCGGTGCCCGCAGGGGCGGGGAAGGAACCCGGCTGCTGCCGGCGGGGGGTCCTGGAGCGGGTCCAGGCTGGGGTTGGCTGGGCCCGGCTCCCCGCGGGGGCGCTTCGGCTGGGGCGTTTGGGGTGGGGGCCTGGCCGTGCCGCTGATGGCGGGGAAATAAAGCCTGAAACGGCAATCGAGAAGCGGCGCCCTGCCTGTGCTGGGGCTGCCCCGCAGAGGCGTGGGGCCGCGCTCTCCGCAGGTCCCAAGCACTCCCCGAAACTACGTGTGGGGCCCCGGGGGTGCAGGGCTGTGGGGTGGCGACGCTCGGCGTCGCCCGTGGGCGCTGCAGGGTCAGAAATGGAGAACAAGCTTTCTGTTCCTGGGGCTTGACAACAGGCTCGCGTGGCTGATTTGGGGGCTCGGAAACAGACCGAGCTGCCCGGCTTTGGGCCCAGAAACAGAGGTCCGGCCCTGCGTGTTTGGCCCTTGAGAACAGGCTCAGCAGCCGGGTTTTTTGGCTTCCAAATGTGCCCCAAGTCAGCTGGTGTGGGGGCCAAAAGCGGGAGCCGGCTTGGCTGGTTTTGCAGGCAGGTGGGAGGGTGTTGGGGGCTGCGGGGGGAAGCGGGGGGTGGGCAGGGTGTGTGGACCCTCCCTGGAGATGGGGGTCTGGTTGTGTCAGACGCCGAAGTTCGGGAGGCCGGCATGCAGCAGGCCGAACTCAACATCTGTGATGGTCTGTGGGGGGAAAGGCGCTTTTCAGACCCCACGTGCCCTCTCTGAGTCCAGCTCTTCTTTCTGCGCTGCTCAGAATAGTTGTTAAGTAGTTAATCGCCCAAACTAACGAATATTTACTTGGCATGTAACTCTGATGTTTAATCCTAATGCTCCAGTTTTGACAGCAGTTGATAGACAACCTTATGGAAAGCCCAGACCATTGCACGTAGCTGGAGCTTGTAAGGAGAAGCAGCTGAAATCAGCCGGAGCTTCAGTGTGGAGCTGGGGCTTCAAGGAGCCAGAACTGTAGCAAGCGGGAACTGGAACGAGGCGGGGTGTCTGCTGTCTGGAGCGTGCATTAGCCAGAGGCAAAAGTACCTGCGGCTGTAACGAGCAGGAGGTGTGATTAGCTGGAGTGTCTTTTCGCTGGAGCATCCGTCGGCTGGACTGCGCTCCCAGCACGGCCGAAGAGCGGCCGGGTGCAGGCAGGTCTGTCCGCAGCAAGCAGCTCCGAGCAGCAGGGAGGTGAGTTGTCCTTCTGCCAGCGGGGAGCCTGGCCTCTTCCTTCGGGGATGCAATCCACGCCACGCTCCTCTCTCTGCATGGAGGGTCTCTCCCGGTCCGTTCCCACGGGCAGAAGCGAGGTGGGGGTCCCCCGGCTCTCCTGGGGCAGCCCCCCTGCGAGGGGGCGCGGGCGAGGTGTCGTCATCCCCTCGGTACCAGGCAAAGGGGAGACAAACCGGCCGGCGGGAGCTCCTGGGGTGCAGAGCCCTTCCAGCAGAATCCTCCCCTGTCTTTTCACCGTTGGCTGGGTGTGAGAAGCAGGTTCATTTCTTTGTCTCCTCTTCTCCCAGTGTCGCCTTCCGCATCACGCAAAGAAAATCCTGGGTGATTAATTCTGCTTCCTGCTCAGGTAATCGCACGTATCGGGCTGAGGGAGCGGAGAGAAACACTTGCGAGTTCGAGGGCACTACAAATGCTCCACGTTAAACCTACAGAGAAGGCAAATTTGCTGCTAGTGCAGAAAAGCTGATGGAAAAATTGCTGCTAACAGATCGTGCCCTGTTCCTGAACTGGTCCCTTGATGTGTTTTTGTTTCAGGTGAAAGAATGAAATTTCCTGCCTGGTAAATTCAGAGCTGCCTGTTAGCTTCTTTAGGGTCGAGTGTTTCTCTTCTCTCTGTTCATACTGATTTTATGGGCAAGTTGGAAATAGCCTTTACTTTTTTACGTATAACTGAATTTTTAGGAATATGTGGTGTCCCTGTAGTTCACTTTTGAGCACCTAGATGCCAGTAGAAATGTAATGAGTGAAACATGATGGGAACTGGTACTTAAACTTGATTTTTATTTGATTTTTTTTCTCCCCTCCCCCCCTTAAGAGTGTCGATGGCATCTTGTCCCATGGCACAATCCCCATTCCGTTCAGCGGAGTCTTCAGTCTAGGACTTTTAAGTAAAAAAGTTTCTCCTTCCAAAAAGGGACTAGTCATTTCTAGACTTGGAGAGTTGCTTAAGTATGTGGTCGGAATGAAAGCCAACTTTCAGTTGATGTTGCTGCTGTTGGTCTTTGCTTTCATTGATTTCTCCACCACTCCCTCATGGTTGGGAACTCTGAATCGTAATGTTTTTCAGTCTCTAACACATTTCCACCCCCCCAGCCCCCCAAAAAAGGAGAGGCAGTGTCTAAAAGTTAATTAGTTTCCTCACAAATGCGTGAGTAAATAAAATTTGAGTTGTGATGATTAAAACCATAAAAATGACACCAGTCTTGCAGATCTGGACTATTTCTGAACAGGCATTCATCACATGCAAAAGTCGTCAGGGTATGGATCACCTGCGCTTCATGCTCTGACAGGACAAAAGGCTGAGGCAGGGATGAGCTCTGAAAGAAAGAGGAAAAAAAAAAAAAAGGATACAGGGTCACGGTTTTGTTTTGTTGTTGTTTGTTTTTAGAGAGTGCAATATTGACTGCAGAGCCTGCAGAGCTCTTCTGCTGCCTGACCTCTCCTTCTCTTTCATGGCTGTAATTGTTGTTTGGATAATTGTAGAAGAGCAATTAAGTTACTTGCCTCTGTGAATGTGCTGGTAATACCAGGAAGGCAAATGCTTGAACCAGTAGTGAATAACTTGGCGACAAGTAGAATTCCCGAAGGAAGAACAGCAGCAGCAACAGGACGCAAATAGCAAGTGACCAAAAATTGTGTGTGTCAAACGCATCAAAGCTTTATTGCCGAATGTTGTTTGGCAATATGTTCCAAATGGCTTTTTTTGGTAAACGTAAATTTTCAGGAAGTTCAGGGTTGCGTGTGGCAAAACGTGTCCCTCTGCGTACGCGTCCTGCTATGTAAATAGCATGGGTCAATGGCAAGTCCAGCGGCAGGGCTGCTGTGCCCTACTCTCGATGTTGCCGTAGTAGTGTTGCGGTATTTAGACCTTAACGGACGGGCTGAG
The DNA here is from genome assembly GCF_929443795.1 of Astur gentilis. Taxonomy (NCBI): domain Eukaryota; kingdom Metazoa; phylum Chordata; class Aves; order Accipitriformes; family Accipitridae; genus Astur; species Astur gentilis. Next base: position 44,735,171 of record NC_064886.1, read on the forward strand.
GAATGGAAGGAGAATGCCCGTTTTCTGTAAGGGCTCAGAATGCCGACCCTTTTCTCTGCCTGCCGCTCCCCTGTGCATGAGATGAAGCTGTTTTCTTTTTCTCCCTTGTTCCTGGTCTAAATATTTCTGGAGCTGTTGCTGCTTTGGCTTTGCAATTGGTGTTACTGCATTTTTGTAGTGTTTTAGCAAATGGGTCGTTTCTACTGTGGCGAAGCATCGAGATACGGTTTTCAGTTTAAAGTGTCAGAAACTACGTTCACCGAAACCGGTAACTCACGGCACAGGTGAAACCGATCTGGCACGTGCAGCTGTGCTCGCAGGGATGCTTGGTGGCTCCTCATCAAAACGGCAGGCTATGTGCCTGGACATCCATAGGGTTGCGCTCTGGGTCTGAGAGCGTTAGCGTATTTTTGCTGTTGGAAGATGGAATGGAGCATGTGTCTGTTAAATCTCAGGGCAGTCAAAAGCTAGGAGGGACCCTGAGCAGGTTTGGTGGCACAACTGCGGTTTTAAAAGGTCTTGCCCATTTGGAGCAATGGCCTGGAAAAAATCATTCCTTTTTTGCAACGAGGCGGTTCACAAGGACAGTTGTGTTGCTGTGCTCTTTAGCAAAAATACTCAACTTGGGACGTATAGGCTGATGAAGCCTTGGCTATACTAAGGCTTGAGAAAATGTATGTAGGTCTCTATGTCTGTCACCTGCGTATATCTAGGAAAGTGAGTTCTAGTGAAAGTAAAGTTGCCACTGAGTCAAAAAAGAAAGGAAAAAAAAAAAAAGGCACGGTTGTCTAAAAAATGCAAAAGCTCTAGTGGCCTGTGTCAACAACTGTACTGAAGATGACGCAAAAATACTTTTTCCTCCGCTCAGTTGTACTGTCTTCACAAACCTTCATCAAAAAAAAGGCAGCTTTGGATTCCTACCCAGCTTTGTGCTAATGTTTTGGGTTTTTTTCTTCTCTCAGCTGGATGTCAGCTGGCGCTCTTTTGCTGTGGTTGCCCTTTCTTCTGCCGTGATGGTACGAGACAGATGGAAAGATTCCGTAGTGGCCTACAAGTACAAGGTACGCCTATGATGTGTGTCTGCATTTTTGCAAAGGTACTTGCGGTATGGACTTTAACATTGAGAGTTGTGCCAACTCTCCTTCTACTTTTTTTTACATGAAATATTTTATCACAAATACTAAAAATAAGTTCTGTTCTGGAGCATGTTACACCTATACAAAGTTTACTTCCCTCAGTTTATTTTCTCTTCCTGAAAGCATATTCTTCTGTTTCTGTGTGCTTGCTAGTAAATGATACTGTGAAAATAATTTTGTACTAAAAGAGGGAAGAAACTGTTTGTAAGTGTTCAGCTGCTCAGAAGAAACAGACTTTGTTTTCATGATAAAACCTTTATGCTTTTACAGTCAATGAGTTTTTTAAAATATCTTACAGGAGTACTCAAAAATGTTACTGAGATAATTAGCATCTGTACTAAAAGCAATCAAGGTCAAAGAAGAGACGTGGACAAAACGGGACAAATGGGTGTCGCATCTGTGTGTTTTCCAGGCTTTCCCAGGAAGCATTAGCAGCCTTGTAACTAGTGACAGTGAGTCCTGAGGTGGTTTTGATGAGTTACTGCTTCAGTAATGTATTTTTTCCTTTAACCTACAGTGTGTAATTTTGACTTCAGTTGGAAAGAGATTTTTCCAAAATGGAAGTCTTTCTCTCTCAAAGAAATTTTGTTTTATGAACTTCCCATCAGAGTGGATCTTCAGAGGTGATCGACTTGACAGTAGAAGTCATCAGTAATGAGACTTTTCACTCTCTAAAAAAAGAAAAAAAAAAAAAAAAAAGTTAATTTCCTTCCAAAGACCCAAGCACAGCCCATCTTCCTAAAGTTGATGGCATCACTGGTCTTTGGTTTCTCAGTTGTAACAGTTGAGATAACATGAAAACGTGTTGCTCTGCATGCTTCAGTACTGCCAAAAGCATTAGGAAATCTGCCAGTCCTTTTTGGTAGTCTGAGGTATTGCAGCACTGGGGATTTTACAAATTGACTTGCATTGTTTAAACTGTAACTGCCAAATAGCTGTAGTGTATGATTTGTTAGGCAGATTAGGTATTTTTCTAAACGTTTAAAAAGAGAGGCAACTGAATGTTATGGGGTTTTTTTTCCCTGATGTTTTGATTGAGTGCTCTGAAGTACTTTCTTTCTGTCTGGCTTTCAATGGTGCGTTTCCCTGGCAGTTCAGTAGCACCTCTCCTGGGCAGCTCAGCTGGCCAGGTGTCCCTCTGCGTTATGTAACACACACACACAAAAAACCCTAGTCCCATTATAACTGTGTACTTTGGAGAGAGATAATTCAATGGTATGAATTCAGAGCTGTGCAAGTTAAGGTAATGGAAAAGGAAAATCAAATACTTTTATAGTGTAAGTATTTTTATTGGATCTATAGAAACATGGGCACACCTTTTTAGTGTAAAGTGAATTATTGAGATTTATTCTTTATTTTTCATTTTGCTCTTTGGAGTTTTCCACTTCACTTTCAGCTTTATTCACCAACCAAGATGCAAAGCAGCAGCGCAAGGGCTGTAGCTGTTGTGGTGGATCCCTAAGTGTAGATTCTGATTGCGTACGACCTCTCCTGCAGCCTCCCGGGGTTATCTCCCTGCAGCAGTGCTGTAAGGAAGGGAGGAGACGTTTTCCAACACCGGCAAGAGTGTTTACTTGTATGCTAAGAAGGTGTTCAAAATGGTATCGATTAGCCTAAATGCTGATTTTAAGTGTTCAAATCGCTCTTAACTTTTAAAGGAAGTGGTGTATTTCGAGCTGACCTGTTTACCTGGAATCCTGCTTTAGCTCAGCGACTCTTCTTGTGCACCCCCAGCCTCTGCTGGCGGGGCGGTATGAGAAGCTGGAAGGTCCTTGACTTAGTATAAACACTGCTTAGCAACAACTGCAGCATCGGTGTGTTGTCAACATTGTTCTCATCCTAAATCCAAAATGGCCCTGTACCAGCTACTCAGAAGAAAATGAACTTTATTCCAGCTGAAACCAGGACAACCCCAAACCCCCTGATTCTGGGTCTGCAATGGAAAAAAAATAAACAAATTTAGGACTCCTGGGAAAACCAAATCCGCCTGGATTTGTGCAGCTGGAAAGCAAAAAAACCCCACCCCATTTTCATGCACAAACCACAACCAAAAGATCACCCCTTTTTATGTTGTGGAAAAGCACTGAAACACACCCCAAACTGAGTATTTTGAAAGAGCAAAAAACTCCCCAGTTTGGGGAAGACTGGGGGTGAAGCACAGGCAGTTTGAGGGGCATTGCTGGGGGTCCTCCCAGTGTGGATGATTTGGTGTGGGTGCTCTGTTGCGGGTTATCCCAGGTGAGTTACCTGCTGTGGATCATCCTGGGTGGACTGCCTGGGGTGGGTCATCCCCACCCGTGTCCCCCTATGCACCTCTGTACCCTCACCTACCCTCTCCCTTGTGTTTCTCCCCCATATGGCCCCTGCTGCTCCAGCCCACCCCCTTCACCCATGCGAGTTTTTTTTAACCCATGCGAGTTGTTTCCCCCCGCATCCCTTGCTCTTCTATCTCCCGTCCTGTCCCGTCCACCCCAGCTTCCTTTCCCTCCTCCATATTCCATGCCCCCCCCCCCCCCCCCCCCGCCCATCATCCATCAGGCTCCAGACCCCTGGCATGCTGTCTGCACCCCATTCTCTGTCATTTTTGTTTCTTTTCCTTACAAGTTGTTGTTTCTTTTAAATGATTAAACTGTTTTCGTTTCAAGCCACAAGTTTTCTCACTTTTGCCTTTCCGATTGTCTCCCCGTCCCACCGAGGGTGGGGGAGCGAGTGAGCGGTTATGTGGGGCTTTGGTGCCGGCTGGTGTTAAACCACGACATGAGGTGAGTTGCAAGCCCTGCCTGGCTAATGCTGGAGGCTCTCTATGTTCCTCCTGCCACCTTGACGGCCTGTTCTTGTTCTTCATTGCTGCCTTATAGCGAGCGCCTCTTGCTCTGTAAGCAGCAGTACTTGGGCCGTGCAGGTACTGCGTGTTGCAGGCAGCAGCAAAGGGCAATTGTGACGCTTGCTGGCAGGAGCGGCAAGGAGTGCGGAGCCACGCTCCTGTAGGGAGCAAAGATGGAACCTCGAGGGCTCTATGGTTATCTGCTGAGGACATCTAATATCCCGACATGCCTCTTTGCTTTCCCTGCTTCACGTCTGATCACTTTGCACGCCGGAGGGCAGGGCGGTAAGTAACACCGTGCAGCGTCTCTTCGATAAGAGACAAGCCTGTGCAAGAAGCCTTGCGTGCGTGCAGGATTAGAGCAGAGTTCTGATAGCACAGAGGTGCGCCCACCCCAACTAAGCCCCAGGGTCGCCAGGGTATCGCTCACTTGCAGGTGGGCCGCTTGCATCTGGTGCTCTGGGACGCAGCGTTTCCTGCCGAACAGAGCTGCCCCTCTGGCACAAAGCAGCTTTGGGTCTCTTGTGGCCTGCCTTCAGGCTGTCAGCTGAACCAGGCGTTATTTTTTGTTTTAAACCTCTCGCCAGCATCTGTTGACTGGCTGCTGTCACTCCCGCAACCCTGATGCCACATGCAGAGGGATACAGCAGTCCCTGGTGGTCCAGGGGACCACCCCCCCTTCCCCCCCCTTTGCAGGTTCCCTGTGCTGCTTCTCCTCTCTAGATAATGGGGTGGGGGGGCAGGGACAGAAGCGACCACCCGCATTGTCTGTTCTTTGCACTTGACTGCTGTAAATGCTCCAGCTGCTTGGGTGCTTTTGGGAATGGAGGCGATGAAAAGGACTGCCCGGGCTGCGAGTGGGGAAAGGGCAGGGCAATGTAAGCCCTGTGCCCCCAGTAAGTAGTTGCTGCCTGCGGCTGGTCTCTACTGGGCTGAGCTGTCAGTCGTCCCTCATTCAGCTGATGCTCAGAAGAGGATTGTTGCGGGGATGCTGCTGCCCGGCAACCAAAATTCGGTACTACAGCTCGGAAGCTGCAAAGGTGCGGTGGTGCCCCTGTAACGGCACCCATGGTGTAATGAACGAGTTAACTTTGTTCATGAAATTGGGAAGGGAGAAGAGACATATTGAAAGTTAGCAGATGCCTTGTGTAAATAACAAAGCTTGCTTAATTGGTGCGTAAAGGTCACGGGAAGAGGGCAACGGCTATAACTTACTAGCTAAGGAGGGAAAAAAACAACAGCTGTAATCTACCAGATAAGGGGATGGACTCTGCCAAAACTGTACTTTTTCACATCAGAAGACATTCTACATCAAAAGGCACTCGTCCTTGAGAAGATAGACCAAATCTGCTTAGTAACAGACCTGCATGAATGAAGAAAGAAGAAACAGGACAAGGCGGAGACTTGCAAGAAAGAGGTGCATGAACTGTATATAAGGAATGTAACTATAACATAAAGTTGTGAGCTTGTGGCGGAGCACTGCATCCCCGGCTGCCCAGCGCTGTTTTGCTCTCTTATCGCTTGCTAATAAATTCGACTTTTTTTATTCACTATAAATTGGCTCCTCCAGTTTGTCACGAGTGTCTATAACAAATTTGGTGCTGTGACTCGGATCCAGGTTCTTTGGTGCGGGCCTTCACAAGCGGGGAGGCGCCCTATCCCCGGATAGCCCCGTCTTGAGGAGGTGCCGCCACCACACCCTGGACCCGCGAACCCCTTTAAATTATGATAATTGAGCAAAAGAACCTGCAGGACCCCTTAAATTTTGTGCACGAAGACCAAGCGAAGACCCCAGGAGCGGGTAAGTATATGAGTTGTGAGCCGTTTGGTTGGGGTGGTTATCCCGAGGTGCGACTGTGTGAGAGGTCTCTCTGAGATTACACGAGTGCAGACCCTCCAGTAGTGCAGTTCTCGTAGCCCGCAAGGGAGCGAGTCACGACCGAGGGGAAGTGAGTGTGTGTGTGGATAAGGGCACCTTGGAAGATGGGACAGAGGAAAAGCAAGCCCTCTGGATCCATGGGGATGGGGAAGAAAGATAAGTTACCAGGCACACCCTGATAGTTCCTTAGGGCTGATGATAAGATATTGGGACAGTTCACCAAAGAGAAAAGTCTAAAGAAAAAATGATTAATTATTGTATTGAGATTTGGGGTGGGAAACCTCTCCGCAATCCTCATATACTCTGGCCCGTGTTCGGGTCTTCTGAGGATTGGATATGTCAAGCTCTGAATGTATATGTGAACCAAAAAGAACCTTTTAGTTTAGAAGAAAGTGAATATGCCAGCCTCTGGATAATATCCTCGGCTAGAAATTATATTTTTGCCTTAACTGAAAAGAAAAAGACGAAGGGACCCCCACGTGAACAGTGGGACCCAACTAACCAACCCTCCCCACCCCCGTATGTCCCGGCTCCGAATCCCCCGCCATCCCCAAATCCATCACCCCCTCCATCCCCACCCCGAATATATCCTCAATTACCCACTCACCTGACCCCTTCTGCCCCGGTAAAAACAGAGGGGATGAAAAATCAAAGTGGGACTCAGAGAGACCAGAAAACAACATATTTTTTGCCCCTAAGAGAAGCTGCCATGGGGGGAAATCAGGGTGGAGTAGGATTTGTATCGGTACTCATAAATTCTGGGGATGTCTGAGAATTTAAGAAGGAAATGAGAAGTTTACTCGAGGACCCTCTAAGGGTCTCCGAAAGACTAGATCAATTTTTAGACCCTAGTGTTTACACCTGGGATGAAATTCAGGCTATCTTAAGAATACTCTTCACATCTGAAGAAAGGGATATGACTAGGAGATCAGGGATGAGACACTGGGACCAAAGACATCAACATAGGCCCCAGGGAGATGTGAAATAGCCCCTACAGAAACCAAGTTGGAACCATCAAGTTGCAGGAGATTGTGAGTGATTTGAGAGACATGGTGATTTGGGGAGTGCGGGAAACGGTTCCCAGAGGTCAGGATGTAAATGGAGCCTTCGGTGAGTGTCGGAGGGGATATGAAGCTCTGACTGACTAGTTGGAAAGACTGGAGAGAGGTTTGCAGTTGTGTTCTGGAGTTGGCCCTGATGCAGCCGTGGGTCAAGCCCTGCTGAGGACAGAGTTTGTGGCTGGATTGTAAGTGGACATAAGAAAGAAATTAGAGAAGTTAAAAGACTGGCAGGACAAAGGGTTAGATGAGTTGTTGAGGGAGACTCAGAAGGTGTACGTATGTGGAGATGAGGAAAGCCGACTGGACCGGAAAGTAGAGAAGCAGAAGTTGAATGCTATTGTTGTGAGAAGAGAGGGCACTTGAAGCGGAGTTGTGAAAGGAAACAGTAGGATGAACAGATGTTTGGAGGTGAATGGGGGGGTCAGGAGCTCTGCTTATTGGGGACTGGAACATCTACGGAGCCCCGAGTGGAATTGAAGTTGAGTCCCCAAAGGGAGGGAGTGCAGTTTTTGGTGGCTGCAGGGGCCGAAGGATCCACCGTTCAGGGGCTGCCCTCCGGCTACACCCTTGCTGGGAACACCGTGAATATTGTAGGTGCAAAAGGGAAACCTTTTGAGGTCCTTGGTGATTTGCTCTGGCTCCCTGGGGCGGAATACGGTTTGTTAAGAAGGGATTTGATTTTGAAATTGAACTTGAGCATTCAGGGTCAGGGAGAGGAGTCCGGCTCCGTGCGGTCGCGGCGGAGCCGGCGCTGCAGTGGCAGCGGACAACGTCCTTTGTTGCAGCAGCAGCGGCGGCGGCAGCCCCCCCCCCCCCCCCCGGCAACGGCCGCCGCCTCTCCTCGCGCCGCGGGGCTGTAATGAAAGTCAACTCTGTAAACAGCCAAAGAGAGTGGGGCTTTCTGTGCGACTGCTGTATCGCTATCGATGACAACAATTCAGATGCACTGTGCTACCACAAGGGTTCACAGAGTCACCAAATCTATTTGGACAAACTTTAGAGAAAATTTTACAAGATTTCACTTCTACCCAGAGAAGTCAAGTTATTACAGTATGTGGATGATCTATTAATAGCAGGAGAAACTAAAGAAGGAACCCAAGAAACCACTATGAAATTGTAAAACCCCCACAAACTAAAAAGGAAATTTGACAAATATTGGGATTACTAAGATATTGTAAACTATAGCTTAAAAACTACAGTGAAAAGGTGAAATTAACTAATAACCAACTTAAATGGTCTACAAAAGATGATCAAAAATTAGAGGAAATAAAAAGGGCATTAATACAGACACCTGTATTAAGCCTCACAGATTAAAAAAAAAAAAGAAAAAAAAGAAAAAAAAAAAGAGAACTTTTTTTGTGTGTGTAAATAGTCCTTACTCAAAACTGGGCAGGAATTAAGAAACCCATGAGGTACTGTTCTAAGTTACTTGATCCAGTAAGCAGAGAATGCCCTACTTGTCTCCAAGCTTTAGTCACTACGGCGTTATTAATAGAAAAAGTTAGAAAGATTACCTTTAGTACCCCTTTAAAGGTATATACTCCACATAATGTCAGAAGTGTTTACAACAGAAAGTGAAAAAATGGCTAACAGATAGCTGGATCCTAAAATATGAAGCAATATTAATTAACTCCCCCAATTTAAAACTGAGAGTAACCTCGGCTCAGAATCCAACACATTTTGTTTGGAAAACCATCAAAGAAATTACAACATAACTGCTTAGAGGTAATTGAGACCCAGACTAAAGTGAGACAATAATTAATAAGGACCTAAAACATGTAAAATCAGGTCCTCTAAACCCATCATAGTCAGCTCAGGCTTGTGAGCTGTATGCCCCATAAAGGGCCCTAGAATTAATTAAAAAAAAAAAAAGGGGGACTATATTTACAGATTACAAAAATACATATGGAGTAGTTCACACTTTTGGAAAAATTTGAAAAGAAAAAGGTTTAATTAATACTCAAGGGAGAAATCTTATACATCAGAAATTAATAAGAAAAATTTTAAGAACATTAAGAAAACCAAAAGAGATAACAATAGTACACGAGAGAACATCAAGAGAAATTAGATTACCGAATCAGAGAAAATAATTTGTCAAATAGAGAGACCCAGGAAACAGCCCTGAGGACTCAGATCACCAAAAGTAACATAGTAGTTTTCTTTATGTTCCTATATAATAGTTCTAAGAGTAAAATATGTTACTCTGCTGTAAAACTTCTGTGACAAGGAATTGTGTTTTGCCTCTGAATATTTAAGGTTGCCAGTAAACTATTCTTGTTGGCAGGGCAGATTTTTCACACTGCTTGGGACCCACAAAGATCTATAATTTGCTATTATGTTTCTGCATGCAGCCTCTGCATCATGTGGGAGCAAAGAAATGCTCCTGCTGCCTTGCAGCCCTGCCACTCCACAAGTCCCAGGATACCTCGGAGCTCTGCACATCCACATCGGTTCTCCTTGGGTGGACATTCCCAGAAGAATTACGCTGCTGTGAGCATGCAAAGCTGTGTAATTCAAGCCACTTGAAGGAGACACAAAAAATTTGCACATTTTCTCCTTAATAAACAGTCCCTCTGGACACAGAAGTCACAGACTGTCTCTGCTCAGCAGCACGTGGGATAACTGCGCATCAGTCACATCCTACACTTTCTGCGTGTTGTTTCTTTCTTTTGCAGCACTTACAGATATCTACTGGGGAATATGGTAATCCCAAAACACTGCTGCCTCCATGCTACACGATTTATCATTCATCAACATTAGCTGTGTTCATGCATTATAAAGTACTGGCTTATTTGTACAGGAAGGAAAGACAAATTAGGAAGTTTGTGTACTAACATTTTACCTGCCCTGGCTTACTGGATCAAGTAACTTGGAACAGTACCTCACGGGTTTCTTAATTCCTGCCCAGTTTTGAGTAAGGACTATTTACACACACAAAAAAAGTTCTCTTTTTTTTTTTCTTTTTTTTCTTTTTTTTTTTTTAATCTGTGAGGCTTAATACAGGTGTCTGTATTAATGCCCTTTTTATTTCCTCTAATTTTTGATCATCTTTTGTAGACCATTTAAGTTGGTTATTAGTTAATTTCACCTTTTCACTGTAGTTTTTAAGCTATAGTTTACAATATCTTAGTAATCCCAATATTTGTCAAATTTCCTTTTTAGTTTGTGGGGGTTTTACAATTTCATAGTGGTTTCTTGGGTTCCTTCTTTAGTTTCTCCTGCTATTAATAGATCATCCACATACTGTAATAACTTGACTTCTCTGGGTAGAAGTGAAATCTTGTAAAATTTTCTCTAAAGTTTGTCCAAATAGATTTGGTGACTCTGTGAACCCTTGTGGTAGCACAGTGCATCTGAATTGTTGTCATCGATAGCGATACAGCAGTCGCACAGAAAGCCCCACTCTCTTTGGCTGTTTACAGAGTTGACTTTCATTACAGCCCCGCGGCGCGAGGAGAGGCGGCGGCCGTTGCCGGGGGGGGGGGGGGGGGCTGCCGCCGCCGCTGCTGCTGCAACAAAGGACGTTGTCCGCTGCCACTGCAGCGCCGGCTCCGCCGCGACCGCACGGAGCCGGACTCCTCTCCCTGACCCTGAATGCTCAAGTTCAATTTCAAAATCAAATCCCTTCTTAACAAACCGTATTCCGCCCCAGGGAGCCAGAGCAAATCACCAAGGACCTCAAAAGGTTTCCCTTTTGCACCTACAATATTCACGGTGTTCCCAGCAAGGGTGTAGCCGGAGGGCAGCCCCTGAACGGTGGATCCTTCGGCCCCTGCAGCCACCAAAAACTGCACTCCCTCCCTTTGGGGACTCAACTTCAATTCCACTCGGGGCTCCGTAGATGTTCCAGTCCCCAATAAGCAGAGCTCCTGACCCCCCCATTCACCTCCAAACATCTGTTCATCCTACTGTTTCCTTTCACAACTCCGCTTCAAGTGCCCTCTCTTCTCACAACAATAGCATTCAACTTCTGCTTCTCTACTTTCCGGTCCAGTCGGCTTTCCTCATCTCCACATACGTACACCTTCTGAGTCTCCCTCAACAACTCATCTAACCCTTTGTCCTGCCAGTCTTTTAACTTCTCTAATTTCTTTCTTATGTCCACTTACAATCCAGCCACAAACTCTGTCCTCAGCAGGGCTTGACCCACGGCTGCATCAGGGCCAACTCCAGAACACAACTGCAAACCTCTCTCCAGTCTTTCCAACTAGTCAGTCAGAGCTTCATATCCCCTCCGACACTCACCGAAGGCTCCATTTACATCCTGACCTCTGGGAACCGTTTCCCGCACTCCCCAAATCACCATGTCTCTCAAATCACTCACAATCTCCTGCAACTTGATGGTTCCAACTTGGTTTCTGTAGGGGCTATTTCACATCTCCCTGGGGCCTATGTTGATGTCTTTGGTCCCAGTGTCTCATCCCTGATCTCCTAGTCATATCCCTTTCTTCAGATGTGAAGAGTATTCTTAAGATAGCCTGAATTTCATCCCAGGTGTAAACACTAGGGTCTAAAAATTGATCTAGTCTTTCGGAGACCCTTAGAGGGTCCTCGAGTAAACTTCTCATTTCCTTCTTAAATTCTCAGACATCCCCAGAATTTATGAGTACCGATACAAATCCTACTCCACCCTGATTTCCCCCCATGGCAGCTTCTCTTAGGGGCAAAAAATATGTTGTTTTCTGGTCTCTCTGAGTCCCACTTTGATTTTTCATCCCCTCTGTTTTTACCGGGGCAGAAGGGGTCAGGTGAGTGGGTAATTGAGGATATATTCGGGGTGGGGATGGAGGGGGTGATGGATTTGGGGATGGCGGGGGATTCGGAGCCGGGACATACGGGGGTGGGGAGGGTTGGTTAGTTGGGTCCCACTGTTCACGTGGGGGTCCCTTCGTCTTTTTCTTTTCAGTTAAGGCAAAAATATAATTTCTAGCCGAGGATATTATCCAGAGGCTGGCATATTCACTTTCTTCTAAACTAAAAGGTTCTTTTTGGTTCACATATACATTCAGAGCTTGACATATCCAATCCTCAGAAGACCCGAACACGGGCCAGAGTATATGAGGATTGCGGAGAGGTTTCCCACCCCAAATCTCAATACAATAATTAATCATTTTTTCTTTAGACTTTTCTCTTTGGTGAACTGTCCCAATATCTTATCATCAGCCCTAAGGAACTATCAGGGTGTGCCTGGTAACTTATCTTTCTTCCCCATCCCCATGGATCCAGAGGGCTTGCTTTTCCTCTGTCCCATCTTCCAAGGTGCCCTTATCCACACACACACTCACTTCCCCTCGGTCGTGACTCGCTCCCTTGCGGGCTACGAGAACTGCACTACTGGAGGGTCTGCACTCGTGTAATCTCAGAGAGACCTCTCACACAGTCGCACCTCGGGATAACCACCCCAACCAAACGGCTCACAACTCATATACTTACCCGCTCCTGGGGTCTTCGCTTGGTCTTCGTGCACAAAATTTAAGGGGTCCTGCAGGTTCTTTTGCTCAATTATCATAATTTAAAGGGGTTCGCGGGTCCAGGGTGTGGTGGCGGCACCTCCTCAAGACGGGGCTATCCGGGGATAGGGCGCCTCCCCGCTTGTGAAGGCCCGCACCAAAGAACCTGGATCCGAGTCACAGCACCAAATTTGTTATAGACACTCGTGACAAACTGGAGGAGCCAATTTATAGTGAATAAAAAAAGTCGAATTTATTAGCAAGCGATAAGAGAGCAAAACAGCGCTGGGCAGCCGGGGATGCAGTGCTCCGCCACAAGCTCACAACTTTATGTTATAGTTACATTCCTTATATACAGTTCATGCACCTCTTTCTTGCAAGTCTCCGCCTTGTCCTGTTTCTTCTTTCTTCATTCATGCAGGTCTGTTACTAAGCAGATTTGGTCTATCTTCTCAAGGACGAGTGCCTTTTGATGTAGAATGTCTTCTGATGTGAAAAAGTACAGTTTTGGCAGAGTCCATCCCCTTATCTGGTAGATTACAGCTGTTGTTTTTTTCCCTCCTTAGCTAGTAAGTTATAGCCGTTGCCCTCTTCCCGTGACCTTTACGCACCAATTAAGCAAGCTTTGTTATTTACACAAGGCATCTGCTAACTTTCAATATGTCTCTTCTCCCTTCCCAATTTCATGAACAAAGTTAACTCGTTCATTACACCATGGGTGCCGTTACAGGGGCACCACCGCACCTTTGCAGCTTCCGAGCTGTAGTACCGAATTTTGGTTGCCGGGCAGCAGCATCCCCGCAACAATCCTCTTCTGAGCATCAGCTGAATGAGGGACGACTGACAGCTCAGCCCAGTAGAGACCAGCCGCAGGCAGCAACTACTTACTGGGGGCACAGGGCTTACATTGCCCTGCCCTTTCCCCACTCGCAGCCCGGGCAGTCCTTTTCATCGCCTCCATTCCCAAAAGCACCCAAGCAGCTGGAGCATTTACAGCAGTCAAGTGCAAAGAACAGACAATGCGGGTGGTCGCTTCTGTCCCTGCCCCCCCCCCCCATTATCTAGAGAGGAGAAGCAGCACAGGGAACCTGCAAAGGGGGGGGAAGGGGGGGTGGTCCCCTGGACCACCAGGGACTGCTGTATCCCTCTGCATGTGGCATCAGGGTTGCGGGAGTGACAGCAGCCAGTCAACAGATGCTGGCGAGAGGTTTAAAACAAAAAATAACGCCTGGTTCAGCTGACAGCCTGAAGGCAGGCCACAAGAGACCCAAAGCTGCTTTGTGCCAGAGGGGCAGCTCTGTTCGGCAGGAAACGCTGCGTCCCAGAGCACCAGATGCAAGCGGCCCACCTGCAAGTGAGCGATACCCTGGCGACCCTGGGGCTTAGTTGGGGTGGGCGCACCTCTGTGCTATCAGAACTCTGCTCTAATCCTGCACGCACGCAAGGCTTCTTGCACAGGCTTGTCTCTTATCGAAGAGACGCTGCACGGTGTTACTTACCGCCCTGCCCTCCGGCGTGCAAAGTGATCAGACGTGAAGCAGGGAAAGCAAAGAGGCATGTCGGGATATTAGATGTCCTCAGCAGATAACCATAGAGCCCTCGAGGTTCCATCTTTGCTCCCTACAGGAGCGTGGCTCCGCACTCCTTGCCGCTCCTGCCAGCAAGCGTCACAATTGCCCTTTGCTGCTGCCTGCAACACGCAGTACCTGCACGGCCCAAGTACTGCTGCTTACAGAGCAAGAGGCGCTCGCTATAAGGCAGCAATGAAGAACAAGAACAGGCCGTCAAGGTGGCAGGAGGAACATAGAGAGCCTCCAGCATTAGCCAGGCAGGGCTTGCAACTCACCTCATGTCGTGGTTTAACACCAGCCGGCACCAAAGCCCCACATAACCGCTCACTCGCTCCCCCACCCTCGGTGGGACGGGGAGACAATCGGAAAGGCAAAAGTGAGAAAACTTGTGGCTTGAAACGAAAACAGTTTAATCATTTAAAAGAAACAACAACTTGTAAGGAAAAGAAACAAAAATGACAGAGAATGGGGTGCAGACAGCATGCCAGGGGTCTGGAGCCTGATGGATGATGGGCGGGGGGGGGGGGGGGGGGGCATGGAATATGGGGGGGGGAAAGGAAGCGGGGGTGGACGGGACAGGACGGGAGATAGAAGAGCAAGGGATGCGGGGGGAAACAACTCGCATGGGTTAAAAAAAACTCGCATGGGTGAAGGGGGTGGGCTGGAGCAGCAGGGGCCATATGGGGGAGAAACACAAGGGAGAGGGTAGGTGAGGGTACAGAGGTGCATAGGGGGACACGGGTGGGGATGACCCACCCCAGGCAGTCCACCCAGGATGATCCACAGCAGGTAACTCACCTGGGATAACCCGCAACAGAGCACCCACACCAAATCATCCACACTGGGAGGACCCCCAGCAATGCCCCTCAAACTGCCTGTGCTTCACCCCCAGTCTTCCCCAAACTGGGGAGTTTTTTGCTCTTTCAAAATACTCAGTTTGGGGTGTGTTTCAGTGCTTTTCCACAACATAAAAAGGGGTGATCTTTTGGTTGTGGTTTGTGCATGAAAATGGGGTGGGGTTTTTTGCTTTCCAGCTGCACAAATCCAGGCGGATTTGGTTTTCCCAGGAGTCCTAAATTTGTTTATTTTTTTTCCATTGCAGACCCAGAATCAGGGGGTTTGGGGTTGTCCTGGTTTCAGCTGGAATAAAGTTCATTTTCTTCTGAGTAGCTGGTACAGGGCCATTTTGGATTTAGGATGAGAACAATGTTGACAACACACCGATGCTGCAGTTGTTGCTAAGCAGTGTTTATACTAAGTCAAGGACCTTCCAGCTTCTCATACCGCCCCGCCAGCAGAGGCTGGGGGTGCACAAGAAGAGTCGCTGAGCTAAAGCAGGATTCCAGGTAAACAGGTCAGCTCGAAATACACCACTTCCTTTAAAAGTTAAGAGCGATTTGAACACTTAAAATCAGCATTTAGGCTAATCGATACCATTTTGAACACCTTCTTAGCATACAAGTAAACACTCTTGCCGGTGTTGGAAAACGTCTCCTCCCTTCCTTACAGCACTGCTGCAGGGAGATAACCCCGGGAGGCTGCAGGAGAGGTCGTACGCAATCAGAATCTACACTTAGGGATCCACCACAACAGCTACAGCCCTTGCGCTGCTGCTTTGCATCTTGGTTGGTGAATAAAGCTGAAAGTGAAGTGGAAAACTCCAAAGAGCAAAATGAAAAATAAAGAATAAATCTCAATAATTCACTTTACACTAAAAAGGTGTGCCCATGTTTCTATAGATCCAATAAAAATACTTACACTATAAAAGTATTTGATTTTCCTTTTCCATTACCTTAACTTGCACAGCTCTGAATTCATACCATTGAATTATCTCTCTCCAAAGTACACAGTTATAATGGGACTAGGGTTTTTTGTGTGTGTGTGTTACATAACGCAGAGGGACACCTGGCCAGCTGAGCTGCCCAGGAGAGGTGCTACTGAACTGCCAGGGAAACGCACCATTGAAAGCCAGACAGAAAGAAAGTACTTCAGAGCACTCAATCAAAACATCAGGGAAAAAAAACCCCATAACATTCAGTTGCCTCTCTTTTTAAATGTTTAGAAAAATACCTAATCTGCCTAACAAATCATACACTACAGCTATTTGGCAGTTACAGTTTAAACAATGCAAGTCAATTTGTAAAATCCCCAGTGCTGCAATACCTCAGACTACCAAAAAGGACTGGCAGATTTCCTAATGCTTTTGGCAGTACTGAAGCATGCAGAGCAACACGTTTTCATGTTATCTCAACTGTTACAACTGAGAAACCAAAGACCAGTGATGCCATCAACTTTAGGAAGATGGGCTGTGCTTGGGTCTTTGGAAGGAAATTAACTTTTTTTTTTTTTTTTTCTTTTTTTAGAGAGTGAAAAGTCTCATTACTGATGACTTCTACTGTCAAGTCGATCACCTCTGAAGATCCACTCTGATGGGAAGTTCATAAAACAAAATTTCTTTGAGAGAGAAAGACTTCCATTTTGGAAAAATCTCTTTCCAACTGAAGTCAAAATTACACACTGTAGGTTAAAGGAAAAAATACATTACTGAAGCAGTAACTCATCAAAACCACCTCAGGACTCACTGTCACTAGTTACAAGGCTGCTAATGCTTCCTGGGAAAGCCTGGAAAACACACAGATGCGACACCCATTTGTCCCGTTTTGTCCACGTCTCTTCTTTGACCTTGATTGCTTTTAGTACAGATGCTAATTATCTCAGTAACATTTTTGAGTACTCCTGTAAGATATTTTAAAAAACTCATTGACTGTAAAAGCATAAAGGTTTTATCATGAAAACAAAGTCTGTTTCTTCTGAACAGCTGAACACTTACAAACAGTTTCTTCCCTCTTTTAGTACAAAATTATTTTCACAGTATCATTTACTAGCAAGCACACAGAAACAGAAGAATATGCTTTCAGGAAGAGAAAATAAACTGAGGGAAGTAAACTTTGTATAGGTGTAACATGCTCCAGAACAGAACTTATTTTTAGTATTTGTGATAAAATATTTCATGTAAAAAAAAGTAGAAGGAGAGTTGGCACAACTCTCAATGTTAAAGTCCATACCGCAAGTACCTTTGCAAAAATGCAGACACACATCATAGGCGTACCTTGTACTTGTAGGCCACTACGGAATCTTTCCATCTGTCTCGTACCATCACGGCAGAAGAAAGGGCAACCACAGCAAAAGAGCGCCAGCTGACATCCAGCTGAGAGAAGAAAAAAACCCAAAACATTAGCACAAAGCTGGGTAGGAATCCAAAGCTGCCTTTTTTTTGATGAAGGTTTGTGAAGACAGTACAACTGAGCGGAGGAAAAAGTATTTTTGCGTCATCTTCAGTACAGTTGTTGACACAGGCCACTAGAGCTTTTGCATTTTTTAGACAACCGTGCCTTTTTTTTTTTTTCCTTTCTTTTTTGACTCAGTGGCAACTTTACTTTCACTAGAACTCACTTTCCTAGATATACGCAGGTGACAGACATAGAGACCTACATACATTTTCTCAAGCCTTAGTATAGCCAAGGCTTCATCAGCCTATACGTCCCAAGTTGAGTATTTTTGCTAAAGAGCACAGCAACACAACTGTCCTTGTGAACCGCCTCGTTGCAAAAAAGGAATGATTTTTTCCAGGCCATTGCTCCAAATGGGCAAGACCTTTTAAAACCGCAGTTGTGCCACCAAACCTGCTCAGGGTCCCTCCTAGCTTTTGACTGCCCTGAGATTTAACAGACACATGCTCCATTCCATCTTCCAACAGCAAAAATACGCTAACGCTCTCAGACCCAGAGCGCAACCCTATGGATGTCCAGGCACATAGCCTGCCGTTTTGATGAGGAGCCACCAAGCATCCCTGCGAGCACAGCTGCACGTGCCAGATCGGTTTCACCTGTGCCGTGAGTTACCGGTTTCGGTGAACGTAGTTTCTGACACTTTAAACTGAAAACCGTATCTCGATGCTTCGCCACAGTAGAAACGACCCATTTGCTAAAACACTACAAAAATGCAGTAACACCAATTGCAAAGCCAAAGCAGCAACAGCTCCAGAAATATTTAGACCAGGAACAAGGGAGAAAAAGAAAACAGCTTCATCTCATGCACAGGGGAGCGGCAGGCAGAGAAAAGGGTCGGCATTCTGAGCCCTTACAGAAAACGGGCATTCTCCTTCCATTCCTCAGCCCGTCCGTTAAGGTCTAAATACCGCAACACTACTACGGCAACGTCGAGAGTAGGGCACAGCAGCCCTGCCGCTGGACTTGCCATTGACCCATGCTATTTACATAGCAGGACGCGTACGCAGAGGGACACGTTTTGCCACACGCAACCCTGAACTTCCTGAAAATTTACGTTTACCAAAAAAAGCCATTTGGAACATATTGCCAAACAACATTCGGCAATAAAGCTTTGATGCGTTTGACACACACAATTTTTGGTCACTTGCTATTTGCGTCCTGTTGCTGCTGCTGTTCTTCCTTCGGGAATTCTACTTGTCGCCAAGTTATTCACTACTGGTGAATTTTGTGCATTTGCCTTCCTGGTATTACCAGCACATTCACAGAGGCAAGTAACTTAATTGCTCTTCTACAATTATCCAAACAACAATTACAGCCATGAAAGAGAAGGAGAGGTCAGGCAGCAGAAGAGCTCTGCAGGCTCTGCAGTCAATATTGCACTCTCTAAAAACAAACAACAACAAAACAAAACCGTGACCCTGTATCCTTTTTTTTTTTTTTCCTCTTTCTTTCAGAGCTCATCCCTGCCTCAGCCTTTTGTCCTGTCAGAGCATGAAGCGCAGGTGATCCATACCCTGACGACTTTTGCATGTGATGAATGCCTGTTCAGAAATAGTCCAGATCTGCAAGACTGGTGTCATTTTTATGGTTTTAATCATCACAACTCAAATTTTATTTACTCACGCATTTGTGAGGAAACTAATTAACTTTTAGACACTGCCTCTCCTTTTTTGGGGGGCTGGGGGGGTGGAAATGTGTTAGAGACTGAAAAACATTACGATTCAGAGTTCCCAACCATGAGGGAGTGGTGGAGAAATCAATGAAAGCAAAGACCAACAGCAGCAACATCAACTGAAAGTTGGCTTTCATTCCGACCACATACTTAAGCAACTCTCCAAGTCTAGAAATGACTAGTCCCTTTTTGGAAGGAGAAACTTTTTTACTTAAAAGTCCTAGACTGAAGACTCCGCTGAACGGAATGGGGATTGTGCCATGGGACAAGATGCCATCGACACTCTTAAGGGGGGGAGGGGAGAAAAAAAATCAAATAAAAATCAAGTTTAAGTACCAGTTCCCATCATGTTTCACTCATTACATTTCTACTGGCATCTAGGTGCTCAAAAGTGAACTACAGGGACACCACATATTCCTAAAAATTCAGTTATACGTAAAAAAGTAAAGGCTATTTCCAACTTGCCCATAAAATCAGTATGAACAGAGAGAAGAGAAACACTCGACCCTAAAGAAGCTAACAGGCAGCTCTGAATTTACCAGGCAGGAAATTTCATTCTTTCACCTGAAACAAAAACACATCAAGGGACCAGTTCAGGAACAGGGCACGATCTGTTAGCAGCAATTTTTCCATCAGCTTTTCTGCACTAGCAGCAAATTTGCCTTCTCTGTAGGTTTAACGTGGAGCATTTGTAGTGCCCTCGAACTCGCAAGTGTTTCTCTCCGCTCCCTCAGCCCGATACGTGCGATTACCTGAGCAGGAAGCAGAATTAATCACCCAGGATTTTCTTTGCGTGATGCGGAAGGCGACACTGGGAGAAGAGGAGACAAAGAAATGAACCTGCTTCTCACACCCAGCCAACGGTGAAAAGACAGGGGAGGATTCTGCTGGAAGGGCTCTGCACCCCAGGAGCTCCCGCCGGCCGGTTTGTCTCCCCTTTGCCTGGTACCGAGGGGATGACGACACCTCGCCCGCGCCCCCTCGCAGGGGGGCTGCCCCAGGAGAGCCGGGGGACCCCCACCTCGCTTCTGCCCGTGGGAACGGACCGGGAGAGACCCTCCATGCAGAGAGAGGAGCGTGGCGTGGATTGCATCCCCGAAGGAAGAGGCCAGGCTCCCCGCTGGCAGAAGGACAACTCACCTCCCTGCTGCTCGGAGCTGCTTGCTGCGGACAGACCTGCCTGCACCCGGCCGCTCTTCGGCCGTGCTGGGAGCGCAGTCCAGCCGACGGATGCTCCAGCGAAAAGACACTCCAGCTAATCACACCTCCTGCTCGTTACAGCCGCAGGTACTTTTGCCTCTGGCTAATGCACGCTCCAGACAGCAGACACCCCGCCTCGTTCCAGTTCCCGCTTGCTACAGTTCTGGCTCCTTGAAGCCCCAGCTCCACACTGAAGCTCCGGCTGATTTCAGCTGCTTCTCCTTACAAGCTCCAGCTACGTGCAATGGTCTGGGCTTTCCATAAGGTTGTCTATCAACTGCTGTCAAAACTGGAGCATTAGGATTAAACATCAGAGTTACATGCCAAGTAAATATTCGTTAGTTTGGGCGATTAACTACTTAACAACTATTCTGAGCAGCGCAGAAAGAAGAGCTGGACTCAGAGAGGGCACGTGGGGTCTGAAAAGCGCCTTTCCCCCCACAGACCATCACAGATGTTGAGTTCGGCCTGCTGCATGCCGGCCTCCCGAACTTCGGCGTCTGACACAACCAGACCCCCATCTCCAGGGAGGGTCCACACACCCTGCCCACCCCCCGCTTCCCCCCGCAGCCCCCAACACCCTCCCACCTGCCTGCAAAACCAGCCAAGCCGGCTCCCGCTTTTGGCCCCCACACCAGCTGACTTGGGGCACATTTGGAAGCCAAAAAACCCGGCTGCTGAGCCTGTTCTCAAGGGCCAAACACGCAGGGCCGGACCTCTGTTTCTGGGCCCAAAGCCGGGCAGCTCGGTCTGTTTCCGAGCCCCCAAATCAGCCACGCGAGCCTGTTGTCAAGCCCCAGGAACAGAAAGCTTGTTCTCCATTTCTGACCCTGCAGCGCCCACGGGCGACGCCGAGCGTCGCCACCCCACAGCCCTGCACCCCCGGGGCCCCACACGTAGTTTCGGGGAGTGCTTGGGACCTGCGGAGAGCGCGGCCCCACGCCTCTGCGGGGCAGCCCCAGCACAGGCAGGGCGCCGCTTCTCGATTGCCGTTTCAGGCTTTATTTCCCCGCCATCAGCGGCACGGCCAGGCCCCCACCCCAAACGCCCCAGCCGAAGCGCCCCCGCGGGGAGCCGGGCCCAGCCAACCCCAGCCTGGACCCGCTCCAGGACCCCCCGCCGGCAGCAGCCGGGTTCCTTCCCCGCCCCTGCGGGCACCGGGACCCGCCCGCCGCCGCAGGAGCCTCCCCCGGGCCGCCGCTGCCCGACCCGCGCCGGGAGCGGCAGAGGCCGCCCGGCCGCAGCGAGGAGCAAGCCGGGGATGGGATGGGGCTGCCCCTGCCCCCGCTCCCCCCCGGCCGGACACGGGCTCGGCCCCGAACCACCCTCCGCAACGACCCCGGGGCAGCTTCCGCCCCCGCCGGCCCCGGGAGAGCGGAGCCCGGCCCCGCCCGCGGAGGATCCGGCCGGGGGATCCCAACTCCAAGACCAGCCGGGCCCGTAGCCCCCCTCTCACCTGCCCCGACACGGCCACCACACGGCCCGGAGCGGAACGAAACTCCAGAGCGGGACAAGCGCCGCCGCTTTTCCGGGCCGGCGCAGGCGCCCCGTCCCCGCGCTTGCGTAAGCGCTGCCCGGGCCGCGGCCGCAGCGTGCTCGACGGCTCTCCGGTTGCGGACTCGACCTTCCTCCCGCAGGAAGCTCCGCGACGGTTCTCGTCCCTTTCGCTCTGATACCTCCCGCCAGCTCGAGCCGAGCCGATCCCGCTCCTCTGGGCTACCGTTGGTGCCCATTCTGCCGCTCGGTGCCGGGCCCTACCCTACCTCACGGAGCCCCGCGGGGCCGAGCGCTGCTCTCCGCCCGGCCGTGAGAAGCCGTCCCGCGGCTCCCTCGCTGTGTCCAGCCCCATCCTATCCCGAGCCGGGGAGAGCTGGGTGCGAGTGCAGAGCCCCGGAGCAGGAGTTGCCCCAGTCCCGTCGACGGTCCCATCCCGCTGCCGCCTCCCTTCCCGCCCCCTCAAACCTTTCTCCCGCCCTGCACGGGAGGCGCACTCAGGGTATCCGCGGGCAGGGGCCTCCCCGGGGAGCCGCGGGGCCGGGCTGTCCCGGGTACTGGACTGTGCCGTAGCACGCGGGCGGGAGGGGTGGGTAGCCGAAATGAGAGCAGCAAGCACAGCGAGCTGCGGAAGAGTATGGTGATGCTGGTTTCCCATTTTTCCCATAGGCCGATTCTTACCCCCGGCACCCAACCCGAGGTGCTGGGAGGGTCCTGGGTCAGGTTGGAGCCGTGAGAGGGGGACGTCATGGTGGTCCTAGGGGAGAGTTGCGGCGTGGAGGGCCTGGGACAGCTCAGGACCATGCTGGAGGTATCGGGTGGTGCTGGAGAGCTGCAGGGAAGGGGTGTCTGGGGTAAAGAAGTGAACAGGGGTCAGTTGCAGGTGAGCCATGGTGCACCATGTCCCCCTTTTCATGGCTCCAGGCTACCCCTCACCCCAGCAACCTCTCACAGCCCCAGCACAGCTCCCCATTTCATCATGCTGGCCTCTGCACACTATCCAGGGTGCTCCCAGCTGCAGGGACCCCATCAGCCCTGAGCACTGACCCCCAGTCCCAGCTCACCTTCTCTGCAGTTGAGGTCACTGTCCTGGTCCTAGCAGGCAACATTTGACAGTGGCTCCGTCATCCCAAATAGACCCTGGCACAGCCACCCCAAGCTGTACAGACCCTGCTCAACCACAGTGCGTTGAATGTAGAGGGGCCATTGCTGTTAGCCCCACTGGCTACACCTGGGGCTTTCTGTCTACAGGCTCCCAACCCACAGCTGCAGCACATCAGGAACAGGAACCATCACCATCAGCCTCATCAGTGACAACTATGGCTACCAGAGCAGCAGTGTGCCCCAGCTCCTGAAAGCAGCTTGCTAAAGAAAAAGGGAGAAGCTCTGGGGTGCACAAAAAGGAAAAAGGATGAGTTTTAAGGGGAAAAGAACAAATTGAGAGCTAGGGGGTACAATGTAAAGAAAAACAGCAGAGGGTGACAGAACAAACTGATGACTCTGGGAAGCACAGCCAGCCAAAAGCAGAAGGCCCGGTGGCACACAGAATCCCTATCTCGTAGCACCATCCACACAGGCCCCAACCCTCTGCCCTAGACATACTGGGAATATCTCAGGGTGCTTTAGGCAAAATCAGGAGCAGCCTGGGGAACCTCATGCAGCCCTGGGTGGGGCCTGGCTGCCCCTGGGATAATGGGAATTGCCACCAACAGCCCCAAGCATCCATAAATCCCCAGCAGCCCTGTGAATGTTGCTGGAGTTCTCTGGGACACTCCCAGTGACCCAAAAATGGTCTAAGAGACCTTGGGACCAGCTCCCACTCCCTCAGAAGTAGTAGGTAGCCTCCCTCCCTTGGGTACTGTCCTCAGGCACTTCTTACTGAATGTAAAGGGACTGCAGGACCCGCAGCCACAATTATAAAGAACAAAGCAATTATTTATTAATTAATGCACCTAACACCTGGGAGTGGGTCTGCCATGAGGCTCAGTGTCAGTATGCTCACCCTTCCCCTGTGACCCCTTAAGAGTCATTACCGGAGCAGCATTCATCAGCCTGGCAGGGAAGGGTTAGCTCCTACTGCCCTTGCTGCGGCAAGTCAGTGAGCAGCTGTGAGCCTCCCCCCCTGCTTTTTCCTTCGGGGATAGGATTCAGCTCTGGTATTTGAGAGGAAGACCCCTGATCTCCCCCGTTTATTCCTCTGCCCTATCCCTTGACTAGGACTCTGCAAGAAACTTGCACAGCTTTCAGGTCGCCTGCCGCCTCAGCAGTCTGACTCTGTGCATCGTTCCTGCATCATAGCAAACTGAGGCCTCGGATAAGAGCACAGAGCTGAATGCTGGGTGGTTGGAAGGTTACTGTAGTGATCCTAACCAGATGACTACTGTATGATTGAGGAGCTAGTGATATACATAGCAGTTAACCTGAGAAGATGGCAGGCCTGAGCTGTACTATGCTGCACGTATAGCTTCACCTTCCAGCCTGTGTTGTGCTGTGCATATCCCTTGCTAAAAGAATAAGCTTAGTTGGCTAACTGTAACAAAGGAGCCTGTAGGCAGCTCCCACTTGGCACTGGAGATTATAGCACCTGCACATCTATATAGTAAAGTGAAGCAGCAGGTTGCCACATGAACATCCTTTTGTTTGATGACAGAAATTACAAACAGAATTCTAAAAAATGCTGTAAGAGCTCTAAAGATCAAGATGTTGGTGGAACTTCCCTACAGAAGGGATCTGCACGATACGCTGTGCCTTCATTGAAGGTCCCTCTGGTTCTCTGCAAATCAAGAGTTCCCAGAATCTGAAGGACACAGAACTATCCATACTAACCTCTTTCTCCTTCTGGCGTTCAATAAATGGAATTTTATTCGATACCTTGTGCAGTGTGAGCGCCTTTCTCTCTGGGATTAATAGCCCAAAGTTTATTATCTCAGGATTTAGACCTATTTAACAATAAGCTGTAAACCCTGAACTCTAGCTGAAAAACTGCAAATCTCAGAACCCAGATGGTTGCTGGGGCTTTACAATTTATGGCTGAGGCTAGATTTTAAAACCTATGCCCTCAGCAGTAAATGTGTAAACTGTAAATCCTGACTGATAAATACTGAGTCCCACAAAATTAAATAAACCACAACACCCGAGTGAGAAACCTTCAACAAGAAATTCTGAACAAAAAGATGCAGAAGAAAACCTCCAAACCCTCAGTATTACACAAGAAAAACCAAAGCACATGTGAGCAGGAAAACAATAAACAGAAGCCAAGGAACTTCTGCCCACAGCCACTTTACAGTTACTGTTTATAAGCTTGGTTTTAGCCACCATTCAAATGTGACCATACGCAAGAAGCGATACATAGGATTGTACTAAGCTGCACTTCCACTGAACCTACCTGTCACGCTGTGAGCACTAGTTCATGTGCAGTACCAACAAACGATTGTATTATCCAGGCTACCCAGAAGATGGCACACAGTGTCCAGAACAAGGGTAACCCACTACAGATGAGGAAATATTTATGATGTAAACTAGACATGTTTTTAGCCTATTAACCACATCGTGAGCATTTCTAGTCCAAGCTACCTAACCGCTCAGGCTTTGGCAGATAGTACTCCTCAGGGAAACTGCAGCACAGACAGACACTGCAATGTTGCAAGTGTTTGTCTTACTTGGCATGAAAAAACACATAACATGGAAAGGGGGAACAAGCAACCCTCTCACCTATCCACCTTCTCATTCAACACAGACGAGAGAAGGAAAGCTAAGACCTCTCAGACTCAGTACAGCACAAGGCCTGTGCTAGTCATTATTAGCGCCCAGCGGAGCTGATGGCTGCAGTCTCTGCTGTGGCATAACTTTGTCAGCCAGAGCTTTCTGGGGGAGGCATAGTAAAGCCCATCACCTCCACAGCTCCTGCAACACTGACAGCCACACACAGCAGCCAAGGTACTGGCACCCACGTGCACACAGCACTCCAACCCAGGGCAGTCCCTCTCCCCTGCCCACTCTCCCTCCCTCTTTCCTGCCTCACTTCACCCTGCAAGGGCATTTCAAATGCCCTCTCAAACTGTCCCTCCAAAGCACCCAACCACTCAACCCTGCCCCAACATGACCACTGAGCCCTATAAGCCCTCAAGTGCAAAATTAACCTGCAAAATTAACTCTTCTTCACGAGCACTGCGGGTGGAGTAAAGCAGCAGGCGTGCTGGATAACCTTGAGGCCTGGGGCAAGTTTCTCATGCCTGTGGTAGCTAAGGGCCCTGGATGTGACTGACAGTAGTGACCCCAGAATTGCAAAACGGTTGAGGTGGGAAGGGACCACTTGTAGGTCATCTGGTCCCACCCCTCCCTGCACAAACAGGGCCACCTGACCAGCTGCCCAGGACCGCATTCAGATGAGTTTTGAATATCACCAAGGTGGGAGACTCCACAACCTCTCTGGGCAACCCATGCCAGTGCTCTGTCACCTGCACAGTGAAAAGTGTTTCCTGATGCTCAGAGGCAACCTCCTGTGCTTCAGTTTGTGCCCACTGCCTCTTGTCCCATCACCGGGCACGGCTGAAAAGAGCCTGGCTCCATCTTCTTCACACCCTCGCTTCAGGTATTTATATAATATACATCACTAAGATATCCCACCTCCGAGCCATCTTCTCTCCGGGCTGAGCAGTCCCAGCTCTCTCAGGCTTTTCTCATGTGAGAGATGCTCCAGTCCCTTCATCACCTCAGTGGCCCTTCACTGGACTCTCTCCAGTATGTCCATGTCTCGCATCTACTGGGGAGCCCAAAAGACCTCCTGGGCTACAGACAACAGCCCAGATACCCTTCCCACCCATAAATTCCAGATTCCCTGACACAGAGAAGAAGCCCCAGATAACCAGAGTAAGCAAATGGCCCTGAAGAACCGAGGAATGCACCAGAGATGACAGCACAACCTCAGAGTCCCTGGAAAAGCCACCAAGACAAAAAAATATGGCTCCACAGGCCCCCCAATAGCTTGGGGAACACTGAAAAATTCCCAGCAGCAACAGGTGTGGCCCTAGAGAACCCCCCCAAGGAGACACAGCATCGACGGGCCCACCTCCCAGCATCTAGAGCGCTAGGCACATCCATCTCCTCCTACAGCAGATCACAGTAGTGGCACTGAGGAGCTTTTATGCTCATCCTAAATAAGCTATAGCACGACATTCTCCAATTAGCCCTAACAGGATTATCTGGTATCGAACAAACATTTACTGTCCATCCTGAGATGTGCTGTATTAAAAAAAAACAAAACAAACAAAAAACCAAAGGAAAACCCCATACACAGGTATCTGTCTATGCTATCAAAGTTGTTTAAATTGATCACTTCCATAGAGCAGTATAATCTTATGCAGATTTCCAAGGCACCTTAAATTTCTCAGCTATCTTCATTAACAACTTGTAGTTCTGAAAAGAGAGGATAATGGTATGAATTGCGCTGCAGAAGCAAGTGTGTGCCTACTCTGTATCACAGCATTAGAATGCATGATTGGGGCGGCATTAACAGCTATTTCCACAGTGATTCCATTCAAAGTTTCTTCATCTCTTGCGGTTTGCACTCCATGCCAACGTCGCATTCAAATATCTGCAAACTTTGCCATTCCAGGGAAAGCACTAAGGAATCTATCAACAAATGAAGTTCCTGCTTAAGCCTTTTACAACAGAACTGCTGCAGCTGCCCCAGCTCTTGGAGAACTTTTATGTTAAAATTTAAAACATCAAGATAAGCCTAAAAAAAAATACACAACTGCACAACAACTTTAAAGCAAAAGAAGAATGTCAAGTGATTCTGGAAGAAAGTGAAGGAATTTAGTTTCTACTTTGTTCCATTTATACAAATTAAGAACTGAGATTCTTAAATATTTAAAGCATGAAAACAGAAGTGAACTATTATGAATGAACAAAGACATTTTTGACAATTCATCTTTTAATATAAAGTACTTAAATTATATTTTTAAAACAATGCTGAGAACAGCACAGCTCAGCTGTAAATTTGCAATCTGACAAGTATCTCACGGCATTTCCCATGGTTTTTTTTGTTTTTGCGGTGTAAGAAACTCAGGAAAAAACCTCCTTCCATTACAGAAAAACAGCAGACAGGAAGATAATTAAACTTATCAGCCAAGGATTTTCAAATTACCTATATGCCGCACAGTAGACAAATACTCAGCCATCTACACAACCCCCCACCCCCAGGATCTCTCAATAATGATGTCTCAGTGCTTTGGATTAAATGATGACCAACTGAATTGATTTTGTCGTCTTGGCAGTACTAAATCCAATGACAGATCTCTCTGTTCTTTTTCTGAATCCACCAGCTGATAGCCAAGCATATTTATAGCACCTTTGCAAACTTCCTGTATTTTCTTAATTTTCTGGAAGGAAAGAACATTTCTCCAGGCCTGCGAAACACTAACTGCATCTCGAGATGTGATTCTGAAGGCTTCTTTTTTTTTTCCTGGTCCCTGTCCATGTGTGATATTATAGATCCAGCTTTTGAGCATGGGGGTCAAACTAAGATCTGCAAATTTATACATTTCTGAGATTTCTGATAATGGATCTCTGACCAGATCTTCAAAACGGATCATTAAATAGCGATCTTTAAGGAAATTAGGTGGCTTTAGAGTAGCCGTTTCATAAATCTGAACATGACTTCTACAAATCTCTTGCATTACTTTGTATCTGCTGTCTTCCACTTCAGTGCCATTGGTACTCAAAACAATTCCATTGTCACGGGCTAACGCTTTGACTGATTGTTCCCGTGACTTGACGACTGCCCTGGGGTCACGGACCAAGTGAATAATTTTGAGATTCAGGGATGGATCGGTGAGAAGGGGGTAGAGGACCTTCAAGTCAAAGAATCGAACCTCCTTGATGACAACATGGCTGTAAGTCTTACAGGCTTCCTCCACCTTGCTGAATGGGTACCGTCCACAAAGAGTCTTGCATGCCATTTCACTGGTTATATCAGTACGTTGAAAGGAGTCACAAGCAGGAGCTGAACACAGAGCCCGACTCACTGCCCACTGGAAAAGATCAGATAAGTTTCTTTTCCAAGGCATGTAAGCATCAAATACAGACATGTCGCACAGAAAGACCGACCTGACTAGGTCCCGCACTGCCATGTGCAAGACCTTGGCACTGTTCTGGTACATCGTTACCCACACATGCCACGCAGGCTCCATCAGGTAGAAGACGCTGGGGTGTTGGCTGAAAAGTTGACCGACAAAAGAAGATCCTGACCGCCAGGAGGAGAGAATAAGGACGTGGACTTGAGATGGTTTCTCCTCAGACTGAGGCATGAAGTTACTGTACCGGGCATACATGAAGAGTAGGAATCCAGTCTGAACTGTAACAAAAAGTATAACGATTGTGCTAGGAATCCGAATCCTTGCCATTCTCACCGAGGAAAAGAAATTAAAAAAGCTGAAAAAGAGAAGGAAAATGCTGGTGAACCATTGCTCCTGTGGCACAATAATGATAAACACACACAATACAAACTCTTGCATTAGTAAAACCTTTCTTCAAATATGCATGTATGTATTTGGCACTATTTTGCTTCCTCAATCAGCGGCACTGAGAGATGATCATCTGCAGGTGACAGGTGTCGGAAACTGAAAGTAAGTAATGCGTGACAGCAAGATCACTGCAGAAATTTTTGGGCGCAAATGTCTGATGCTGAAGGAAACCTTGGGTTGATGCAGCTCAACTGTTGGAAAAAAAAAAAAAAATCTACAAAATACACAAAGCCCTCAACCTGAATTCTGGTAAATACTGCTAAGGGAAAAAACCCTTCTGAATCAATTCACCGTATTTCCATTTCAGTCTAACATTACAAGGGCTTCTATCGCTTTAAAGGAGTAGACAGGAACATCAGTAACTGCGGCTACTGAAATAAAAATCACCTTCTTATCTAACATGAGCGCTGTACCCTGCAGTGGTGACGGTAGGGGGCTACGCCAACTGATGCTTGTGCACAACCCTCTATTTTCCAAATTGCAGGAGTTGGATGAAAAATCACAACCTGAAGAAGCATCTGGCCACAGATGTTACAATGAAAAAGCAGCTGACATGTCTTTGGGCTGGAGCGCATATAGCCCATGATGGAACCCCCTGAGTTTGCATTTAAGGGATTACCCATTTGTGAGTTAGAATTAGTCTGCATGTAACTCCTGGAAAATTTTAGGCATGTCAACCCCAAGAGACTTCTGTTTTACTTTGAAGTTCAAGTTCAAGCTACATGCACTCCTCACAACTTTCTACTAGAAGTTTTCGCACCTACCCCTCTGTGTTCTCAATTTTGCAGATTCCACTTGTAAGCAGCCAGTATATGTTAGCAGGCACAGTATTAGGAAAAATAGAATCCTTTGTATGAAGATAATCTCCAGAGTTTTACATATAAGCATTTGCCATCTAGCTGCATTTAGACCATTTTTTTCTTGTTATAGTGAAAGGTACATACATCAACGCACTCTGGACTCTTGAAAGTAAACCATGCAGACTAGGGAATATAGATACATACTCATCTGACATAATACATGCATTAAGTTCTTGGTGCTAGCCTATTGAAACATGAAAAAGTCTATTAATTAGTACCAAAAGCTGAAAGAAATGGTCAAATGGAAGAGATAGTAGAAATAGGCAGTTTCGGCTCCTGACACTGCTTAAATGTCTCGTCACAATATAAAGAAATGCGTTCTATCTTAAGTGAACACATTTTACTACTAAACTTTTGTTTGTAAGCCAAGAAAAACAGCAGAAATATGAGTTGAGTAGGAAAAAGGAGACAATAAATGCATATACCTTCAGTATCATACAGTATCTTATAAGGAGAGCAATGCAAATGAGTAAGGTATTAACTTGCTTCCCGAAGTTTCTTCTGCCAAAGTACCATCTCTTGCTTGTAAGATACAGAATCATTTAGGTCGGAAAAGACCTTTAAGATCATTGAGTCCAACTGTAAAACTAAAACTACCAAGTCTACCACTACACCATGGCCCTAAGTGGCACATCTACGTGTCTTTCAAATCCCTCCAGGGATGGTGACTCAAACACTTCCCTGGGCAGCCTGTTTCAGTGCTTGACAACCCTTTTAGTGAAGAAATTTTTCCCAATATCCAATCTAAACCTCCCCTGGCGCAACTTGAGGACATTTCCTCTTGTCCTGGTTGCTTATTACTTGGGAAAAGAGACCAACACCCATCTCGCTACAACCTCCTTACAGGTAGTTGTAGAGAGCGATAAGGTCTCCCCTCAGCCTCCTTTTCTCCAGGCTAAACAACCCCAGTTCCCTCAGCCACTCCTCTTAAGACTTGTTCTCTAGACCCTTCACCAGCTTCGTTGCTCTTCTTTGGAAGCAAAGTTCTGTATACTCTTTACATCTGCTCTAGTTTATACCCACTCAGGTAAAAATGCCTTTTTACTGTTTTATTATGTTCCCTACTTCACCATACAATCTGTTTCTGTAGCGTAGCAACAGCATTTATTTATGTCTAAAACCATGGTTATCACCAAGGTTTTAGTGCTTGTGCTGCCCACTGAGGCAAGGCCCTTTTCTCCAGTGGTTCCACATTCTCATCAACTTTGCTCAAATATCCGTAACATGTGACCACAATGGCACCTCCTAGGATGAAACCCATGTTCCCCATAGCCTCTCTTGCATAGTCCCAATGAACATACCTTTTTACAAGACCCAGATGTCAATACATTCACTCAAATCGCTATTCATATATCCAGGCAGACAAGCATGGAAAAAGTAGCCCAGCCTCCTCCTTCTGCTCTGGCAGTGGTGTCTGGACAGCTAACAAATATGCTGCCAATTTTTGGCAGTGGGATGGGGGTGCGGGGTGTCTGTGGACCAAATACACTGCAAGTTGACTTTTGTGTTTTGCTGTACAATATGAAAGCTGTACTTTAAAGGGAACTGAAGAATGACAGGTGTAGTCTGGTCTACAAACTGATACCTTGGTACTGCAATAAACCATGAAGTGTTACCTATGGGATTATCGGGCCCTCGGCACAGCTCCAAGATCTCCTGATTGGGACCAATGACTTTTTTTAGAGCATCACATTCTGCGTGCTAATTTGCCCACAATAAGGAATCTTCAAGACAGTACAGCAGAATACAGTAAGGTGTAAAAATCAAGCAAAAGGACAGTCAATGAGTTCTGTAAAAGGAATACTGAAACGACTGTCACTCCACAGCCTAGAAGACAGCCTCCCTGGACAGGAAAATCACAACTGGCCTGGAGAGAGCAACTGCAAAAACACTCTCTCATGACTGCTCAAAACAGGAAAATCGGGAGAATTCAATTAAAGAATCACTCATGACACTTTTTGTGCACTGCACTATAAAAATGTGAAACTCTGCCTCTAAATACTGTGGCAGCAAGAGTATACAAAAGTTCAACCAATTATTACATCAATTGAAAGTAATTAATGGAAGAAGAGCCTCTCAAGGACTGCTAAATGCAAAAGACGAGGCTACAGCTGGTGGTGTAGCAATTCCCTGAACTGTAGATGCCCAAGGTATCTGCCTGCATCTGGGAGGTATACTTGGAGAAATCACATTTCCTGTATTATTTAACTTTTTCCCTAGCAATCTGCTACTTGCTACTGTCAGGCACAAGAGCATATAGATAAACCTTTGGTTTAATTCAGCATGGCCATTCTTCATAGATAAAATTTGCCTTGTTCAAATACTGAATTTTTGCATAGTATGTCACCAGAAGCATCTACGAGTTTCTCTATGCTGTGAGGATTATCAGCAATCAGGCAGCCTGCACTGACACTCTGCCAAACAGAGGTGATGAAAGAATCTAAGGAAAAGTGAAAGAGCAGTTGCATTTGCTATTCAAGGAGTTTTCTTGAAACAGATTCTATGCCTGAAAGCCAGTCAGCCATAACTACCTCAAATCCTTTTCTTGTCTGCAAAACATTAGCCATTTTCTGCACTGACTGCATTCTGCAGCTTCTCACAGTCTAGCCCATCACCAAGCTTTTAGAGACCCATGATGCTTTTTAAAGAATTCATGTTTCTACGCTGGCTACACAGAACTGCTGCTCCACCGCAATCACAATCACTCTGCAGAAATGCAAACACTAACTGTTCTTTATACCTTATTGGCAAGGGGCAGGGGAGTGAGTAATAAAAACAGGTAGGTGTCAAAGCAAAAGCCATTTTTTTAAATTCGCATCTGCCTTGACTGCCTCTTAGTCCTCTCCTCACTCTGATTCCCACCCAAGCACTGTTGCAGACAATACTGTGCCAACAAAAAAACAGCTAACATGCATATTAGTCCATAATTTGTGTCTCACTCACCATAAGCACTACAAATAATACATAAAATGACTGTAGCTAAAGTATTTGCCTACTCTTCAGTATGATATAAAAGAAAAAGTGCAATATCAAAGTAAAGCACTAAGTAGATACCCATCTTCAGTATTCAAGATTCATCTTCTACCCTTTTGGGAAAGTCGGGATGTTTCTAAGGAATATGCACGCATGCAGACACCACAAAGAAATGAATAATTACACAACAAAATGCAGCATCTGTAAGAGTATTCTCTCAGGGAGTTTCCAGTGCCTGAGGCCAAATACACATCTAGTTCACTGGATTTTCTCTGTAAACAGTGGCTTTTATTTCTGCATTTCTCACATTGGGCAGGTGTAATTCTATTTGGATGTAAACACCCTTTTACCATTTGCAATTGCATTCTGCAGTTAAGGTGCTGTCAGCCCGGGTTAAACTTACACCCCTTTAATGTGCAACTTTAGAACCCACCAAGCTCTTTCAAGACTTTTGACAAGTTAGCTGAGGCAGAAAGCAGCTCTTGAATACCATTAAGAATCACCTTCTCATAAAGTTACTGAATAAATATACACACACACATATATATATTTATAAATCTACTGAATACATTACATGATATCATTGCCTTAATTGTGAGGCACAGAGCCTTGTGATGCAGGATGCTCCTTCTGATCCTCTATTTATTCCACTGCAGGACTCACCAGAGGGTGCTGTTAGGCAAGCTCACTCTTTCAGCACAGAAAGGCAATCTGCCAAAACTCCCTTAGTAGGTGAAACACTAGTATGTGACTTGCTCTGCGTTGCGTGGCCTCTCTTTTTGCCAGTGCCCTCCTCTGCCTACAGCTCAGCAGCCCTACCTGCCTATCCCAAGCTCCCCTCAGGAGAGCTAAAAAGGGGCTTGTTCCCACCTCCTTTCTTCCTTCTTTGCTTCACAGCAGTGCTTCCTTGTGTCTGCACCTGCCTGACTTTTGTACATAATGAGTACCACTAAGTATAAATTATTTTAGTAACAGTTACAATGTTATTCCTTTTCTGTGATAGTAGTACTACTTCTTTTGTGATACTATTTCTTCAGGGAGAGCTCTGGCAAACAGCAGTATAAACAAAAGTCTAATTCTAGCAAATTCTTGAGGCAGAATCATCTCTTCACAAGCCAATGCAAATGTTCAAAATGTTATCTGAAAAGCATCTGCACATATGGTTTAGTTGACAATCCTGAGTCAAGCTCTGTCACTGGGCTCGTCCACTAGCGGCTACTAATGGAAACAAGATCCTGGACTAGATGAAAAACGGGTCTGCCCCAGAATAACAATTCTTACATACTGTGCAAAGGAAATTAATAATACAAACTGGCCAACAAGAACAATGATTTTCTTCATCACTTAAACTGGCTCTGATGGAATGCTGAGCTGCAGGGCCACTAGCATCTGCCATTGCTTGCCAAGAGACTAGACACACTACTGAAAGCTATCCAGTTTTACCAGGCAGTGTAAAAATACAGTGAGCAGTCGTATCGATCCCAGAAAGCTTGTTTTCTAAACAGAGCACTTTTCAGACCCAGAATGGTAGAAAAGAATGGAGGAAAGAAATAAATTGTGCAGTGGATGACCTTTTAGCTTTTGCTTTCGGGGACTTTTATTGTTTGTCACATAAGACAAGTAATGTTGGAATGAAGTAATCAGATTTTTGCAGGTCAGCCCTGAAAGGAGCACAATTGCAGAGTAAACTTCCTTTCGGTACAGAATTCAACCTGAAGACACCTAGCAAATTAACAAAAATTAACTCTATAGCTTAAAAAAAAAAAAAAAAACCACCCTCCTATTACGCTGCTCATTTTTTTTCTGGGATACTAAAAAGACTGTAGAAAGACAGAAAGGGAGTGCCTCACATTAGAGCTATAAAGAAACATGGGCTCTCTTTGAGCTTGGGACAAAAGGCTGGAATGAAAGATTCACTCAGAACAAACAGGTCTGAGTCTGTTGCAGGAAGACTGAAAAATCCGGCTGGCATAAAGCAAAACAACTGAAAGAAGAATTATAAGCACCTGCTCCCCTAAAAGGACTTCTGAGCAACTGAATCTTAGCTGTCTTTGTCAAAGTCTTCCCCGGCCATTTTGTGTTCAAGAAAATTTCTAGCACACTTTCATTTAAAACAGTTTATGCAGCACTTTGAAAGCCAAAGTCTCTACAGATTACACAGAAATTACTTCAACTTCCACAAAATGCAAAAATACATTCAATTAATTTCCCAGATTGTTCCCTTCCACTGAGAAAAGAATAGCTAATGCTATACTAATGTGCTCAACCTTTTGCTAGCCCAAAATTATTTTGTCCTGTATGCTTGTCATACACTAAATGCTGACTTTCAGAGCAATCATATGAGCTGAATATAAGCATCATTTATGTACTTACAATTCACCAAAACACCTCAATACTGACTGTGAAAAGAACGATAATTGTAAACGTCATCATGCATTTTATAGAATTAATAGGAAAATGTTTGTGCATAGCATGATAAACAGAGCAAAGGTCACCTGAAGGTCTACTATACTTTATGGAGAAGTTTACTCACTACATACTTCACCTATAAGACATTGCACCAGTGCGACCACCACCAGAATGGCTTCTATGAGCTAACGTTAGAAACAGAAACATAGTTCGCTCTCAAAAAAGTGAAATGCAGGAATGTGACAAAGCTGGTCCAAGAAAAATGCACAATATTACCAGTAATCCTTGCAACAAATCATGCAGCCGACAAAACGTCACTTTCCAATGTTCTTCCACAGCTAGAAATGACACATCTTCACAAGGCAAAAGCTTACTGTATGGCCAACAATATGCAGATTGGTCTCTGAATGGAGAAAGAAAAAGTTAGTTTGGAGGGTGCCTTCTATAACCACTGGTACTTCAAAAAGAGTTGAAAGTCTTTCCAATAGCTAATCATTGCTAAATAGTTAAAAAAATTAATAAGCCTCCTTAATTGTTTTAATACAACAGTGAAACTGCAACAGAAATAATAAAAGTATAGTAAATGTACTGTAATTGGACATTTTGAATTCTGACATTATATTAGCATTTCAGCTGATTGTGTTAATTTAGCTTTTGAAAACGTACTTCCTTTTACAATCTAGTGGAAAATGAGATTGGAAGAGTCACTTCCAGGTAATCATCAGGCTTAAATACTTTACAATACAATGAAGCATACCACAGATTTCATGATATGACCATAAAAATTATTTTTAAAAGGGCTGGGGTTTTTTCCTTTATGTTGTCTGGAGTTAGATAAAGTTGTCCAGCCTGAACAAATGGCAGTGTCGAGGCATAGCCCTACAACACCTATTTCTCCATGCAATGCAGCTGAAGATCACAAATTGTTTTCAGCTATAGAATCACCGGTGTTCAAGAAATGAGGTCTGCTCGGTTGCAATTTTTGTTAGGAATTTTTACTGTTTTTAAGGATGGCAAAACTGGGGTGACAAAGAGGCACTCCCAGTGACTGAATACTGTTCACTTATTTGAGTCTTTGCCGGCACCGGTACAACAGTCTCCTGAAACTCAAACAGTCTGAGGACGAATGGGCTGAGGGGTGCCTTCTGTGCCCCACTGAAGCAACCACTGCAACTAAGAAATAACGACAAATTCTTTGGTCCAGTACGTCACTTTCACCTAGAAACAGAGGCTGGACACAGTAGAAAAATGGGAAAGGATTTCCCGGAACGATGGGAAACGTTCTCTAAAGCACCTGATTTCACCACCTAACTCCAGCAAGGGAAACCACCTTAACCCGAATCAGATATGTTCTCGGGGGGGGGGGGGGGGGGGGGAGGGGGGGGCGATTTTCAACGGCTTTACCTCTGTCAACAACTGACTACACCTCAAGCAACGCCCAGCTCGGGACTGTACGACACCAGCACTGCGGTGCCCGCCGCACCGGCTACTGCCGCTACTTCATCAGCACGAGTCGCAGCGATAGCGCACGGCTCAAAAACACCCCCTGAAAGGCAGTGCAAGTGATTACAAACACCGTTGTTAGCTACCGGAAAAAAAAAAAAAAAAAAAAAAAAAGAAAAAAAAAAAGTCTGTCATCGCCCGGGTCGCCTACCGGGACGATGAGCCCTGTGGGACACCCCACCCCCAACGGCCCGCCCGTACCTACCCGCCGCCTCCCGGCACCGCCGCGGATCCCAGCTGCCTACAGAGACAATGAGCCGCTTTCAGACGTGGCCGAGGCGCCGGAGCGGCGGGAGGAGCCCGGGAAGGAGCCGGTCCGCCCCGCACCCGGCGCATCCCTGGGCAAAGGCGCAGCCCCCCCGCCCGCGCCGCCCCGCCCCGCCGCGCAGCACAGCACGGCACCCGGCCACCCAGCAACCAGCCGCTCGAGCGGGACCGGCTACGGCGGAGCAGCCGTGCCCGCCCCGTCGCCAGCAGACGGCGGAAAGGCCTTCTGCAAACGCCCGCGCACGGCTCGGGCAGTGGCCGCCCGGCCCGCGGGGTCCCAGCAGCCTCACCGGAGCCGTCCCGCTGCATCTCCCCACGGCCGCGGCGCTCCCCAGCGCCCCGGGCCCGCCTGCCACAACCGCCCGCCACCCCCGCCTCCGGGCGGCCTCCCGGCCCGCCCCCGGCCCAGCCGCAGCCCCAGGGGGCCGCGGTCGGCGCGGCCGCATCCTGCCGGCCTCGTGCGAGAAGCGGGAGGTCCTGCCCCACGAAGAGGCCGCTTGGCTAGCTCGGAGATACACACAGAGGTGCTTTCTTTCATCCTAGCATCACCCCGTGAAACGCCCCGACGCACGGCTCCTACCCGTCCACATTCCCACTTCTGTTCACACACGGGACTTTCCACCAGCGACTTACTTTCCCCTTACAGAGCCACTCGCATAAATCTGATTAATCTTAACGTGCCTGTGTCCTTCCTCAGTGAACAGCCTTTAGCTTGCTCTCTGGCGTATGCGTACACAGAAGACCTCTGTAGTAGCAGAGGTATTGTCTTTTCTGCAGTGGTATTTTCATTGTCTCTGTTGCTTAGCAAGAAGCAGTATTTACCAGAATTCAGGTTGAGGGCTTTGTGTATTTTGTAGATTATTTTTTTTTTCCAACAGTTGAGCTGCATCAACCCAAGGTTTCCTTCAGCATCAGACATTTGCGCCCAAAAATTTCTGCAGTGATCTTGCTGTCACGCATTACTTACTTTCAGTTTCCGACACCTGTCACCTGCAGATGATCATCTCTCAGTGCCGCTGATTGAGGAAGCAAAATAGTGCCAAATACATACATGCATATTTGAAGAAAGGTTTTACTAATGCAAGAGTTTGTATTGTGTGTGTTTATCATTATTGTGCCACAGGAGCAATGGTTCACCAGCATTTTCCTTCTCTTTTTCAGCTTTTTTAATTTCTTTTCCTCGGTGAGAATGGCAAGGATTCGGATTCCTAGCACAATCGTTATACTTTTTGTTACAGTTCAGACTGGATTCCTACTCTTCATGTATGCCCGGTACAGTAACTTCATGCCTCAGTCTGAGGAGAAACCATCTCAAGTCCACGTCCTTATTCTCTCCTCCTGGCGGTCAGGATCTTCTTTTGTCGGTCAACTTTTCAGCCAACACCCCAGCGTCTTCTACCTGATGGAGCCTGCGTGGCATGTGTGGGTAACGATGTACCAGAACAGTGCCAAGGTCTTGCACATGGCAGTGCGGGACCTAGTCAGGTCGGTCTTTCTGTGCGACATGTCTGTATTTGATGCTTACATGCCTTGGAAAAGAAACTTATCTGATCTTTTCCAGTGGGCAGTGAGTCGGGCTCTGTGTTCAGCTCCTGCTTGTGACTCCTTTCAACGTACTGATATAACCAGTGAAATGGCATGCAAGACTCTTTGTGGACGGTACCCATTCAGCAAGGTGGAGGAAGCCTGTAAGACTTACAGCCATGTTGTCATCAAGGAGGTTCGATTCTTTGACTTGAAGGTCCTCTACCCCCTTCTCACCGATCCATCCCTGAATCTCAAAATTATTCACTTGGTCCGTGACCCCAGGGCAGTCGTCAAGTCACGGGAACAATCAGTCAAAGCGTTAGCCCATGACAATGGAATTGTTTTGAGTACCAATGGCACTGAAGTGGAAGACAGCAGATACAAAGTAATGCAAGAGATTTGTAGAAGTCATGTTCAGATTTATGAAACGGCTACTCTAAAGCCACCTAATTTCCTTAAAGATCGCTATTTAATGATCCGTTTTGAAGATCTGGTCAGAGATCCATTATCAGAAATCTCAGAAATGTATAAATTTGCAGATCTTAGTTTGACCCCCATGCTCAAAAGCTGGATCTATAATATCACACATGGACAGGGACCAGGAAAAAAAAAAGAAGCCTTCAGAATCACATCTCGAGATGCAGTTAGTGTTTCGCAGGCCTGGAGAAATGTTCTTTCCTTCCAGAAAATTAAGAAAATACAGGAAGTTTGCAAAGGTGCTATAAATATGCTTGGCTATCAGCTGGTGGATTCAGAAAAAGAACAGAGAGATCTGTCATTGGATTTAGTACTGCCAAGACGACAAAATCAATTCAGTTGGTCATCATTTAATCCAAAGCACTGAGACATCATTATTGAGAGATCCTGGGGGTGGGGGGTTGTGTAGATGGCTGAGTATTTGTCTACTGTGCGGCATATAGGTAATTTGAAAATCCTTGGCTGATAAGTTTAATTATCTTCCTGTCTGCTGTTTTTCTGTAATGGAAGGAGGTTTTTTCCTGAGTTTCTTACACCGCAAAAACAAAAAAAACCATGGGAAATGCCGTGAGATACTTGTCAGATTGCAAATTTACAGCTGAGCTGTGCTGTTCTCAGCATTGTTTTAAAAATATAATTTAAGTACTTTATATTAAAAGATGAATTGTCAAAAATGTCTTTGTTCATTCATAATAGTTCACTTCTGTTTTCATGCTTTAAATATTTAAGAATCTCAGTTCTTAATTTGTATAAATGGAACAAAGTAGAAACTAAATTCCTTCACTTTCTTCCAGAATCACTTGACATTCTTCTTTTGCTTTAAAGTTGTTGTGCAGTTGTGTATTTTTTTTTAGGCTTATCTTGATGTTTTAAATTTTAACATAAAAGTTCTCCAAGAGCTGGGGCAGCTGCAGCAGTTCTGTTGTAAAAGGCTTAAGCAGGAACTTCATTTGTTGATAGATTCCTTAGTGCTTTCCCTGGAATGGCAAAGTTTGCAGATATTTGAATGCGACGTTGGCATGGAGTGCAAACCGCAAGAGATGAAGAAACTTTGAATGGAATCACTGTGGAAATAGCTGTTAATGCCGCCCCAATCATGCATTCTAATGCTGTGATACAGAGTAGGCACACACTTGCTTCTGCAGCGCAATTCATACCATTATCCTCTCTTTTCAGAACTACAAGTTGTTAATGAAGATAGCTGAGAAATTTAAGGTGCCTTGGAAATCTGCATAAGATTATACTGCTCTATGGAAGTGATCAATTTAAACAACTTTGATAGCATAGACAGATACCTGTGTATGGGGTTTTCCTTTGGTTTTTTGTTTGTTTTGTTTTTTTTTAATACAGCACATCTCAGGATGGACAGTAAATGTTTGTTCGATACCAGATAATCCTGTTAGGGCTAATTGGAGAATGTCGTGCTATAGCTTATTTAGGATGAGCATAAAAGCTCCTCAGTGCCACTACTGTGATCTGCTGTAGGAGGAGATGGATGTGCCTAGCGCTCTAGATGCTGGGAGGTGGGCCCGTCGATGCTGTGTCTCCTTGGGGGGGTTCTCTAGGGCCACACCTGTTGCTGCTGGGAATTTTTCAGTGTTCCCCAAGCTATTGGGGGGCCTGTGGAGCCATATTTTTTTGTCTTGGTGGCTTTTCCAGGGACTCTGAGGTTGTGCTGTCATCTCTGGTGCATTCCTCGGTTCTTCAGGGCCATTTGCTTACTCCGGTTATCTGGGGCTTCTTCTCTGTGTCAGGGAATCTGGAATTTATGGGTGGGAAGGGTATCTGGGCTGTTGTCTGTAGCCCAGGAGGTCTTTTGGGCTCCCCAGTAGATGCGAGACATGGACATACTGGAG
Source organism: Astur gentilis (assembly GCF_929443795.1). Lineage (NCBI taxonomy): Eukaryota > Metazoa > Chordata > Aves > Accipitriformes > Accipitridae > Astur > Astur gentilis. Next base: position 44,776,146 of record NC_064886.1, read on the forward strand.
AGAGTCCAGTGAAGGGCCACTGAGGTGATGAAGGGACTGGAGCATCTCTCACATGAGAAAAGCCTGAGAGAGCTGGGACTGCTCAGCCCGGAGAGAAGATGGCTCGGAGGTGGGATATCTTAGTGATGTATATTATATAAATACCTGAAGCGAGGGTGTGAAGAAGATGGAGCCAGGCTCTTTTCAGCCGTGCCCGGTGATGGGACAAGAGGCAGTGGGCACAAACTGAAGCACAGGAGGTTGCCTCTGAGCATCAGGAAACACTTTTCACTGTGCAGGTGACAGAGCACTGGCATGGGTTGCCCAGAGAGGTTGTGGAGTCTCCCACCTTGGTGATATTCAAAACTCATCTGAATGCGGTCCTGGGCAGCTGGTCAGGTGGCCCTGTTTGTGCAGGGAGGGGTGGGACCAGATGACCTACAAGTGGTCCCTTCCCACCTCAACCGTTTTGCAATTCTGGGGTCACTACTGTCAGTCACATCCAGGGCCCTTAGCTACCACAGGCATGAGAAACTTGCCCCAGGCCTCAAGGTTATCCAGCACGCCTGCTGCTTTACTCCACCCGCAGTGCTCGTGAAGAAGAGTTAATTTTGCAGGTTAATTTTGCACTTGAGGGCTTATAGGGCTCAGTGGTCATGTTGGGGCAGGGTTGAGTGGTTGGGTGCTTTGGAGGGACAGTTTGAGAGGGCATTTGAAATGCCCTTGCAGGGTGAAGTGAGGCAGGAAAGAGGGAGGGAGAGTGGGCAGGGGAGAGGGACTGCCCTGGGTTGGAGTGCTGTGTGCATGTGGGTGCCAGTACCTTGGCTGCTGTGTGTGGCTGTCAGTGTTGCAGGAGCTGTGGAGGTGATGGGCTTTACTATGCCTCCCCCAGAAAGCTCTGGCTGACAAAGTTATGCCACAGCAGAGACTGCAGCCATCAGCTCCGCTGGGCGCTAATAATGACTAGCACAGGCCTTGTGCTGTACTGAGTCTGAGAGGTCTTAGCTTTCCTTCTCTCGTCTGTGTTGAATGAGAAGGTGGATAGGTGAGAGGGTTGCTTGTTCCCCCTTTCCATGTTATGTGTTTTTTCATGCCAAGTAAGACAAACACTTGCAACATTGCAGTGTCTGTCTGTGCTGCAGTTTCCCTGAGGAGTACTATCTGCCAAAGCCTGAGCGGTTAGGTAGCTTGGACTAGAAATGCTCACGATGTGGTTAATAGGCTAAAAACATGTCTAGTTTACATCATAAATATTTCCTCATCTGTAGTGGGTTACCCTTGTTCTGGACACTGTGTGCCATCTTCTGGGTAGCCTGGATAATACAATCGTTTGTTGGTACTGCACATGAACTAGTGCTCACAGCGTGACAGGTAGGTTCAGTGGAAGTGCAGCTTAGTACAATCCTATGTATCGCTTCTTGCGTATGGTCACATTTGAATGGTGGCTAAAACCAAGCTTATAAACAGTAACTGTAAAGTGGCTGTGGGCAGAAGTTCCTTGGCTTCTGTTTATTGTTTTCCTGCTCACATGTGCTTTGGTTTTTCTTGTGTAATACTGAGGGTTTGGAGGTTTTCGTCTGCATTTTTTTGTTCAGAATTTCTTGTTGAGGGTTTCTCACTCGGGTGTTGTGGTTTATTTAATTTTGTGGGACTCAGTATTTATCAGTCAGGATTTACAGTTTACACATTTACTGCTGAGGGCATAGGTTTTAAAATCTAGCCTCAGCCATAAATTGTAAAGCCCCAGCAACCATCTGGGTTCTGAGATTTGCAGTGTTTCAGCTAGAGTTCAGGGTTTACAGCTTATTGTTAAATAGGTCTAAATCCTGAGATAATAAACTTTGGGCTATTAATCCCAGAGAGAAAGGCGCTCACACTGCACAAGGTATCGAATAAAATTCCATTTATTGAACGCCAGAAGGAGAAAGAGGTTAGTATGGATAGTTCTGTGTCCTTCAGATTCTGGGAACTCTTGATTTGCAGAGAACCAGAGGGACCTTCAATGAAGGCACAGCGTATTGTGCAGATCCCTTCTGTAGGGAAGTTCCACCAACATCTTGATCTTTAGAGCTCTTACAGCATTTTTTAGAATTCTGTTTGTAATTTCTGTCATCAAACAAAAGGATGTTCATGTGGCAACCTGCTGCTTCACTTTACTATATAGATGTGCAGGTGCTATAATCTCCAGTGCCAAGTGGGAGGTCAGAAGAAAAATACTACATACTGGTAGGTGTAGAGATAGTATCTGGACTAACACAAGCCAAAGCATGTGCTAAGGCAACTGGAGAAAGCACAATAAAGGCTCTAAAAGAATGGTTTGGAATTGTCCTCAAACCACAGTCAATCCAATCAGACAACAGTTCACACTTCACAGCCAAAGTAGTCTAGGAATGGGCTGCCCAGGAGGGAATTTCATGGGTGTTTCATACTCCATATTATCCACAAGCAAATGGAATTGTGGAAAGAACGAATGGTCTGTTAAAACGCTTTCTCAAACCGCACAAGCCAGTATGGGCTGAGAGAGTGTGGGATGCAGTAACCAACGTTAATAGTTGCTGGGGAGCAAATGGATGTCCAAAGATCACAGCATTCTGTCCAAAAGCTCCAACAATCATGCCAGGCCCGCATGGTCCTGACCACCCCCGCAACCCATCTCATTTCCCAGGACAACCTGTCCTGGTCGAACTTCCCACAGTGGGCACCGTGCCACTGGTGTTGTACACACCCCTCAACAAATACACCTGGAAGGCAAAAGATGCCTGTGGAAAAATTAATAAGATTCATACTAGATGGATTGTCCCCTTTCTAACCCAAGAAGCGAATTTGGTTTTGTCTCATTTTCAGGGAGAAGCAAGTGACACAGACGTACCCACAGGAGAAGAGAAGCAAACACGATGTTATTCTTGGTTATGTTATGTTGGGGATTCATCTATGAGGGTGAGGGGAAACCAATTCCCCCAACTCCCCTTATCTCATATGATCCCTTTAAAGACAATGAATTTGTCCTGTTAGCAAAAGCTGTAAGCTAAGCCTTTAATCTGAGTCATTGTTGGGTTTGTGGGGGATCTTTAGGGTTGTCAAGTTGGCCATGGACCTCCATGTCCCTCACTCCAGCACAAATTGTAAGCAATTACAGCGAAGCTGGCAGTACCACCTGGGACTGTGGAGAGTTTCAAGCAGAGAAGACACAGAACACTCAATATGAGATCCTGCAAGCGTCTTCAATCTTTATTTCTAACAGGGTTCTTTTATATGATTTCTATAACATATGCCTACTAGTCATTCTCTTGTTAGTTACATGATAAAAAGGCTACACTCACATACTGCACGTACTTGTGGTTACAGGCTACTTATTTTTACATTTCTTCAACCACAACTTCTCTTCACAAAGTTCCTTACTTTCATCGCCGTCTTGTCTCAGCAGAAATCTTCTTGCTTGCACAACGCCTACGCAGACTTGTGACCCTGTTCCATTAACCATTCCTCAACAATTCCCCCTTTTTCTTTTTGTTGAACAATCCAAACCCGCTTCACAACTGATTCTAAACCCTTCTTCACACAAGAAAAAACACAACAAATGATAACAAGTACAATAATGATAATAACAAAAAACCGAATGCCTTCCTTCATCAAGGTTTTTAACCAACCGGTAATTCCCCATTTTTCAAGCCAGTCATCAACAGGATTTACAACTACAGTAAGCTTTTTCATGTTTTCTTGCAATTGAGAAAGTTTCTTATGAATAGATTCAGAGTGATCAGAAAGATTCATACAACACATTCCTTCAAACTCTTCACAACCATGTCCCTGTGCTAACAACAAAAAATCAATGGCAGCTCGATTTTGCAATAAGGTATGCTGTATACTATCAACATCAGTAATGAGTTCATCTATTATTCTAGAGGTAATATTAATTTGTTTTCCTGTCCAACAAGCTAGCCGTTTTAATTGGGTTAGTGCTTTGGCAGAGGCAGCTTGAGGTGTAAAAAGAGATGCTAAAATAACAGTTGGGCGTTCCCACAATTCCACATTGTCTTTACATTCAGGTCCCAATTGATATGTATCACGTCTGGCACGTTTAGATTTGTGACTTATATTACTCATATTCAACAATTGATGAATGCTGGGGGCAAACAACGTTAATTTGCCAAGATAACACGGTCCCCCTTGTGCTTTTGTAGGTATAGCTGGCCAAGCACGATCCCCACAAATAAGAAATATTCCTGGCGGTAACTTTTTTGCCTTTGTCATACCCGATTACGGGCCAATTCCAACCATTACAAGAACCAGTAATGTTATAGTACCAAAAAGATTTAGGGGTAATCCAGATACTATCATTTCTTGGTTTTTCAGGTCTAAAGTTCTTAATTTTAACTAAATCTTTACCTTGATAATCCCCAAAAGTTAAACAATAATCTCCAGGTACAGACCCCAAAATACTAAGTTCCTGAGGCTCTATACCAGTAACATTCAATTTTTTAATAATGCTATGTGTCTGGGCTCCCAAAGGATTTATGGAGATATTTAATATGTCACACCAATTGTTTGTGGTTAATCCAGGCTGAATGGTACAGAAATCAATCTTTGCTTGATTTAGATCATCATAAATTTTGGCTGTCTTCCAAGGCCCAAATCCTTTCATGTTTTTTAAAGGGACCCCAATTAAGCACGTACGAAACGGATCAGATGGGGTAGCTAATGATAGACAAAATGAATCCCGTTCTGTCTCGTTAGCCCAAGTAATCCACATATTCTGTCAAAGATCAATCTTGTGGAGGTTTCCCAATCCCTTTCCCAAGATAACAGACAATGTGTTTATAATCTTCATCCTGGTTATAATTCTATCCATTTTCTGTTATAAAGCAAGCAAAGGTTCAAAATTGTTAGTAATGATTAAACAGTCTATAGTTCTATTTACAAACCAGGCGTCTCAGTAGAAACGTCGTTTACAGCTGGTCTAGTCTATCTGGACGGAATCCATTGTAACCCTTGGGTCAATAAACTTAATTGCAACATTTCGGAATGTTGTAACCACCAGTCCAAATCTTCTCGCTGAATCGGGAGATAAATTCTTCCTGGTTCTTTACCCAAAATCTGTAACAATTGCGTTCTACCTTTACGAATTAACTCTGCCAAATTTTCATCTTTTTGTTGTATCGTCTTTTTTGGTTGCAAAGACGTAAAGAGCCACTCTAAGACCCGAGGCTCCCCCTTTTTCTTTTTACATTGGGTTAATGTGCCTATGAACTGATTTTTGGAGTGTAAGATAGTGAGATCGACAGGTAAATCTGGATCAAAGCGGTCCACCATATGAGATGTAATAACAGTGGAGATGTTTTTTATTGTCTCTTCTTGCAGACTTGATAATTTCACTGGTAAGGACGGATCAGTTCCCTTTAACAAAGGTCGTAAAATTTGTAACTCCTCATTGGTAATTCCCACTATTGGTTTCAGCCACTGTAAGTCTCCTAGCAGCTTTTGTGCATCGTTCAAAGTCTTGACATCAGTCTGTATTTCTAGTTTTTGTGTCCGTATCTGGGAATCTGTAATAAGCCATCCCAAATATTTCCACACTGGTTGACGTTGTATCTTTTCTGTTGCAATTTTCAAACCATGCTTATATAATGTCTCTTCAAGATATTGTTCCTGGTTTGCAGAAAATGGTTGTTGTTGGGCCAACAAAATATCATCCATATAGTGATATATTATCGTCTTGTCCCAGGTTGATCGGATTTCTCTCAGGGCATTGTCCACAAAAAGTTAACATAAAGTAGGACTGTTTTTCATGCCTTGTGGAAGTACAATCCATTCAAATCTGCGAGCTGGGCCAGCTTGATTAACCGATGGTAACGTAAAAGCAAAGCGTTCAGTATCTCTGGTATGTAAAAAGATGGTGAAAAAACAGTCTTTTAAGTCAATAATTAATAAATGCCAGCCTATCGGTAACATAGCTGGGCTGGGCATTCCCAGTTGAAGTGCTCCCATGGCTTGCATCTGATCATTGACTGCTCTGAGATCATGTAATAGCCGATATTTGCCCGATTTTTTCTTGATAACAAAAATGGGTGTATTCCACGGGCTAGTTGAAGGTTTAATATGTCCCAACGCTAATTGTTCATCTACCAATATTTCTGCTTGTTCCAGACTTTCCTTCCTTAGCAGCCACTGTTCGATCCAGACAGGTTCATCATTTGTCCAAACTAAAGGAATCGGGAAAGTCCAATCAGTGACCGCTCCTAAAAAGGCGACTCAGTTGTCAATCTTACTCCTAACTGGAGAAGAATATCTCGTCCAATCAAGGCTGAAACTCCATGAAATCTTCTTGCTTGCACAACGCCTACGCAGACTTGTGACCCTGTTCCATTAACTATTCCTCAACATGGGACGATGGTGAAACATGGCCAGTTCAATTTCCTACTGTGGGTAGATACTGTTTAAATCGCACCCAGAGGGGAGGGGTCAATGTCAGAGAAAGCAGGTGTCATAGGATGCTCACACATCGATTGGTTAACACAGAGATGGGGGTTTACATATGGATGTGGCTTGACGAAGCTGGACGCAGCAAAGCCTTCAAAGGGTTTTGGTCAAACTAAAATGAAACTTGCTCTTTCCGGTGGTCTAAAAGTCATGTTTACCATCAAGTTTGCGAGTGGAAGAACAACACTGGTGCCTGGTATTGTACTGGCCAGACAAACAGCAACGGACCATCGGAATTTCACAGTCCTTTGGGGAATGAGAACACAACTTATTTCCAATTCCCAAAGACTGCAGATGGGCCATTTGCCAACGGTGCCAAAGCCAGAAAGGGCCACTATTGGATTTGTGGACATACTGCCTACAAGCGGCTACCAGCGAATTGGTCAGGGATTTGTTATGTAGGGATTATCCGACCTCTGTTTTTCCTACTTCCAGAGGCGGGTGGTCCTCGACTGGGGGTGAGACTATATGATAACCTGGGAAACAAAAGGATTGCACTTAGCAAGCGAGCTGTTGATGTTAAAATAGGTGGAACACGAAGGCGGGGGGAAAATGAGTGGCCCCCTGAAAGAATAATTGAGCATTACGGGCCTGCCACTTGGAATCCCAGTGAACCAATAGCAGGGGCATGAGAACCAATTTATAATTTGAACCGCATAATCCGATTGCAAGCAGTTTTGGAAATTATTACCAATAAAACTGCTAATGCTATAGACCTTTTAACTCAACAGTCTCGACAGATGCGTACTGCAATCCTTCAACACTGCATGGTTTTGGATTATTTGCTCGCTGAAGAGGGAGAAGTATGTGGAAAATTAAATGTTTCTAATTGTTGTTTCAAAACAGATGATGTAGGTGAAGTAGTTCCTCAGCTGACCACAAATATCAGGAAACTAGCCCACGTCCCCGTTCAAACATGGAACGGATGGAACGGCAATCTATGGTCTTGGTTACCCGGAGCACCATGGGTAAAACAGCTTCTGTTCTACCTGTTATGTGCTTTTGTCACTTTGATGTTTGTGCCATGTGCTATTCCTTGTTTTATTCAATTAATCCAACATGTCGTATCGAATATGCAATTTGTACCTGTTGCTTCGCCTGACGGTGTAAAACAGATTCGTGTCATTCGCCAATCAAAATGCGCGACCGTATCAATTGTTTAGGCACATGCGCTCTGGGCTGTGGCATGGAACTGTGTAAACGACCCTTCTCAGGTTAGTCAGACCACCATTTTATTTGCTCCGTAATCAGCCGAAATGTGGACCCTACCTATACTTTACTTTGTGGCAGTTGTTTTTTGGGCTTTTGCAATATGTATGTGTTTGATTTGTAAGTGTACTGGGTGGCTTTGGCATTTTATGGCAGCTGTTTTGTTAGTCTTTGCTGTATTTTTCTTTGTGCTAAGCATGTATGGGTCTTGTAAGGGTTTGTGTAAGCCATCTTCTAATTGCACTTGTTCATGTGGACGACCACCCTTTCCCCCTCCCCGTTCCGGAGGACCAGGAGCACCTTCTTAGGCCCGGACGGGGACATTTTTCAGTAGACACTGTTATTATTGTTGTTATCTTAATATGTGTGTAAATAGAATAGTGGTTAATTATTATTTTATAGGGTTATTTTTTGTTTACTTTTGCATTGATTAGAATTTGGGAGAGAAGTTTAGGCCCAAGCTGTGCATGCGCCTTAGGCGCATGCGGACTCCAACACACCGTGTGGGCCACTAGGACTGAGACCATTTTGTAGCATACTGTCGGCAAAATGACGGAGTATGACTACGTGTTTGCGTTGATTCCAATTTACTATATAGCCTTTGCTTTAATGGCGGTTATCTTAATAGTTCTCTTAATACTTCTCTTTTGTCCTTGTAATTGTTCATGCGAATGGCCGTAGGTTTTTTTTATTTGACTCTCTGTAATCTTGAAATATGTTTTAGTATTGTAGAGTTAGTTAAGATTAGGATAAAAGTTGATGTTAAGTAGATGTTGTTAGTTATTGGATGTTGCTGTTTAACCTGTCTAGAAATTGTTATAATTGTTATGATAAATATTGTAGTCTTTAGTATTATAGAGTTAGCTAAGTTAATAGTAGTTAATTGTTATGGTCCCAATGTAGAAGTATTGCAGTAACATAGAATCCTAATCATCTTATCTTGACCTTTGGCTTTTGTTTTATTGCATTATGGAAATCTGTTAACTTGGTTATATCGTTGTAGCATGCACCTTTTCCCCTCTTCCTCTCTCTATACCTTTACTTTCTATGCCACAACGAGGACAGCAATGCTGAGCCACGGGGTGGATGTAAGAGACTGTGTTGGTTTGCTGACTCGACATCACTGTCGCCTCGACATCCTATTGTTGTAGGGGAGTGTGCCCAAGACGTCCCCGAAGAAAGCCACCACATCCGCGCCTGCCGAGCTGTGTCTGCCCACAAGAACCACCATGAGCACCTGGGCATGCGCCCATGGAGGAACAGGGGACGGCACACAAGCTAATGCGTTCCAAAGAAATGGGTGGACTTTTCTGAGAAATCGGGGGGACTGGAATGATAAAAGAACTGCGTACTCCCATCTCGCACGCGCATGTGACAAAACCTGACTTGGAAGTCATCAGCACTGAAACATCTGGACTGGCTGCAGAAGGACCCGACCCTCCAACACCGGCATCGGAGCCAACTCAGCAGGACGCTGCTGGCTTTGTGGTGGTGGTAACTAGTCTTGTTATCTCTCTTCAGTTCTCTTGCTTACGTCAGCCTTTTCTTTTCCTTCTTCCTCACTTTGTTCTATTGCAGTTGTTGTAGAAAATAAAAGTTGTAAGGTTGTACAGTTTTTTACCTCTTTGTGTCTTAATCTCGCTCTCGGGATCATTTAACAACCGTCCCCGATGTTGGGTCGGGACAGGAGGTGCCACCAGAATTTGGGATGTGGCTCAGAAAAGCGGCTCCCGAGGAGTAGCCACTCAAGGGGGTTCAGGGGTGCAAACTGAGGGCAGGAGGTGTCAGGAAGCAGTGGGGTTCCTTTCCTGACAGTTGAGGAGAACTAAAGGGATTTCTAAAGTTTTGGGACTGCTGGGGAAAGGGAGGAGAGGGTTCACCAGCCTTTCTCAGATGAGTTTTGTGGTTGGATTTGGATGTCATAGAATCATAGAATGGTTTGGGTTGGAGGGCACCATAAAGATCCTCTAGTTCCAAGCCCCCAGGGACACCTTCTGTGAGATCAGGTTGCTCAAAGCCACATCTGACCTGGCCTTGAATGCTTCCAGGGAGGGAGCACCTGCAGGTTCTCCAGGCAATGCGTTCCAGTGCCTCGCCACCTGTAGTGAGAAACGTCTTCCTAACACCTAAACTAAACGTACCCTCTTTAGGACTAAAGTCGTTACCGCCTTGTCCTATGGCTGTACACCCTTGTAAAAAGTCCCTCTGCAGGTTTCTTACAGGCACCCTTCATGTACCGTGAAGTCTGCTATAAGGTCTCCCGCAAAGCTGCATGCCGGTGAGCGATCTGAGAAGGTGAGGTGGTTGTTGGCTAGGTCAGTGTTGAAGAGCAAAGTATTATGGCGCTGCTTGGTTAAGCATTTACCTTCCGCTGTGGAGGCGATGTGCGGGCCGGCTTTGGAATGGGATGAGCCTTTGAGGTGAGCTGTGGCTTAGGGAGGAGGAGCGTGGGGCCAGCGACTTCTCACGAGTGCTGTGCTAATTCTGTGTGTCTTGCTGTCTCAAGTACCGTGAGGGATGATGAATGCCGGGTGTCACCCTGGAAAGAGCAGGTAAGCATAACAATGTGGTCTGTGTGTGATTAAGTGGGGTTTTGGGAAAGTAGCTGGTGTTGGCCGATGGGTTACTGCGTCTTCTGATTTTGCTGGTGGTGTGGGGTTTTTTTTGTCTTCAGTGCAGATGATGAAAAGGAACCTGGCGATTGCCGGATGATCCCAGTTAGCCGATGTGATTTGTGCGGAGGCTGGATTCGTACCCTCGGCCCTCTGAAAGCAAAGTTGAGGGACGCGGGCTGGGGAGCGGCTGGGAGGGAGGGACAGAGCTGGGAATTGCCGGGAGGGGTTTTAAAGTTAGAGTAGGAGGGCAGGAGCCGTCCTGTTTGGGCAGATGAAGGGAGGGGGTTGCTTTTCAGCCCAAGACCAGCGTGTGCCGGGCAGGGCAGTTCCAGCCTGTGTCTGTGGTGGTGTGTCTTGTGTGCCTTCGAACTTCCTTGGCTTTCGATGCCATCATCAATCCTTGTGCTCAGGGAGTGCGGCATGAGATTCGGGAACAGTCCCTAGGGTCTTGAATGTTCGGTGTTGTGTGCATGGGTGTGTTTGGCTTAGAGCTGCTCTGCTCGGGGATCTAGAGTCAGGGGTAGTTTGAAGAGCAATAAGAGTTTATGGGTAAAATCTTGATTTGCCTTAATTCTTTAGGCAGGGGTTGTACAGTCATCTTGGCTCTAATAGCCATCGGTGAGCTTTGCAGATCTCCGTGCTGACAGTGTTTTACAAGACGATTGGAGCTGTGGGGCGTGGGCTGTTGAGGGGCAGGGAAGCAGATTTGAGGCTCTAAGGTGTTAGGTCTTGCATGTGATGGGCTTCAAGTTTGGCCCTTTTTTTTTCTAAGATGGCAGGCTCTAGTTGACTCCAGATGGTCTTCGTAGATGGAGTCAAGACCTCTGGAATTGTTAATCTCCTGCTCTGCATCCAGGTGACTCGTTCAAGATGGGATTTTTTTTCAGATGCAGAGGGACAAGCTGCATGCCACAGAACGACGGAGGAGGGGAGCGGAGCATAAGAAGGTGGGTCCGTGAGAGGAATCGGAGGGAAGATGTGGCTGGTGGCACTATGACTAGCTGATCGGGTTCTTTTTTCCTATTATTCTGAAGGTAGGAAGCAAGGAGCGAAGCGGGCCATCGGTAGCGGAGGTGAGTCGGGCAAGGTGAGTCGTGACTGCTGGATTAAAGGAACTGTTCCTTTGGAGGTGTTGTATTGTTGGCAAAGTTGGAAGCATCCCTTGTTTGTGTTTTTGCAGACGATACACATGCCTTGAGGTGGCAAGCTCTTGATGACAGAGCGGGGTTGAGCGGCCAAGGGAAAGGAGAGGGAGTTGTGAATCGGTCCGGGCAGGCTGTGGTTTCAGGCGGCCTCTCGGCAAGCATCTCCTGCTTGGGTTTCGGCAGGTGGTGCACGCAGCCTTGGAGGGGTGAAGCCGCAGGGCAATGTGCAGTCTGAGGAGGTGAGGTGGTTGTGGGCTGGGTTGTTGTTGAATATCGAAGTATTCAGTGGTTGCTCGGTTAAGCGTTTACCTTTTGTTTTGCAGGAGGTGCGCGAGCCAGCTTTGGAATGGGATGAGTCTTTGAGGTGAGCTGTGGCTTAGGAAGGAGGAGCGTGGGTCCAGTGACTTTCTCATGAGTGCTGTGCTAATTCTGTATGTCTTGCTGTCTCAGGTACTGTGAGAGATGATGGCCGCAGGCTGTGACCCTGGAAAGAGCAGGTAAGTATAACAGTGTGGTGTGTGTGTGTGATTAAGTGGGGTTTTGGGAAAGTAGCTGGTGTTGGCCGATGGGTTGCTTACTGCGTCTTCTGATTTTGCTGGCGGTGTGTGGGTTTTTTTGTCTTCCCTGCAGATGGTGAAGAGGAAGCTGGCGACTGCCAGATGGTCCCAGTTAGCCGATGTGATTTGTGTGGAGGCTGGATTCGTACCGTCGGCCCTCTGAAAGCAAAGTTGAGGGACGTGGGCTGGGGAGCGGCTGGGAAGTAGGGATAGAGCTGGGAATTGCCGGGAGGGGATTTAAAGTTAGAGTAGGAGGGCAGGAGCTGTCCTGTTGGGGCAGATGAAGGGAGGGGGTTGCTTTTCATTCTGACACCATCATGTGCCGGGCAGGGCAGTTCCCTGAGCCCAAGGACTGATGATGGCATCGAGAGCCAAGGAAGGTCGAAGGCACACAAGACACAGCACCACAGACACAGGCTGGAACTGCCTGTGGCCATAATCTCTCACAGTACCTGAGCCAGCAAGACACACAGAATTAGCACAGCACTTGCAAGAAGTCACTGGTCCCACACTCCTCTCTAAGCCACAACTCACCTCAAAGGCTCATCCCATTCAAAAGCCAGCCTGCACATCGCCTCCAAAGCAGATGGTAAATGCTTGACAGAGCAGCCCCGTAATACTTTCCTCTTCAACACTGACCTGGCCAACAACCACCTGACCTTCTCGGAAAAGCAACAATAGCTTTCAGGGCTGGCTCCTTCCTTGTGGGAGAAGGAGTCGGACGTTAGCCTTTTCAGAAAAAGTTATTGCCGAGAACGAGCACCGTGACATGCTGAGTCTCTGGGAAAGCAGAGATCCCCAGTGCTGTTGCGGCTAAAGATAGGCTGCAGAGGGATAGTGAAGACCTTCATTAGCTTTCAGGGCTGGCACCTTCCTTGTGGGAGAAGGAGCCAGACGTTTGCCTTTTCAAAAAAAGTTTCTGCCGAGAACGAGCACCGTGACATGCTGAGTCTCTGGGAAAGCAGAGATCCCCAGTGCTGTTGCGGCTAAAGATAGGCTGCAGGGGGATAGTGAAGACCTTCATTAGCTTTCAGGGCTGGCACCTTCCTTGTGGGAGAAGGAGCCGTAAGTTTGCCTTTTCTGAAAAAGTTCCTGCCGAGAGCGAGCACCGTGACATGCTGAGTCTCTGGGAAAGCAGAAATCCCCAGTGCTGTTGTGCCTATGGATAGGCTGCCGGGGGATAGTGAAGACCTTCATTAGCTTTCAGGGCTGGCACCTTCCTTGTGGGAGAAGGAGCCAGACGTTTGAATTTTCAGAAAAAGGCACTGCCGAGAACGAGCACCGTGACACGCTGAGTCTCTGGGAAAGCAGAGATCCCCAGTGCTGTTGCGGCTAAAGATACGCTGCAGGGGGATAGTGAAGACCTGCAAGAGCTTTCAGGGCTGGCACCTTCCTTGTGAGAGAAGGAGCCAGACATTTGCCTTTTCACAAAAAGTTTCTGCCGAGAACGAGCACCGTGACATGCTGAGACTCTGGGAAAGCAGAGATCCCCAGTGCTGTTGTGCCTGTGGATAGGCTGCAGGGGGAAGGTGAAGACCAGCAAGATCTTTCAGGGCTGGCACCTTCCTTGTGGGAGAAGGAGCCAGACGTTTGCCTTTTCAGAAAAAGTTTCTTCCGAGAACGAGCACCGTGACATGCTGAGTCTCTGGGAAAGCAGAGATCCCCGGTGCTGTTGTGCCTGTGGATAGGCTGCAGGGGGACGGTGAAGACCAGCAAGATGTTTCAGGGCTGGCACTTTCCTTGCGGGAGAAGGAGCCAGACGTTTGCCTTTTCAGAAAAAGTTTCTGCCGAGAACGAGCACCGTGGCATGCTGAGTCTCTGGGAAAGCAGAGATCCCCAGTGCTGTTGTGCCTGTGGATAGGCTGGAGGGGGAAGGCGAGGACCAGCAAGATCTTTCAGGGCTGGGACCTTCATTGTGGGAGAAGGAGCCAGACGTTTGAATTTTCAGAAAAAGCTTCTACTGAGAACGAGCACCGTGAGATGCTGAGTCTCTGGGAAAGCAGAGATCCCCAGTGCTGTTGCGGCTAAAGATAGGCTGCAGGGGGATAGTGAAGACCTGCAAGAGCTTTCAGGGCTGGCACCTTCCTTGTGAGAGAAGGAGCCAGGCGTTTGCCTTTTCACAAAAAGTTTCTGCCGAGAACGAGCACCGTGACACGCTGAGTCTCTGGGAAAGCAGAGATCCCCAGTGCTGCTGTGCTTGTGGATAGGCTGCAGAGGGATAGTGAAGACCAGCAAGATCTTTCAGGGCTGGCACCTTCCTTGTGGGAGAAGGAGCCCTAAGATTGCCTTTTCAGAAAAAGGCTCTGCCGAGAGCGAGCACCGTGACATACCGAGTCTCTGGGAAAGCAGAGATCCCCAGTGCTGTTGTGCCTGTGGATAGGCTGCAGGGGGATAGTGAAGATCTGCATTAGCTTTCAGGGCTGGCACCTTCCTTGTGGGAGAAGGAGCCAGACGTTTGCCTTTTCAGAAAAAGGTTCTGCCGTTAACGAGCACCGTGACATGCTGAGTCTCTGGGAAAGCAGAGATCCCCAGTGCTGTTGCGGCTAAAGATAGGCTGCAGGGGGATAGTGAAGAGCTTTCAGGGCTGGCACCTTCCTTGTGGGAGAAGGAGCCAGAGGTTTGCCTTTTCAGAAAAAGCTTCTGCTGAGAACGAGCACCGTGACATGCTGAGTCTCTGGGAAAGCAGAGATCCCCAGTGCTGTTGCGGCTAAAGATAGGCTGCAGGGGGATAGTGAAGACCTGCAAGAGCTTTCAGGGCTGGCACCTTCCTTGTGGGAGAAGGAGCCAGACGTTTGAATTTTCATAAAAAGGCACTGCCGAGAACGAGCACCGTGACATGCTGAGTCCCTGGAAAAGCAGAAATCCCCAGTGCTGTTGCGGCTAAAGATAGGCTGCAGAGGGATAATGAAGAGCTGCATTAGTTTTCAGGGCTGGCACCTTCCTTGTGGGAGAAGGAGCCAGACGTTTGCCTTTTCAAAAAAAGCTTCTGCCGAGAGTGAGCTCCGTGACATGCTGAGTCTCTGGGAAAGCAGAGATCCCCAGTGCTGCTGCGGCTAAAGATAGGCTGCAGGGGGATAGTGAAGACCTTCATTAGCTTTCAGGGCTGGCACCTTCCTTGTGGGAGAAGGAGCCAGACGTTTGAATTTTCAGAAAAAGGCACTGCCGAGAACGAGCACCGTGACACGCTGAGTCGCTGGGAAAGCAGAGATCCCCAGTGCTGTTGCGGCTAAAGATAGGCTGCAGAGGGATAGTGAAGAGCTTTCAGGGCTGGCACCTTCTTTGTGGGAGAAGGAGCCAGAGGTTTGCCTTTTCAGAAAAAGCTTCTGCTGAGAACGAGCACCGTGACATGCTGAGTCTCTGGGAAAGCAGAGATCCCCAGTGCTGTTGCGGCTAAAGATAGGCTGCAGGGGGATAGTGAAGACCTGCAAGAGCTTTCAGGGCTGGCACGTTCCTTGTGGGAGAAGGAGCCAGACGTTTGAATTTTCATAAAAAGGCACTGCCGAGAACGAGCACCGTGACATGCTGAGTCTCTGGGAAAGCAGAAATCCCCAGTGCTGTTGCGGCTAAAGATACGCTGCAGGGGGATAGTGAAGACCTGCAAGAGCTTTCAGGGCTGGCACCTTCCTTGTGGGAGAAGAAGCCAGACGTTTGCCTTTTCACAAAAAGCTTCTGCCGAGAACGAGCACCGCGACATGCTGAGTCTCTGGGAAAGCAGAGATCCCCAGTGCTGTTGTGCCTGTGGATAGGCTGCAGGGGGATAGTGAAGACCAGCAAGAGCTTTCAGGGCTGGCACCTTCCTTGTGGGAGAAGGAGCCAGACGTTTGCCTTTTCTGAAAAAGCTTCTGCCGAGAACGAGCACCGTGACATGCTGAGTCTCTGGGAAAGCAGAGATCCCCAGTGCTGTTGCGGCTAAAGATAGGCTGCAGGGGGATAGTGAAGGCCTGCAAGAGCTTTCAGGGCTGGCACCTTCCTTGTGAGAGAAGGAGCCAGACGTTTGCCTTTTCACAAAAAGTTTCTGACGAGAACGAGCACCGTGACATGCTGAGTCTCTGGGAAAGCAGAAATCCCCAGTGCTGTTGCGGCTACAGATACGCTGCAGGGGGATAGTGAAGACCTTCATTAGCTTTCAGGGCTGGCACCTTCTTTGTGAGAGAAGGAGCCAGACGTTTGCCTTTTCAAAAAAAGCTTCTGCCGAGAACGAGCACCGTGACATGCTGAGTCTCTGGGAAAGCAGAGATCCCCAGTGCTGTTGCGGCTAAAGATAGGCTGCAGGGGGATAGTGAAGACCTGCAAGAGCTTTCAGGGCTGGCACCTTCCTTGTGGGAGAAGGAGCCAGACGTTTGAATTTTCATAAAAAGGCACTGCCGAGAACGAGCACCGTGACATGCTGAGTCTCTGGAAAAGCAGAAATCCCCAGTGCTGTTGCGGCTAAAGATAGGCTGCAGAGGGATAATGAAGAGCTGCATTAGCTTTCAGGGCTGGCACCTTCCTTGTGGGAGAAGGAGCCAGACGTTTGCCTTTTCAAAAAAAGTTTCTGCCGAGAACGAGCACCGTGACATGCTGAGTCTCTGGGAAAGCAGAGATCCCCAGTGCTGCTGCGGCTAAAGATAGGCTGCAGGGGGATAGTGAAGACCTTCATTAGCTTTCAGGGCTGGCACCTTCCTTGTGGGAGAAGGAGCCAGACGTTTGAATTTTCAGAAAAAGGCACTGCCGAGAACGAGCACCGTGACACGCTGAGTCGCTGGGAAAGCAGAGATCCCCAGTGCTGTTGCGGCTAAAGATAGGCTGCAGAGGGATAGTGAAGAGCTTTCAGGGCTGGCACCTTCCTTGTGGGAGAAGGAGCCAGACGTTTGCCTTTTCTGAAAAAGCTTCTGCCGAGAGCGAGCACCCTGACATGCTGAGTCTCTGGGAAAGCAGAGATCCCCAGTGCTGTTGTGCCTGTGGATAGGCTGCAGGGGGAAGGTGAAGACCTGCATTAGCTTTCAGGGCTGGCACCTTCCTTGTGGGAGAAGGAGCCAGACGTTTGCCTTTTCAGAAAAAAACTCTGCCGAGAGCGAGCACCGTGACATGCTGAGTCTCTGGGAAAGCAGAGTTCCCAGTGCTGTTGTGCCTGTGGATAGGCTGCAGAGGGATACTGAAGATCAGCAAGATCTTTCAGGGCTGGCACCTTCCTTGTGGGAGAAGGAGCCAGACGTTTGCCTTTTCAGAAAAAGGCTCTGCCGAGAGTGAGCACCGTGACATGCTGAATCTCTGGGAAAGCAGAGATCCCCAGTGCTGTTGTGCCTGTGCATAGGCAGCAGGCGGACAGTGAAGATCTGCATTAGCTTTCAGGGCTGGCACCTTCCTTGTGGGAGAAGGAGCCAGACGTTTGCCTTTTCAGAAAAAGTCTCTGCCGAGTGCGAACACCGTCACATGCTGAGTCTCTGGGAAAGCAGAGATCCCCAGTGCTGTTGTGCCTATGGATAGGCTGCAGTGGGATAGTGAAGACCTGCATTAGCGTTCAGGACTGGCATCTTCCTTGTGGGAGAAGGAGCAAGACGTTTGCCTTTTCAGAAAAAGCTTCTGCCGAGAACGAGCACCGTGACATGTTGAGTCTCTGGGAAAGCACAGATCCCCAGTGCTGTTGCGGCTAAAGATAGGCTGCAGAGGGATAGTGAATACCAGCAAGATCTTTCAGGGCTGGCTCCTTCCTAGTGGGAGAAGGAGCCATAAGTTTGCCTTTTCAGAAAAAGCTTCTGCCGAGAGTGAGCACCGTGACATGCTGAGTCTCTGGGAAAGCAGAGATCCCCAGTGCTGTTGTGCCTGTGGATAGGCTGCAGAGGGATAGTGAATACCAGCAAGATCTTTCAGGGCTGGCTCCTTCCTAGTGGGAGAAGGAGCCATAAGTCTGCCTTTTCAGAAAAAGCTTCTGCCGAGAGTGAGCACCGTGACATGCTGAGTCTCTGGGAAAGCAGAGATCCCCACTGCTGTTGTGCCTGTGGATAGGCTGCAGAGGGATAGTGAATACCAGCAAGATCTTTCAGGGCTGGCTCCTTCCTAGTGGGAGAAGGAGCCATAAGTTTGCCTTTTCAGAAAAAGCTTCTGCCGAGAGTGAGCACCGTGACATGCTGAGTCTCTGGGAAAGCAGAGATCCCCACTGCTGTTGTGCCTGTGGATAGGCTGCAGAGGGATAGTGAATACCAGCAAGATCTTTCAGGGCTGGCACCTTCCTTGTGGGAGAAGGAGCCGTAAGTTTGCCTTTTCAGAAAAAGCTTCTGCCGAGAGTGAGCACCGTGACATGCTGAGCCTCTGGGAAAGCAGAGATCCCCAGTGCTGTTGTGCCTGTAGATAGGCTGCAGAGGGATAGTGAATACCAGCAAGATCTTTCAGGGCTGGCTCCTTTCTTGTGTGAGAAGGAGCCATAAGTTTGCCTTTTCACAAAAAGTTTCTGCCGAGAACGAGCACCGTGACATGCTGAGACTCTGGGAAAGCAGAGATCCCCAGTGCTGTTGTGCCTGTGGATAGGCTGCAGGGGGAAGGTGAAGACCAGCAAGATCTTTCAGGGCTGGCACCTTCCTTGTGGGAGAAGGAGCCAGACGTTTGCCTTTTCAGAAAAAGTTTCTTCCGAGAACGAGCACCGTGACATGCTGAGTCTCTGGGAAAGCAGAGATCCCCAGTGCTGTTGTGCCTGTGGATAGGCTGGAGGGGGAAGGCGAGGACCAGCAAGATCTTTCAGGGCTGGGACCTACATTGTGGGAGAAGGAGCCAGACGTTTGAATTTTCAGAAAAAGCTTCTACTGAGAACGAGCACCGTGAGATGCTGAGTCTCTGGGAAAGCAGAGATCCCCAGTGCTGTTGCGGCTAAAGATAGGCTGCAGGGGGATAGTGAAGACCTGCAAGAGCTTTCAGGGCTGGCACCTTCCTTGTGAGAGAAGGAGCCAGGCGTTTGCCTTTTCACAAAAAGTTTCTGCCGAGAACGAGCACCGTGACACGCTGAGTCTCTGGGAAAGCAGAGATCCCCAGTGCTGCTGTGCTTGTGGATAGGCTGCAGAGGGATAGTGAAGACCAGCAAGATCTTTCAGGGCTGGCACCTTCCTTGTGGGAGAAGGAGCCCTAAGATTGCCTTTTCAGAAAAAGGCTCTGCCGAGAGCGAGCACCGTGACATACCGAGTCTCTGGGAAAGCAGAGATCCCCAGTGCTGTTGTGCCTGTGGATAGGCTGCAGGGGGATAGTGAAGATCTGCATTAGCTTTCAGGGCTGGCACCTTCCTTGTGGGAGAAGGAGCCAGACGTTTGCCTTTTCAGAAAAAGGTTCTGCCGTTAACGAGCACCGTGACATGCTGAGTCTCTGGGAAAGCAGAGATCCCCAGTGCTGTTGCGGCTAAAGATAGGCTGCAGGGGGATAGTGAAGGGCTGCATTAGTTTTCAGGGCTGGCACCTTCCTTGTGGGAGAAGGAGCCAGACGTTTGCCTTTTCAAAAAAAGCTTCTGCCGAGAGTGAGCTCCGTGACATGCTGAGTCTCTGGGAAAGCAGAGATCCCCAGTGCTGCTGCGGCTAAAGATAGGCTGCAGGGGGATAGTGAAGACCTTCATTAGCTTTCAGGGCTGGCACCTTCCTTGTGGGAGAAGGAGCCAGACGTTTGAATTTTCAGAAAAAGGCACTGCCGAGAACGAGCACCGTGACACGCTGAGTCGCTGGGAAAGCAGAGATCCCCAGTACTGTTGCGGCTAAAGATAGGCTGCAGAGGGATAGTGAAGAGCTTTCAGGGCTGGCACCTTCTTTGTGGGAGAAGGAGCCAGAGGTTTGCCTTTTCAGAAAAAGCTTCTGCTGAGAACGAGCACCGTGACATGCTGAGTCTCTGGGAAAGCAGAGATCCCCAGTGCTGTTGCGGCTAAAGATAGGCTGCAGGGGGATAGTGAAGACCTGCAAGAGCTTTCAGGGCTGGCACGTTCCTTGTGGGAGAAGGAGCCAGACGTTTGAATTTTCATAAAAAGGCACTGCCGAGAACGAGCACCGTGACATGCTGAGTCTCTGGGAAAGCAGAAATCCCCAGTGCTGTTGCGGCTAAAGATACGCTGCAGGGGGATAGTGAAGACCTGCAAGAGCTTTCAGGGCTGGCACCTTCCTTGTGGGAGAAGAAGCCAGACGTTTGCCTTTTCACAAAAAGCTTCTGCAGAGAACGAGCACCGCGACATGCTGAGTCTCTGGGAAAGCAGAGATCCCCAGTGCTGTTGTGCCTGTGGATAGGCTGCAGGGGGATAGTGAAGACCAGCAAGAGCTTTCAGGGCTGGCACCTTCCTTGTGGGAGAAGGAGCCAGACGTTTGCCTTTTCTGAAAAAGCTTCTGCCGAGAACGAGCACCGTGACATGCTGAGTCTCTGGGAAAGCAGAGATCCCCAGTGCTGTTGCGGCTAAAGATAGGCTGCAGGGGGATAGTGAAGGCCTGCAAGAGCTTTCAGGGCTGGCACCTTCCTTGTGAGAGAAGGAGCCAGACGTTTGCCTTTTCACAAAAAGTTTCTGACGAGAACGAGCACCGTGACATGCTGAGTCTCTGGGAAAGCAGAAATCCCCAGTGCTGTTGCGGCTACAGATACGCTGCAGGGGGATAGTGAAGACCTTCATTAGCTTTCAGGGCTGGCACCTTCTTTGTGAGAGAAGGAGCCAGACGTTTGCCTTTTCAAAAAAAGCTTCTGCCGAGAACGAGCACCGTGACATGCTGAGTCTCTGGGAAAGCAGAGATCCCCAGTGCTGTTGCGGCTAAAGATAGGCTGCAGGGGGATAGTGAAGACCTTCAAGAGCTTTCAGGGCTGGCACCTTCCTTGTGGGAGAAGGAGCCAGACGTTTGAATTTTCATAAAAAGGCACTGCCGAGAACGAGCACCGTGACATGCTGAGTCTCTGGAAAAGCAGAAATCCCCAGTGCTGTTGCGGCTAAAGATAGGCTGCAGAGGGATAATGAAGAGCTGCATTAGCTTTCAGGGCTGGCACCTTCCTTGTGGGAGAAGGAGCCAGACGTTTGCCTTTTCAAAAAAAGTTTCTGCCGAGAACGAGCACCGTGACATGCTGAGTCTCTGGGAAAGCAGAGATCCCCAGTGCTGCTGCGGCTAAAGATAGGCTGCAGGGGGATAGTGAAGACCTTCATTAGCTTTCAGGGCTGGCACCTTCCTTGTGGGAGAAGGAGCCAGACGTTTGAATTTTCAGAAAAAGGCACTGCCGAGAACGAGCACCGTGACACGCTGAGTCGCTGGGAAAGCAGAGATCCCCAGTGCTGTTGCGGCTAAAGATAGGCTGCAGAGGGATAGTGAAGAGCTTTCAGGGCTGGCACCTTCCTTGTGGGAGAAGGAGCCAGACGTTTGCCTTTTCTGAAAAAGCTTCTGCCGAGAGCGAGCACCCTGACATGCTGAGTCTCTGGGAAAGCAGAGATCCCCAGTGCTGTTGTGCCTGTGGATAGGCTGCAGGGGGAAGGTGAAGACCTGCATTAGCTTTCAGGGCTGGCACCTTCCTTGTGGGAGAAGGAGCCAGACGTTTGCCTTTTCAGAAAAAAACTCTGCCGAGAGCGAGCTCCGTGACATGCTGAGTCTCTGGGAAAGCAGAGTTCCCAGTGCTGTTGTGCCTGTGGATAGGCTGCAGAGGGATACTGAAGATCAGCAAGATCTTTCAGGGCTGGCACCTTCCTTGTGGGAGAAGGAGCCAGACGTTTGCCTTTTCAGAAAAAGGCTCTGCCGAGAGTGAGCACCGTGACATGCTGAATCTCTGGGAAAGCAGAGATCCCCAGTGCTGTTGTGCCTGTGCATAGGCAGCAGGCGGACAGTGAAGATCTGCATTAGCTTTCAGGGCTGGCACCTTCCTTGTGGGAGAAGGAGCCAGACGTTTGCCTTTTCAGAAAAAGTCTCTGCCGAGTGCGAACACCGTCACATGCTGAGTCTCTGGGAAAGCAGAGATCCCCAGTGCTGTTGTGCCTATGGATAGGCTGCAGTGGGATAGTGAAGACCTGCATTAGCGTTCAGGACTGGCATCTTCCTTGTGGGAGAAGGAGCCGTAAGTTTGCCTTTTCAGAAAAAGCTTCTGCCGAGAGTGAGCACCGTGACATGCTGAGTCTCTGGGAAAGCAGAGATCCCCAGTGCTGTTGTGCCTGTGGATAGGCTGCAGAGGGATAGTGAATACCAGCAAGATCTTTCAGGGCTGGCTCCTTCTCCCACAAGGAAGGAGCCATAAGTCTGCCTTTTCAGAAAAAGCTTCTGCCGAGAGTGAGCACCGTGACATGCTGAGTCTCTGGGAAAGCAGAGATCCCCACTGCTGTTGTGCCTGTGGATAGGCTGCAGAGGGATAGTGAATACCAGCAAGATCTTTCAGGGCTGGCACCTTCCTTGTGGGAGAAGGAGCCATAAGTTTGCCTTTTCAGAAAAAGCTTCTGCCGAGAGTGAGCACCGTGACATGCTGAGTCTCTGGGAAAGCAGAGATCCCCACTGCTGTTGTGCCTGTGGATAGGCTGCAGAGGGATAGTGAATACCAGCAAGATCTTTCAGGGCTGGCACCTTCCTTGTGGGAGAAGGAGCCGTAAGTTTGCCTTTTCAGAAAAAGCTTCTGCCGAGAGTGAGCACCGTGACATGCTGAGCCTCTGGGAAAGCAGAGATCCCCAGTGCTGTTGTGCCTGTAGATAGGCTGCAGAGGGATAGTGAATACCAGCAAGATCTTTCAGGGGTGGCTCCTTCCTAGTGGGAGAAGGAGCCATAAGTTTGCCTTTTTAGAAAAAGCTTCTGCCGAGAACGAGCACCGTGACATGCTGAGTCTCTGGGAAAGCAGAGATCCCCAGTGCTGTTGTGCCTGTGGATAGGCTGCAGAGGGATAGTGAATACCAGCAAGATCTTTCAGGGCTGGCACCTTCCTTGTGGGAGAAGGAGCCGTAAGTTTGCCTTTTCAGAAAAAGCTTCTGCCGAGAGTGAGCACCGTGACATGCTGAGTCTCTGGGAAAGCAGAGATCCCCAGTGCTGTTGTGCCTGTGGATAGGCTGCAGAGGGATAGTGAATACCAGCAAGATCTTTCAGGGCTGGCACCTTCCATGTGAGAGCAGGAGCAGTAAGTTTGCCTTTTCAGAAAAAGCTTCTGCCGAGAGTGAGCACCGTGACATGCTGAGTCTCTGGGAAAGCAGAGATCCCCAGTGCTGTTGTACCTGTGGATAGGCTGCAGAGGGATAGTGAATACCAGCAAGATCTTTCAGGGCTGGCACCTTCCTTGTGGGAGAAGGAGCCGTAAGTTTGCCTTTTCAGAAAAAGCTTCTGCCGAGAGTGAGCACCGTGACATGCTGAGTCTCTGGGAAAGCAGAGATCCCCAGTGCTGTTGTGCCTGTGGATAGGCTGCAGAGGGATAGTGAATACCAGCAAGATCTTTCAGGGCTGGCTCCTTCCTTGTGGGAGAAGGAGCCATAAGTTTGCCTTTTCAGAAAAAGGCTCTGGCGAGAGTGAGCACCGTGACATGCTGAGTCTCTGGGAAAGCAGAGATCCCCAGTGCTGTTGTGCCTGTGGATAGGCTGCAGAGGGATAGTGAATACCAGCAAGATCTTTCAGGGCTGGCAGCTTCCTTGTGGGAGAAGGAGCCAGAGGATTGCCTTTTTAGAAAAAGCTGCCGAGAGTGAGCACCGTGACATGCTGAGTCTCTGGGAAAGCAGAGATCCCCAGTGCTGTTGTGCCTGTGGATAGGCTGCAGAGGGATAGTGAATACCAGCAAGATCTTTCAGGGCTGGCACCTTCCTTGTGGGAGAAGGAGCCGTAAGTTTGCCTTTTCAGAAAAAGCTTCTGCCGAGAGTGAGCACCGTGACATGCTGAGTCTCTGGGAAAGCAGAGATCCCCAGTGCTGTTGTGCCTGTGGATAGGCTGCAGAGGGATAGTGAATACCAGCAAGATCTTTCAGGGCTGGCACCTTCCATGTGAGAGAAGGAGCTGTAAGTTTTCCTTTTCAGAAAAAGCTTCTGCCGAGAGTGAGCACCGTGACATGCTGAGTCTCTGGGAAAGCAGAGATCCCCAGTGCTGTTGTGCCTGTGGATAGGCTGCAGAGGGATAGTGAATACCAGCAAGATCTTTCAGGGCTGGCACCTTCCTTGTGGGAGAAGGAGCCGTAAGTTTGCCTTTTCAGAAAAAGCTTCTGCCGAGAGTGAGCACCGTGACATGCTGAGTCTCTGGGAAAGCAGAGATCCCCAGTGCTGTTGTGCCTGTGGATAGGCTGCAGAGGGATAGTGAATACCAGCAAGATCTTTCAGGGCTGGCTCCTTCGTAGTGGGAGAAGGAGCCATAAGTTTGCCTTTTCAGAAAAAGCTTCTGCCGAGAGTGAGCACCGTGACATGCTGAGTCTCTGGGAAAGCAGAGATCCCCAGTGCTGTTGTGCCTGTGGATAGGCTGCAGAGGGATAGTGAATACCAGCAAGATCTTTCAGGGCTGGCTCCTTCCTTGTGTGAGAAGGAGCCATAAGTTTGCCTTTTCAGAAAAAGCTTCTGCCGAGAGTGAGCACCGTGACATGCTGAGTCTCTGGGAAAGCAGAGATCCCCAGTGCTGTTGTGCCTGTGGATAGGCTGCAGAGGGATAGTGAATACCAGCAAGATCTTTCAGGGCTGGCACCTTCCATGTGAGAGAAGGAGCTGTAAGTTTGCCTTTTCAGAAAAAGCTTCTGCCGAGAGTGAGCACCGTGACATGCTGAGTCTCTGGGAAAGCAGAGATCCCCAGTGCTGTTGTGCCTGTGGATAGGCTGCAGAGGGATAGTGAATACCAGCAAGATCTTTCAGGGCTGGCACCTTCCATGTGAGAGAAGGAGCTGTAAGTTTTCCTTTTCAGAAAAAGCTTCTGCCGAGAGTGAGCACCGTGACATGCTGAGCCTCTGGGAAAGCAGAGATCCCCAGTGCTGTTGTGCCTGTGGATAGGCTGCAGAGGGATAGTGAATACCAGCAAGATCTTTCAGGGCTGGCACCTTCCTTGTGGGAGAAGGAGCCGTAAGTTTGCCTTTTCAGAAAAAGCTTCTGCCGAGAGTGAGCACCGTGACATGCTGAGCCTCTGGGAAGCAGAGATCCCCAGTGCTGTTGTGCCTGTGGATAGGCTGCAGAGGGATAGTGAATACCAGCAAGATCTTTCAGGGCTGGCACCTTCCTTGTGGGAGAAGGAGCCGTAAGTTTGCCTTTTCAGAAAAAGCTTCTGCCGAGAGTGAGCACCGTGACATGCTGAGTCTCTGGGAAAGCAGAGATCCCCAGTGCTGTTGTGCCTGTGGATAGGCTGCAGAGGGATAGTGAATACCAGCAAGATCTTTCAGGGCTGGCACCTTCCATGTGAGAGCAGGAGCAGTAAGTTTGCCTTTTCAGAAAAAGCTTCTGCCGAGAGTGAGCACCGTGACATGCTGAGTCTCTGGGAAAGCAGAGATCCCCAGTGCTGTTGTACCTGTGGATAGGCTGCAGAGGGATAGTGAATACCAGCAAGATCTTTCAGGGCTGGCACCTTCCTTGTGGGAGAAGGAGCCGTAAGTTTGCCTTTTCAGAAAAAGCTTCTGCCGAGAGTGAGCACCGTGACATGCTGAGTCTCTGGGAAAGCAGAGATCCCCAGTGCTGTTGTGCCTGTGGATAGGCTGCAGAGGGATAGTGAATACCAGCAAGATCTTTCAGGGCTGGCACCTTCCATGTGAGAGAAGGAGCTGTAAGTTTTCCTTTTCAGAAAAAGCTTCTGCCGAGAGTGAGCACCGTGACATGCTGAGTCTCTGGGAAAGCAGAGATCCCCAGTGCTGTTGTGCCTGTGGATAGGCTGCAGAGGGATAGTGAATACCAGCAAGATCTTTCAGGGCTGGCACCTTCCTTGTGGGAGAAGGAGCCGTAAGTTTGCCTTTTCAGAAAAAGCTTCTGCCGAGAGTGAGCACCGTGACATGCTGATTCTCTGGGAAAGCAGAGATCCCCAGTGCTGTTGTGCCTGTGGATAGGCTGCAGAGGGATAGTGAATACCAGCAAGATCTTTCAGGGCTGGCTCCTTCCTTGTGGGAGAAGGAGCCATAAGTTTGCCTTTTCAGAAAAAGCTTCTGCCGAGAGTGAGCACCGTGACATGCTGAGTCTCTGGGAAAGCAGAGATCCCCAGTGCTGTTGTGCCTGTGGATAGGCTGCAGAGGGATAGTGAATACCAGCAAGATCTTTCAGGGCTGGCAGCTTCCTTGTGGGAGAAGGAGCCAGAGGATTGCCTTTTTAGAAAAAGCTTCTGCCGAGAGTGAGCACCGTGACATGCTGAGTCTCTGGGAAAGCAGAGATCCCCAGTGCTGTTGTGCCTGTGGATAGGCTGCAGAGGGATAGTGAATACCAGCAAGATCTTTCAGGGCTGGCACCTTCCTTGTGGGAGAAGGAGCCGTGAGTTTGCCTTTTCCGAAAAAGCTTCTGCCGAGAGTGAGCACCGTGACATGCTGAGTCTCTGGGAAAGCAGAGATCCCCAGTGCTGTTGTGCCTGTGGATAGGCTGCAGAGGGATAGTGAATACCAGCAAGATCTTTCAGGGCTGGCACCTTCCATGTGAGAGAAGGAGCTGTAAGTTTTCCTTTTCAGAAAAAGCTTCTGCCGAGAGTGAGCACCGTGACATGCTGAGCCTCTGGGAAAGCAGAGATCCCCAGTGCTGTTGTGCCTGTGGATAGGCTGCAGAGGGATAGTGAATACCAGCAAGATCTTTCAGGGCTGGCACCTTCCTTGTGGGAGAAGGAGCCAGAGGATTGCCTTTTTAGAAAAAGCTTCTGCCGAGAGTGAGCACCGTGACATGCTGAGTCTCTGGGAAAGCAGAGATCCCCAGTGCTGTTGTGCCTGTGGATAGGCTGCAGAGGGATAGTGAATACCAGCAAGATCTTTCAGGGCTGGCACCTTCCTTGTGGGAGAAGGAGCCGTAAGTTTGCCTTTTCAGAAAAAGCTTCTGCCGAGAGTGAGCACCGTGACATGCTGAGTCTCTGGGAAAGCAGAGATCCCCAGTGCTGTTGTGCCTGTGGATAGGCTGCAGAGGGATAGTGAATACCAGCAAGATCTTTCAGGGCTGGCACCTTCCTTGTGGGAGAAGGAGCCGTAAGTTTGCCTTTTCAGAAAAAGCTTCTGCCGAGAGTGAGCACCGTGACATGCTGAGTCTCTGGGAAAGCAGAGATCCCCAGTGCTGTTGTGCCTGTGGATAGGCTGCAGAGGGATAGTGAATACCAGCAAGATCTTTCAGGGCTGGCACCTTCCATGTGAGAGAAGGAGCTGTAAGTTTTCCTTTTCAGAAAAAGCTTCTGCCGAGAGTGAGCACCGTGACATGCTGAGCCTCTGGGAAAGCAGAGATCCCCAGTGCTGTTGTGCCTGTGGATAGGCTGCAGAGGGATAGTGAATACCAGCAAGATCTTTCAGGGCTGGCACCTTCCTTGTGGGAGAAGGAGCCAGAGGATTGCCTTTTTAGAAAAAGCTTCTGCCGAGAGTGAGCACCGTGACATGCTGAGTCTCTGGGAAAGCAGAGATCCCCAGTGCTGTTGTGCCTGTGGATAGGCTGCAGAGGGATAGTGAATACCAGCAAGATCTTTCAGGGCTGGCTCCTTCCTTGTGGGAGAAGGAGCCATAAGTTTGCCTTTTCAGAAAAAGCTTCTGCCGAGAGTGAGCACCGTGACATGCTGAGTCTCTGGGAAAGCAGAGATCCCCAAAGCTGTTGTGCCTGTGGATAGGCTGCAGAGGGATAGTGAATACCAGCAAGATCTTTCAGGGCTGGCACCTTCCTTGTGGGAGAAGGAGCCATAAGTTTGCCTTTTCAGAAAAAGCTTCTGCCGAGAGTGAGCACCGTGACATGCTGAGTCTCTGGGAAAGCAGAGATCCCCAGTGCTGTTGTGCCTGTGGATAGGCTGCAGAGGGATAGTGAATACCAGCAAGATCTTTCAGGGCTGGCTCCTTCCTAGTGGGAGAAGGAGCCATAAGTTTGCCTTTTCAGAAAAAGCTTCTGCCGAGAGTGAGCACCGTGACATGCTGAGTCTCTGGGAAAGCAGAGATCCCCAGTGCTGTTGTGCCTGTGGATAGGCTGCAGAGGGATAGTGAATACCAGCAAGATCTTTCAGGGCTGGCAGCTTCCTTGTGGGAGAAGGAGCCAGAGGATTGCCTTTTTAGAAAAAGCTTCTGCCGAGAGTGAGCACCGTGACATGCTGAGTCTCTGGGAAAGCAGAGATCCCCAGTGCTGTTGTGCCTGTGGATAGGCTGCAGAGGGATAGTGAATACCAGCAAGATCTTTCAGGGCTGGCACCTTCCTTGTGGGAGAAGGAGCCGTAAGTTTGCCTTTTCAGAAAAAGCTTCTGCCGAGAGTGAGCACCGTGACATGCTGAGTCTCTGGGAAAGCAGAGATCCCCAGTGCTGTTGTGCCTGTGGATAGGCTGCAGAGGGATAGTGAATACCAGCAAGATCTTTCAGGGCTGGCAGCTTCCTTGTGGGAGAAGGAGCCAGAGGATTGCCGTTTTAGAAAAAGCTTCTGCCGAGAGTGAGCACCGTGACATGCTGAGTCTCTGGGAAAGCAGAGATCCCCAGTGCTGTTGTGCCTGTGGATAGGCTGCAGAGGGATAGTGAATACCAGCAAGATCTTTCAGGGGTGGCACCTTCCTTGTGGGAGAAGGAGCCGTAAGTTTGCCTTTTCAGAAAAAGCTTCTGCCGAGAGTGAGCACCGTGACATGCTGAGTCTCTGGGAAAGCAGAGATCCCCAGTGCTGTTGTGCCTGTGGATAGGCTGCAGAGGGATAGTGAATACCAGCAAGATCTTTCAGGGCTGGCTCCTTCCTTGTGGGAGAAGGAGCCATAAGTTTGCCTTTTCAGAAAAAGCTTCTGCCGAGAGTGAGCACCGTGAAATGCTGAGTCTCTGGGAAAGCAGAGATCCCCAGTGCTGTTGTGCCTGTGGATAGGCTGCAGAGGGATAGTGAATACCAGCAAGATCTTTCAGGGCTGGCACCTTCCTTGTGGGAGAAGGAGCCGTAAGTTTGCCTTTTCAGAAAAAGCTTCTGCCGAGAGTGAGCACCGTGACATGCTGAGCCTCTGGGAAAGCAGAGATCCCCAGTGCTGTTGTGCCTGTGGATAGGCTGCAGAGGGATAGTGAATACCAGCAAGATCTTTCAGGGGTGGCTCCTTCCTTGTGTGAGAAGGAGCCGTAAGTTTGCCTTTTTAGAAAAAGCTTCTGCCGAGAGTGAGCACCGTGACATGCTGAGTCTCTGGGAAAGCAGAGATCCCCAGTGCTGTTGTGCCTGTGGATAGGCTGCAGAGGGATAGTGAATACCAGCAAGATCTTTCAGGGCTGGCACCTTCCTTGTGGGAGAAGGAACCGTAAGTTTGCCTTTTCAGAAAAAGCTTCTGCCGAGAGTGAGCACCGTGACATGCTGAGTCTCTGGGAAAGCAGAGATCCCCACTGCTGTTGTGCCTGTTGATAGGCTGCAGAGGGATAGTGAATACCAGCAAGATCTTTCAGGGCTGGCAGCTTCCTTGTGGGAGAAGGAGCCAGAGGATTGCCTTTTTAGAAAAAGCTTCTGCCGAGAGTGAGCACCGTGACATGCTGAGTCTCTGGGAAAGCTGAGATCCCCAGTGCTGTTGTGCCTGTGGATAGGCTGCAGAGGGATAGTGAATACCAGCAAGATCTTTCAGGGGTGGCAGCTTCCTTGTGGGAGAAGGAGCCAGAGGATTGCCTTTTTAGAAAAAGCTTCTGCCGAGAACGAGCACCGTGACATGCTGAGTCTCTGGGAAAGCAGAGATCCCCAGTGCTGTTGTGCCTGTGGATAGGCTGCAGAGGGATAGTGAATACCAGCAAGATCTTTCAGGGCTGGCTCCTTCGTAGTGGGAGAAGGAGCCATAAGTTTGCCTTTTCAGAAAAAGCTTCTGCCGAGAGTGAGCACCGTGACATGCTGAGTCTCTGGGAAAGCAGAGATCCCCACTGCTGTTGTGCCTGTTGATAGGCTGCAGAGGGATAGTGAATACCAGCAAGATCTTTCAGGGCTGGCAGCTTCCTTGTGGGAGAAGGAGCCAGAGGATTGCCTTTTTAGAAAAAGCTTCTGCCGAGAGTGAGCACCGTGACATGCTGAGTCTCTGGGAAAGCTGAGATCCCCAGTGCTGTTGTGCCTGTGGATAGGCTGCAGAGGGATAGTGAATACCAGCAAGATCTTTCAGGGGTGGCAGCTTCCTTGTGGGAGAAGGAGCCAGAGGATTGCCTTTTTAGAAAAAGCTTCTGCCGAGAACGAGCACCGTGACATGCTGAGTCTCTGGGAAAGCAGAGATCCCCAGTGCTGTTGTGCCTGTGGATAGGCTGCAGAGGGATAGTGAATACCAGCAAGATCTTTCAGGGCTGGCTCCTTCGTAGTGGGAGAAGGAGCCATAAGTTTGCCTTTTCAGAAAAAGCTTCTGCCGAGAGTGAGCACCGTGACATACTGAGTCTCTGGGAAAGCAGAGATCCCCAGTGCTGTTGTGCCTGTGGATAGGCTGCAGAGGGATAGTGAATACCAGCAAGATCTTTCAGGGCTGGCAGCTTCCTTGTGGGAGAAGGAGCCAGAGGATTGCCTTTTCAGAAAAAGCTTCTGCCGAGAGTGAGCACCGTGACATGCTGAGCCTCTGGGAAAGCAGAGATCCCCAGTGCTGTTGTGCCTGTGGATAGGCTGCAGAGGGATAGTGAATACCAGCAAGATCTTTCAGGGCTGGCTCCTTCCTTGTGTGAGAAGGAGCCGTAAGTTTGCCTTTTTAGAAAAAGCTTCTGCCGAGAACGAGCACCGTGACATGCTGAGTCTCTGGGAAAGCAGAGATCCCCAGTGCTGTTGTGCCTGTGGATAGGCTGCAGAGGGATAGTGAATACCAGCAAGATCTTTCAGGGCTGGCTCCTTCCTTGTGGGAGAAGGAGCCATAAGTTTGCCTTTTCAGAAAAAGCTTCTGCCGAGAGTGAGCACCGTGACATGCTGAGTCTCTGGGAAAGCAGAGATCCCCAGTGCTGTTGTGCCTGTGGATAGGCTGCAGAGGGATAGTGAATACCAGCAAGATCTTTCAGGGCTGGCACCTTCCTTGTGGGAGAAGGAGCCGTAAGTTTGCCTTTTCAGAAAAAGCTTCTGCCGAGAGTGAGCACCGTGACATGCTGAGTCTCTGGGAAAGCAGAGATCCCCAGTGCTGTTGTGCCTGTGGATAGGCTGCAGAGGGATAGTGAATACCAGCAAGATCTTTCAGGGGTGGCAGCTTCCTTGTGGGAGAAGGAGCCAGAGGATTGCCTTTTTAGAAAAAGCTTCTGCCGAGAGTGAGCACCGTGACATGCTGAGTCTCTGGGAAAGCAGAGATCCCCAGTGCTGTTGTGCCTGTGGATAGGCTGCAGAGGGATAGTGAATACCAGCAAGATCTTTCAGGGCTGGCACCTTCCTTGTGGGAGAAGGAGCCGTAAGTTTGCCTTTTCAGAAAAAGCTTCTGCCGAGAGTGAGCACCGTGACATGCTGAGCCTCTGGGAAAGCAGAGATCCCCAGTGCTGTTGTGCCTGTGGATAGGCTGCAGAGGGATAGTGAATACCAGCAAGATCTTTCAGGGCTGGCTCCTTCCTTGTGTGAGAAGGAGCCGTAAGTTTGCCTTTTTAGAAAAAGCTTCTGCCGAGAACGAGCACCGTGACATGCTGAGTCTCTGGGAAAGCAGAGATCCCCAGTGCTGTTGTGCCTGTGGATAGGCTGCAGAGGGATAGTGAATACCAGCAAGATCTTTCAGGGCTGGCACCTTCCTTGTGGGAGAAGGAGCCGTAAGTTTGCCTTTTCAGAAAATGCTTCTGCCGAGAGTGAGCACCGTGACATGCTGAGTCTCTGGGAAAGCAGAGATCCCCAGTGCTGTTGTGCCTGTGGATAGGCTGCAGAGGGATAGTGAATACCAGCAAGATCTTTCAGGGCTGGCACCTTCCTTGTGGGAGAAGGAGCCGTAAGTTTGCCTTTTCAGAAAAAGCTTCTGCCGAGAGTGAGCACCGTGACATGCTGAGTCTCTGGGAAAGCAGAGATCCCCAGTGCTGTTGTGCCTGTGGATAGGCTGCAGAGGGATAGTGAATACCAGCAAGATCTTTCAGGGCTGGCACCTTCCTTGTGGGAGAAGGAGCCGTAAGTTTGCCTTTTCAGAAAAAGCTTCTGCCGAGAGTGAGCACCGTGACATGCTGAGTCTCTGGGAAAGCAGAGATCCCCAGTGCTGTTGTGCCTGTGGATAGGCTGCAGAGGGATAGTGAATACCAGCAAGATCTTTCAGGGCTGGCTCCTTCCTTGTGGGAGAAGGTGCCATAAGTTTGCCTTTTCAGAAAAAGCTTCTGCCGAGAGTGAGCACCGTGACATGCTGAGTCTCTGGGAAAGCAGAGATCCCCAAAGCTGTTGTGCCTGTGGATAGGCTGCAGAGGGATAGTGAATACCAGCAAGATCTTTCAGGGCTGGCTCCTTCCTAGTGGGAGAAGGAGCCATAAGTTTGCCTTTTCAGAAAAAGCTTCTGCCGAGAGTGAGCACCGTGACATGCTGAGTCTCTGGGAAAGCAGAGATCCCCAGTGCTGTTGTGCCTGTGGATAGGCTGCAGAGGGATAGTGAATACCAGCAAGATCTTTCAGGGCTGGCTCCTTCGTAGTGGGAGAAGGAGCCATAAGTTTGCCTTTTCAGAAAAAGCTTCTGCCGAGAGTGAGCACCGTGACATGCTGAGTCTCTGGGAAAGCAGAGATCCCCAGTGCTGTTGTGCCTGTGGATAGGCTGCAGAGGGATAGTGAATACCAGCAAGATCTTTCAGGGCTGGCAGCTTCCTTGTGGGAGAAGGAGCCAGAGGATTGCCTTTTTAGAAAAAGCTTCTGCCGAGAGTGAGCACCGTGACATGCTGAGTCTCTGGGAAAGCAGAGATCCCCAGTGCTGTTGTGCCTGTGGATAGGCTGCAGAGGGATAGTGAATACCAGCAAGATCTTTCAGGGCTGGCACCTTCCTTGTGGGAGAAGGAGCCGTAAGTTTGCCTTTTCAGAAAAAGCTTCTGCCGAGAGTGAGCACCGTGACATGCTGAGTCTCTGGGAAAGCAGAGATCCCCAGTGCTGTTGTGCCTGTGGATAGGCTGCAGAGGGATAGTGAATACCAGCAAGATCTTTCAGGGCTGGCAGATTCCTTGTGGGAGAAGGAGCCAGAGGATTGCCTTTTTAGAAAAAGCTTCTGCCGAGAGGGAGCACCGTGACATGCTGAGTCTCTGGGAAAGCAGAGATCCCCAGTGCTGTTGTGCCTGTGGATAGGCTGCAGAGGGATAGTGAATACCAGCAATATCTTTCAGGGCTGGCACCTTCCATGTGGGAGAAGGAGCCGTAAGTTTTCCTTTTCAGAAAAAGCTTCTGCCGAGAGTGAGCACTGTGACATGCTGAGTCTCTGGGAAAGCAGAGATCCCCAGTGCTGTTGTGCCTGTGGATAGGCTGCAGAGGGATAGTGAATACCAGCAAGATCTTTCAGGTCTGGCAGCTTCCTTGTGGGAGAAGGAGCCAGAGGATTGCCTTTTTAGAAAAAGCTTCTGCCGAGAGGGAGCACCGTGACATGCTGAGTCTCTGGGAAAGCAGAGATCCCCAGTGCTGTTGTGCCTGTGGATAGGCTGCAGAGGGATAGTGAATACCAGCAAGATCTTTCAGGGCTGGCACCTTCCTTGTGGGAGAAGGAGCCGAAAGTTTTCTTTTTCAGAAAAAAGCTTCTGCCGAGAGCGAGCACCGTGACATGCTGAGTCTCTGGGAAAGCAGAGATCCCAAAAGCTGTTGTGCCTGTGGATAGGCTGCAGAGGGATAGTGAAAAACTGCATTAGTTTTCAGGGCTGGCACCTTCCCTGTGGGAGAAGGAGCCGTAAGTTTGCCTTTTCAGAAAAAAGCTTCTGCCGAGAGCGAGCACCGTGACATGCTGAGTCTCTGGGAAAGCAGAGATCCCCAGTGCTGTTGTGCCTGTGGATAGGCTGCAGAGGGATAGTGAATACCAGCAAGATCTTTCAGGGCTGGAACCTTCCTTGTGGGAGAAGGAGCCATAAGTTTGCCTTTTCAGAAAAAGCTTCTGCCGAGAGTGAGCACCGTGACATGCTGAGTCTCTGGGAAAGCAGATATCCCCAGTGCTGTTGTGCCTGTGGATAGGCTGCAGAGGGATAGTGAATACCAGCAAGATCTTTCAGGGCTGGCACCTTCCTTGTGGGAGAAGGAGCCAGAGGATTGCCGTTTTAGAAAAAGCTTCTGCCGAGAGTGAGCACCGTGACATGCTGAGTCTCTGGGAAAGCAGAGATCCCCAGTGCTGTTGTGCCTGTGGATAGGCTGCAGAGGGATAGTGAATACCAGCAAGATCTTTCAGGGCTGGCTCCTTCCTAGTGGGAGAAGGAGCCATAAGTTTGCCTTTTCAGAAAAAGCTTCTGCCGAGAGTGAGCACCGTGACATGCTGAGTCTCTGGGAAAGCAGAGATCCCCAGTGCTGTTGTGCCTGTGGATAGGCTGCAGAGGGATAGTGAATACCAGCAAGATCTTTCAGGGCTGGCTCCTTCCTAGTGGGAGAAGGAGCCATAAGTTTGCCTTTTCAGAAAAAGCTTCTGCCGAGAGTGAGCACCGTGACATGCTGAGTCTCTGGGAAAGCAGAGATCCCCAGTGCTGTTGTGCCTGTGGATAGGCTGCAGAGGGATAGTGAATACCAGCAAGATCTTTCAGGGCTGGCAGCTTCCTTGTGGGAGAAGGAGCCAGAGGATTGCCTTTTCAGAAAAAGCTTCTGCCGAGAGTGAGCACCGTGACATGCTGAGCCTCTGGGAAAGCAGAGATCCCCAGTGCTGTTGTGCCTGTGGATAGGCTGCAGAGGGATAGTGAATACCAGCAAGATCTTTCAGGGCTGGCTCCTTCCTTGTGTGAGAAGGAGCCGTAAGTTTGCCTTTTTAGAAAAAGCTTCTGCCGAGAACGAGCACCGTGACATGCTGAGTCTCTGGGAAAGCAGAGATCCCCAGTGCTGTTGTGCCTGTGGATAGGCTGCAGAGGGATAGTGAATACCAGCAAGATTTTTCAGGGCTGGCACCTTCCTTGTGGGAGAAGGAGCCGTAAGTTTGCCTTTTCAGAAAAAGCTTCTGCCGAGAGTGAGCACCGTGACATGCTGAGTCTCTGGGAAAGCAGAGATCCCCAGTGCTGTTGTGCCTGTGGATAGGCTGCAGAGGGATAGTGAATACCAGCAAGATCTTTCAGGGCTGGCACCTTCCATGTGAGAGAAGGAGCTGTAAGTTTTCCTTTTCAGAAAAAGCTTCTGCCGAGAGTGAGCACCGTGACATGCTGAGTCTCTGGGAAAGCAGAGATCCCCAGTGCTGTTGTGCCTGTGGATAGGCTGCAGAGGGATAGTGAATACCAGCAAGATCTTTCAGGGCTGGCTCCTTCCTAGTGGGAGAAGGAGCCATAAGTTTGCCTTTTCAGAAAAAGCTTCTGCCGAGAGTGAGCACCGTGACATGCTGAGTCTCTGGGAAAGCAGAGATCCCCAGTGCTGTTGTGCCTGTGGATAGGCTGCAGAGGGATAGTGAATACCAGCAAGATCTTTCAGGGCTGGCAGCTTCCTTGTGGGAGAAGGAGCCAGAGGATTGCCGTTTTAGAAAAAGCTTCTGCCGAGAGTGAGCACCGTGACATGCTGAGTCTCTGGGAAAGCAGAGATCCCCAGTGCTGTTGTGCCTGTGGATAGGCTGCAGAGGGATAGTGAATACCAGCAAGATCTTTCAGGGGTGGCTCCTTCCTAGTGGGAGAAGGAGCCATAAGTTTGCCTTTTCAGAAAAAGCTTCTGCCGAGAGTGAGCACCGTGACATGCTGAGTCTCTGGGAAAGCAGAGATCCCCACTGCTGTTGTGCCTGTGGATAGGCTGCAGAGGGATAGTGAATACCAGCAAGATCTTTCAGGGGTGGCAGCTTCCTTGTGGGAGAAGGAGCCAGAGGATTGCCGTTTTAGAAAAAGCTTCTGCCGAGAACGAGCACCGTGACATGCTGAGTCTCTGGGAAAGCAGAGATCCCCAGTGCTGTTGTGCCTGTGGATAGGCTGCAGAGGGATAGTGAATACCAGCAAGATCTTTCAGGGCTGGCTCCTTCGTAGTGGGAGAAGGAGCCATAAGTTTGCCTTTTCAGAAAAAAGCTTCTGCCGAGAGTGAGCACCGTGACATGCTGAGTCTCTGGGAAAGCAGAGATCCCCAGTGCTGTTGTGCCTGTGGATAGGCTGCAGAGGGATAGTGAATACCAGCAAGATCTTTCAGGGCTGGCAGCTTCCTTGTGGGAGAAGGAGCCAGAGGATTGCCTTTTTAGAAAAAGCTTCTGCCGAGAGGGAGCACCGTGACATGCTGAGTCTCTGGGAAAGCAGAGATCCCCAGTGCTGTTGTGCCTGTGGATAGGCTGCAGAGGGATAGTGAATACCAGCAAGATCTTTCAGGGCTGGCTCCTTCCTTGTGGGAGAAGGAGCCATAAGTTTGCCTTTTCAGAAAAAGCTTCTGCCGAGAGTGAGCACCGTGACATGCTGAGTCTCTGGGAAAGCAGAGATCCCCAGTGCTGTTGTGCCTGTGGATAGGCTGCAGAGGGATAGTGAATACCAGCAATATCTTTCAGGGCTGGCACCTTCCATGTGGGAGAAGGAGCCGTAAGTTTGCCTTTTCAGAAAAAGCTTCTGCCGAGAGTGAGCACTGTGACATGCTGAGTCTCTGGGAAAGCAGAGATCCCCAGTGCTGTTGTGCCTGTGGATAGGCTGCAGAGGGATAGTGAATACCAGCAAGATCTTTCAGGGCTGGAACCTTCCTTGTGGGAGAAGGAGCCATAAGTTTGCCTTTTCAGAAAAAGCTTCTGCCGAGAGTGAGCACCGTGACATGCTGAGTCTCTGGGAAAGCAGAGATCCCAAAAGCTGTTGTGCCTGTGGATAGGCTGCAGAGGGATAGTGAATACCAGCAAGATCTTTCAGGGCTGGCACCTTCCTTGTGGGAGAAGGAGCCGTAAGTTTGCCTTTTCAGAAAAAGGCTCTGGCGAGAGTGAGCACCGTGACATGCTGAGTCTCTGGGAAAGCAGAGATCCCCAAAGCTGTTGTGCCTGTGGATAGGCTGCAGAGGGATAGTGAAAAACTGCATTAGTTTTCAGGGCTGGCACCTTCCCTGTGGGAGAAGGAGCCGAAAGTTTTCTTTTTCAGAAAAAAGCTTCTGCCGAGAGCGAGCACCGTGACATGCTGAGTCTCTGGGAAAGCAGAGATCCCAAAAGCTGTTGTGCCTGTGGATAGGCTGCAGAGGGATAGTGAAAAACTGCATTATTTTTCAGGGCTGGCACCTTCCCTGTGGGAGAAGGAGCCGTAAGTTTGCCTTTTCAGAAAAAAGCTTCTGCCGAGAGCGAGCACCGTGACATGCTGAGTCTCTGGGAAAGCAGAGATCCCCAGTGCTGTTGTGCCTGTGGATAGGCTGCAGAGGGATAGTGAATACCAGCAAGATCTTTCAGGGCTGGAACCTTCCTTGTGGGAGAAGGAGCCATAAGTTTGCCTTTTCAGAAAAAGCTTCTGCCGAGAGTGAGCACCGTGACATGCTGAGTCTCTGGGAAAGCAGAGATCCCCAGTGCTGTTGTTCCTGTGGATAGGCTGCAGAGGGATAGTGAATACCAGCAAGATCTTTCAGGGCTGGCACCTTCCTTGTGGGAGAAGGAGCCGTAAGTTTGCCTTTTCAGAAAAAGGCTCTGGCGAGAGTGAGCACCGTGACATGCTGAGTCTCTGGGAAAGCAGAGATCCCCAAAGCTGTTGTGCCTGTGGATAGGCTGCAGAGGGATAGTGAAAAACTGCATTAGTTTTCAGGGCTGGCACCTTCCCTGTGGGAGAAGGAGCCGAAAGTTTTCTTTTTCAGAAAAAAGCTTCTGCCGAGAGCGAGCACCGTGACATGCTGAGTCTCTGGGAAAGCAGAGATCCCCAGTGCTGTTGTGCCTGTGGATAGGCTGCAGAGGGATAGTGAAAAACTGCATTAGTTTTCAGGGCTGGCACCTTCCCTGTGGGAGAAGGAGCCGTAAGTTTGCCTTTTTAGAAAAAGCTTCTGCCGAGAACGAGCACCGTGACATGCTGAGTCTCTGGGAAAGCAGAGATCCCCAGTGCTGTTGTGCCTGTGGATAGGCTGCAGAGGGATAGTGAATACCAGCAAGATCTTTCAGGGCTGGCAGCTTCCTTGTGGGAGAAGGAGCCAGAGGATTGCCTTTTCAGAAAAAGCTTCTGCCGAGAGTGAGCACCGTGACATGCTGAGCCTCTGGGAAAGCAGAGATCCCCAGTGCTGTTGTGCCTGTGGATAGGCTGCAGAGGGATAGTGAATACCAGCAAGATCTTTCAGGGCTGGCTCCTTCCTTGTGTGAGAAGGAGCCGTAAGTTTGCCTTTTTAGAAAAAGCTTCTGCCGAGAACGAGCACCGTGACATGCTGAGTCTCTGGGAAAGCAGAGATCCCCAGTGCTGTTGTGCCTGTGGATAGGCTGCAGAGGGATAGTGAATACCAGCAAGATCTTTCAGGGCTGGCAGCTTCCATGTGGGAGAAGGAGCCGTAAGTTTGCCTTTTCAGAAAAAGCTTCTGCCGAGAGTGAGCACCGTGACATGCTGAGTCTCTGGGAAAGCAGAGATCCCCAGTGCTGTTGTGCCTGTGGATAGGCTGCAGAGGGATAGTGAATACCAGCAAGATCTTTCAGGGCTGGCTCCTTCCTAGTGGGAGAAGGAGCCATAAGTTTGCCTTTTCAGAAAAAGCTTCTGCCGAGAGTGAGCACCGTGACATGCTGAGTCTCTGGGAAAGCAGAGATCCCCAGTGCTGTTGTGCCTGTGGATAGGCTGCAGAGGGATAGTGAATACCAGCAAGATCTTTCAGGGCTGGCAGCTTCCTTGTGGGAGAAGGAGCCAGGGGATTGCCATTTTAGAAAAAGCTTCTGCCGAGAGTGAGCACCGTGACATGCTGAGTCTCTGGGAAAGCAGAGATCCCCAGTGCTGTTGTGCCTGTGGATAGGCTGCAGAGGGATAGTGAATACCAGCAAGATCTTTCAGGGGTGGCTCCTTCCTAGTGGGAGAAGGAGCCATAAGTTTGCCTTTTCAGAAAAAGCTTCTGCCGAGAGTGAGCACCGTGACATGCTGAGTCTCTGGGAAAGCAGAGATCCCCACTGCTGTTGTGCCTGTGGATAGGCTGCAGAGGGATAGTGAATACCAGCAAGATCTTTCAGGGGTGGCAGCTTCCTTGTGGGAGAAGGAGCCAGAGGATTGCCGTTTTAGAAAAAGCTTCTGCCGAGAACGAGCACCGTGACATGCTGAGTCTCTGGGAAAGCTGAGATCCCCAGTGCTGTTGTGCCTGTGGATAGGCTGCAGAGGGATAGTGAATACCAGCAAGATCTTTCAGGGCTGGCACCTTCCTTGTGGGAGAAGGAGCCGTAAGTTTGCCTTTTCAGAAAAAGCTTCTGCCGAGAGTGAGCACCGTGACATGCTGAGTCTCTGGGAAAGCAGAGATCCCCAGTGCTGTTGTGCCTGTGGATAGGCTGCAGAGGGATAGTGAATACCAGCAAGATCTTTCAGGGCTGGCAGCTTCCTTGTGGGAGAAGGAGCCAGAGGATTGCCTTTTTAGAAAAAGCTTCTGCCGAGAGTGAGCACCGTGACATGCTGAGTCTCTGGGAAAGCAGAGATCCCCAGTGCTGTTGTGCCTGTGGATAGGCTGCAGAGGGATAGTGAATACCAGCAAGATCTTTCAGGGCTGGCACCTTCCTTGTGGGAGAAGGAGCCGTAAGTTTGCCTTTTCAGAAAAAGCTTCTGCCGAGAGTGAGCACCGTGACATGCTGAGTCTCTGGGAAAGCAGAGATCCCCAGTGCTGTTGTGCCTGTGGATAGGCTGCAGAGGGATAGTGAATACCAGCAAGATCTTTCAGGGCTGGCTCCTTCCTTGTGGGAGAAGGAGCCATAAGTTTGCCTTTTCAGAAAAAGCTTCTGCCGAGAGTGAGCACCGTGACATGCTGAGTCTCTGGGAAAGCAGAGATCCCCAGTGCTGTTGTGCCTGTGGATAGGCTGCAGAGGGATAGTGAATACCAGCAAGATCTTTCAGGGCTGGCAGCTTCCTTGTGGGAGAAGGAGCCAGAGGATTGCCGTTTTAGAAAAAGCTTCTGCCGAGAGTGAGCACCGTGACATGCTGAGTCTCTGGGAAAGCAGAGATCCCCAGTGCTGTTGTGCCTGTGGATAGGCTGCAGAGGGATAGTGAATACCAGCAAGATCTTTCAGGGCTGGAACCTTCCTTGTGGGAGAAGGAGCCATAAGTTTGCCTTTTCAGAAAAAGCTTCTGCCGAGAGTGAGCACCGTGACATGCTGAGTCTCTGGGAAAGCAGAGATCCCCAGTGCTGTTGTTCCTGTGGATAGGCTGCAGAGGGATAGTGAATACCAGCAAGATCTTTCAGGGCTGGCAACTTCCTTGTGGGAGAAGGAGCCGTAAGTTTGCCTTTTCAGAAAAAGGCTCTGGCGAGAGTGAGCACCGTGACATGCTGAGTCTCTGGGAAAGCAGAGATCCCCAAAGCTGTTGTGCCTGTGGATAGGCTGCAGAGGGATAGTGAAAAACTGCATTAGTTTTCAGGGCTGGCACCTTCCCTGTGGGAGAAGGAGCCGAAAGTTTTCTTTTTCAGAAAAAAGCTTCTGCCGAGAGCGAGCACCGTGACATGCTGAGTCTCTGGGAAAGCAGAGATCCCAAAAGCTGTTGTGCCTGTGGATAGGCTGCAGAGGGATAGTGAAAAACTGCATTAGTTTTCAGGGCTGGCACCTTCCCTGTGGGAGAAGGAGCCGTAAGTTTGCCTTTTTAGAAAAAGCTTCTGCCGAGAACGAGCACCGTGACATGCTGAGTCTCTGGGAAAGCAGAGATCCCCAGTGCTGTTGTGCCTGTGGATAGGCTGCAGAGGGATAGTGAATACCAGCAAGATCTTTCAGGGCTGGCAGCTTCCTTGTGGGAGAAGGAGCCAGAGGATTGCCTTTTCAGAAAAAGCTTCTGCCGAGAGTGAGCACCGTGACATGCTGAGCCTCTGGGAAAGCAGAGATCCCCAGTGCTGTTGTGCCTGTGGATAGGCTGCAGAGGGATAGTGAATACCAGCAAGATCTTTCAGGGCTGGCTCCTTCCTTGTGTGAGAAGGAGCCGTAAGTTTGCCTTTTTAGAAAAAGCTTCTGCCGAGAACGAGCACCGTGACATGCTGAGTCTCTGGGAAAGCAGAGATCCCCAGTGCTGTTGTGCCTGTGGATAGGCTGCAGAGGGATAGTGAATACCAGCAAGATCTTTCAGGGCTGGCACCTTCCTTGTGGGAGAAGGAGCCGTAAGTTTGCCTTTTCAGAAAAAGCTTCTGCCGAGAGTGAGCACCGTGACATGCTGAGTCTCTGGGAAAGCAGAGATCCCCAGTGCTGTTGTGCCTGTGGATAGGCTGCAGAGGGATAGTGAATACCAGCAAGATCTTTCAGGGCTGGCACCTTCCATGTGAGAGAAGGAGCTGTAAGTTTTCCTTTTCAAAAAAAGCTTCTGCCGAGAGTGAGCACCGTGACATGCTGAGCCTCTGGGAAAGCAGAGATCCCCAGTGCTGTTGTGCCTGTGGATAGGCTGCAGAGGGATAGTGAATACCAGCAAGATCTTTCAGGGCTGGCTCCTTCCTTGTGGGAGAAGGAGCCGTAAGTTTGCCTTTTCAGAAAAAGCTTCTGCCGAGAGTGAGCACCGTGACATGCTGAGTCTCTGGGAAAGCAGAGATCCCCAGTGCTGTTGTGCCTGTGGATAGGCTGCAGAGGGATAGTGAATACCAGCAAGATCTTTCAGGGCTGGCTCCTTCCTAGTGGGAGAAGGAGCCATAAGTTTGCCTTTTCAGAAAAAGCTTCTGCCGAGAGTGAGCACCGTGACATGCTGAGTCTCTGGGAAAGCAGAGATCCCCAGTGCTGTTGTGCCTGTGGATAGGCTGCAGAGGGATAGTGAATACCAGCAAGATCTTTCAGGGCTGGCAGCTTCCTTGTGGGAGAAGGAGCCAGAGGATTGCCTTTTTAGAAAAAGCTTCTGCCGAGAGGGAGCACCGTGACATGCTGAGTCTCTGGGAAAGCAGAGATCCCCAGTGCTGTTGTGCCTGTGGATAGGCTGCAGAGGGATAGTGAATACCAGCAAGATCTTTCAGGGCTGGCACCTTCCTTGTGGGAGAAGGAGCCGTAAGTTTGCCTTTTCAGAAAAAGGCTCTGGCGAGAGTGAGCACCGTGACATGCTGAGTCTCTGGGAAAGCAGAGATCCCCAAAGCTGTTGTGCCTGTGGATAGGCTGCAGAGGGATAGTGAAAAACTGCATTAGTTTTCAGGGCTGGCACCTTCCCTGTGGGAGAAGGAGCCGAAAGTTTTCTTTTTCAGAAAAAAGCTTCTGCCGAGAGCGAGCACCGTGACATGCTGAGTCTCTGGGAAAGCAGAGATCCCAAAAGCTGTTGTGCCTGTGGATAGGCTGCAGAGGGATAGTGAAAAACTGCATTAGTTTTCAGGGCTGGCACCTTCCCTGTGGGAGAAGGAGCCGTAAGTTTGCCTTTTCAGAAAAAAGCTTCTGCCGAGAGCGAGCACCGTGACATGCTGAGTCTCTGGGAAAGCAGAGATCCCCAGTGCTGTTGTGCCTGTGGATAGGCTGCAGAGGGATAGTGAATACCAGCAAGATCTTTCAGGGCTGGAACCTTCCTTGTGGGAGAAGGAGCCATAAGTTTGCCTTTTCAGAAAAAGCTTCTGCCGAGAGTGAGCACCGTGACATGCTGAGTCTCTGGGAAAGCAGAGATCCCCAGTGCTGTTGTTCCTGTGGATAGGCTGCAGAGGGATAGTGAATACCAGCAAGATCTTTCAGGGCTGGCACCTTCCTTGTGGGAGAAGGAGCCGTAAGTTTGCCTTTTCAGAAAAAGGCTCTGGCGAGAGTGAGCACCGTGACATGCTGAGTCTCTGGGAAAGCAGAGATCCCCAAAGCTGTTGTGCCTGTGGATAGGCTGCAGAGGGATAGTGAAAAACTGCATTAGTTTTCAGGGCTGGCACCTTCCCTGTGGGAGAAGGAGCCGAAAGTTTTCTTTTTCAGAAAAAAGCTTCTGCCGAGAGCGAGCACCGTGACATGCTGAGTCTCTGGGAAAGCAGAGATCCCCAGTGCTGTTGTGCCTGTGGATAGGCTGCAGAGGGATAGTGAAAAACTGCATTAGTTTTCAGGGCTGGCACCTTCCCTGTGGGAGAAGGAGCCGTAAGTTTGCCTTTTTAGAAAAAGCTTCTGCCGAGAACGAGCACCGTGACATGCTGAGTCTCTGGGAAAGCAGAGATCCCCAGTGCTGTTGTGCCTGTGGATAGGCTGCAGAGGGATAGTGAATACCAGCAAGATCTTTCAGGGCTGGCAGCTTCCTTGTGGGAGAAGGAGCCAGAGGATTGCCTTTTCAGAAAAAGCTTCTGCCGAGAGTGAGCACCGTGACATGCTG
Organism: Astur gentilis; assembly: GCF_929443795.1. NCBI lineage: Eukaryota > Metazoa > Chordata > Aves > Accipitriformes > Accipitridae > Astur > Astur gentilis. The sequence continues at coordinate 44,819,483 of NC_064886.1, forward strand.
AGCCTCTGGGAAAGCAGAGATCCCCAGTGCTGTTGTGCCTGTGGATAGGCTGCAGAGGGATAGTGAATACCAGCAAGATCTTTCAGGGCTGGCTCCTTCCTTGTGTGAGAAGGAGCCGTAAGTTTGCCTTTTTAGAAAAAGCTTCTGCCGAGAACGAGCACCGTGACATGCTGAGTCTCTGGGAAAGCAGAGATCCCCAGTGCTGTTGTGCCTGTGGATAGGCTGCAGAGGGATAGTGAATACCAGCAAGATCTTTCAGGGCTGGCAGCTTCCATGTGGGAGAAGGAGCCGTAAGTTTGCCTTTTCAGAAAAAGCTTCTGCCGAGAGTGAGCACCGTGACATGCTGAGTCTCTGGGAAAGCAGAGATCCCCAGTGCTGTTGTGCCTGTGGATAGGCTGCAGAGGGATAGTGAATACCAGCAAGATCTTTCAGGGCTGGCTCCTTCCTAGTGGGAGAAGGAGCCATAAGTTTGCCTTTTCAGAAAAAGCTTCTGCCGAGAGTGAGCACCGTGACATGCTGAGTCTCTGGGAAAGCAGAGATCCCCAGTGCTGTTGTGCCTGTGGATAGGCTGCAGAGGGATAGTGAATACCAGCAAGATCTTTCAGGGCTGGCAGCTTCCTTGTGGGAGAAGGAGCCAGGGGATTGCCATTTTAGAAAAAGCTTCTGCCGAGAGTGAGCACCGTGACATGCTGAGTCTCTGGGAAAGCAGAGATCCCCAGTGCTGTTGTGCCTGTGGATAGGCTGCAGAGGGATAGTGAATACCAGCAAGATCTTTCAGGGGTGGCTCCTTCCTAGTGGGAGAAGGAGCCATAAGTTTGCCTTTTCAGAAAAAGCTTCTGCCGAGAGTGAGCACCGTGACATGCTGAGTCTCTGGGAAAGCAGAGATCCCCACTGCTGTTGTGCCTGTGGATAGGCTGCAGAGGGATAGTGAATACCAGCAAGATCTTTCAGGGCTGGCTCCTTCCTTGTGGGAGAAGGAGCCAGAGGATTGCCGTTTTAGAAAAAGCTTCTGCCGAGAACGAGCACCGTGACATGCTGAGTCTCTGGGAAAGCTGAGATCCCCAGTGCTGTTGTGCCTGTGGATAGGCTGCAGAGGGATAGTGAATACCAGCAAGATCTTTCAGGGCTGGCACCTTCCTTGTGGGAGAAGGAGCCGTAAGTTTGCCTTTTCAGAAAAAGCTTCTGCCGAGAGTGAGCACCGTGACATGCTGAGTCTCTGGGAAAGCAGAGATCCCCAGTGCTGTTGTGCCTGTGGATAGGCTGCAGAGGGATAGTGAATACCAGCAAGATCTTTCAGGGCTGGCAGCTTCCTTGTGGGAGAAGGAGCCAGAGGATTGCCTTTTTAGAAAAAGCTTCTGCCGAGAGTGAGCACCGTGACATGCTGAGTCTCTGGGAAAGCAGAGATCCCCAGTGCTGTTGTGCCTGTGGATAGGCTGCAGAGGGATAGTGAATACCAGCAAGATCTTTCAGGGCTGGCACCTTCCTTGTGGGAGAAGGAGCCGTAAGTTTGCCTTTTCAGAAAAAGCTTCTGCCGAGAGTGAGCACCGTGACATGCTGAGTCTCTGGGAAAGCAGAGATCCCCAGTGCTGTTGTGCCTGTGGATAGGCTGCAGAGGGATAGTGAATACCAGCAAGATCTTTCAGGGCTGGCTCCTTCCTTGTGGGAGAAGGAGCCATAAGTTTGCCTTTTCAGAAAAAGCTTCTGCCGAGAGTGAGCACCGTGACATGCTGAGTCTCTGGGAAAGCAGAGATCCCCAGTGCTGTTGTGCCTGTGGATAGGCTGCAGAGGGATAGTGAATACCAGCAAGATCTTTCAGGGCTGGCAGCTTCCTTGTGGGAGAAGGAGCCAGAGGATTGCCGTTTTAGAAAAAGCTTCTGCCGAGAGTGAGCACCGTGACATGCTGAGTCTCTGGGAAAGCAGAGATCCCCAGTGCTGTTGTGCCTGTGGATAGGCTGCAGAGGGATAGTGAATACCAGCAAGATCTTTCAGGGGTGGCTCCTTCCTAGTGGGAGAAGGAGCCATAAGTTTGCCTTTTCAGAAAAAGCTTCTGCCGAGAGTGAGCACCGTGACATGCTGAGTCTCTGGGAAAGCGGAGATCCCAAAAGCTGTTGTGCCTGTGGATAGGCTGCAGAGGGATAGTGAATACCAGCAAGATCTTTCAGGGCTGGCACCTTCCTTGTGGGAGAAGGAGCCGTAAGTTTGCCTTTTCAGAAAAAGGCTCTGGCGAGAGTGAGCACCGTGACATGCTGAGTCTCTGGGAAAGCAGAGATCCCCAAAGCTGTTGTGCCTGTGGATAGGCTGCAGAGGGATAGTGAAAAACTGCATTAGTTTTCAGGGCTGGCACCTTCCCTGTGGGAGAAGGAGCCGAAAGTTTTCTTTTTCAGAAAAAGCTTCTGCCGAGAGCGAGCACCGTGACATGCTGAGTCTCTGGGAAAGCAGAGATCCCAAAAGCTGTTGTGCCTGTGGATAGGCTGCAGAGGGATAGTGAAAAACTGCATTAGTTTTCAGGGCTGGCACCTTCCCTGTGGGAGAAGGAGCCGTAAGTTTGCCTTTTCAGAAAAAAGCTTCTGCCGAGAGCGAGCACCGTGACATGCTGAGTCTCTGGGAAAGCAGAGATCCCCAGTGCTGTTGTGCCTGTGGATAGGCTGCAGAGGGATAGTGAATACCAGCAAGATCTTTCAGGGCTGGCACCTTCCTTGTGGGAGAAGGAGCCATAAGTTTGCCTTTTCAGAAAAAGCTTCTGCCGAGAGTGAGCACCGTGACATGCTGAGTCTCTGGGAAAGCAGAGATCCCCAGTGCTGTTGTTCCTGTGGATAGGCTGCAGAGGGATAGTGAATACCAGCAAGATCTTTCAGGGCTGGCAACTTCCTTGTGGGAGAAGGAGCCGTAAGTTTGCCTTTTCAGAAAAAGGCTCTGGCGAGAGTGAGCACCGTGACATGCTGAGTCTCTGGGAAAGCAGAGATCCCCAAAGCTGTTGTGCCTGTGGATAGGCTGCAGAGGGATAGTGAAAAACTGCATTAGTTTTCAGGGCTGGCACCTTCCCTGTGGGAGAAGGAGCCGAAAGTTTTCTTTTTCAGAAAAAAGCTTCTGCCGAGAGCGAGCACCGTGACATGCTGAGTCTCTGGGAAAGCAGAGATCCCAAAAGCTGTTGTGCCTGTGGATAGGCTGCAGAGGGATAGTGATAAACTGCATTAGTTTTCAGGGCTGGCACCTTCCCTGTGGGAGAAGGAGCCGTAAGTTTGCCTTTTTAGAAAAAGCTTCTGCCGAGAACGAGCACCGTGACATGCTGAGTCTCTGGGAAAGCAGAGATCCCCAGTGCTGTTGTGCCTGTGGATAGGCTGCAGAGGGATAGTGAATACCAGCAAGATCTTTCAGGGCTGGCAGCTTCCTTGTGGGAGAAGGAGCCAGAGGATTGCCTTTTCAGAAAAAGCTTCTGCCGAGAGTGAGCACCGTGACATGCTGAGCCTCTGGGAAAGCAGAGATCCCCAGTGCTGTTGTGCCTGTGGATAGGCTGCAGAGGGATAGTGAATACCAGCAAGATCTTTCAGGGCTGGCTCCTTCCTTGTGTGAGAAGGAGCCGTAAGTTTGCCTTTTTAGAAAAAGCTTCTGCCGAGAACGAGCACCGTGACATGCTGAGTCTCTGGGAAAGCAGAGATCCCCAGTGCTGTTGTGCCTGTGGATAGGCTGCAGAGGGATAGTGAATACCAGCAAGATCTTTCAGGGCTGGCACCTTCCTTGTGGGAGAAGGAGCCGTAAGTTTGCCTTTTCAGAAAAAGCTTCTGCCGAGAGTGAGCACCGTGACATGCTGAGTCTCTGGGAAAGCAGAGATCCCCAGTGCTGTTGTGCCTGTGGATAGGCTGCAGAGGGATAGTGAATACCAGCAAGATCTTTCAGGGCTGGCACCTTCCATGTGAGAGAAGGAGCTGTAAGTTTTCCTTTTCAAAAAAAGCTTCTGCCGAGAGTGAGCACCGTGACATGCTGAGCCTCTGGGAAAGCAGAGATCCCCAGTGCTGTTGTGCCTGTGGATAGGCTGCAGAGGGATAGTGAATACCAGCAAGATCTTTCAGGGCTGGCTCCTTCCTTGTGGGAGAAGGAGCCGTAAGTTTGCCTTTTCAGAAAAAGCTTCTGCCGAGAGTGAGCACCGTGACATGCTGAGTCTCTGGGAAAGCAGAGATCCCCAGTGCTGTTGTGCCTGTGGATAGGCTGCAGAGGGATAGTGAATACCAGCAAGATCTTTCAGGGCTGGCTCCTTCCTAGTGGGAGAAGGAGCCATAAGTTTGCCTTTTCAGAAAAAGCTTCTGCCGAGAGTGAGCACCGTGACATGCTGAGTCTCTGGGAAAGCAGAGATCCCCAGTGCTGTTGTGCCTGTGGATAGGCTGCAGAGGGATAGTGAATACCAGCAAGATCTTTCAGGGCTGGCAGCTTCCTTGTGGGAGAAGGAGCCAGAGGATTGCCTTTTCAGAAAAAGCTTCTGCCGAGAGTGAGCACCGTGACATGCTGAGTCTCTGGGAAAGCAGAGATCCCCAGTGCTGTTGTGCCTGTGGATAGGCTGCAGAGGGATAGTGAATACCAGCAAGATCTTTCAGGGCTGGCACCTTCCTTGTGGGAGAAGGAGCCGTAAGTTTGCCTTTTCAGAAAAAGCTTCTGCCGAGAGTGAGCACCGTGACATGCTGAGTCTCTGGGAAAGCAGAGATCCCCAGTGCTGTTGTGCCTGTGGATAGGCTGCAGAGGGATAGTGAATACCAGCAAGATCTTTCAGGGCTGGCAGCTTCCTTGTGGGAGAAGGAGCCAGAGGATTGCCTTTTTAGAAAAAGCTTCTGCCGAGAGTGAGCACCGTGACATGCTGAGTCTCTGGGAAAGCAGAGATCCCCAGTGCTGTTGTGCCTGTGGATAGGCTGCAGAGGGATAGTGAATACCAGCAAGATCTTTCAGGGCTGGCACCTTCCTTGTGGGAGAAGGAGCCGTAAGTTTGCCTTTTCAGAAAAAGCTTCTGCCGAGAGTGAGCACCGTGACATGCTGAGTCTCTGGGAAAGCAGAGATCCCCAGTGCTGTTGTGCCTGTGGATAGGCTGCAGAGGGATAGTGAATACCAGCAAGATCTTTCAGGGGTGGCTCCTTCCTAGTGGGAGAAGGAGCCATAAGTTTGCCTTTTCAGAAAAAGCTTCTGCCGAGAGTGAGCACCGTGACATGCTGAGTCTCTGGGAAAGCAGAGATCCCCAGTGCTGTTGTGCCTGTGGATAGGCTGCAGAGGGATAGTGAATACCAGCAAGATCTTTCAGGGCTGGCAGCTTCCTTGTGGGAGAAGGAGCCAGAGGATTGCCTTTTTAGAAAAAGCTTCTGCCGAGAACGAGCACCGTGACATGCTGAGTCTCTGGGAAAGCAGAGATCCCCAGTGCTGTTGTGCCTGTGGATAGGCTGCAGAGGGATAGTGAATACCAGCAAGATCTTTCAGGGCTGGCTCCTTCGTAGTGGGAGAAGGAGCCATAAGTTTGCCTTTTCAGAAAAAGCTTCTGCCGAGAGTGAGCACCGTGACATGCTGAGTCTCTGGGAAAGCAGAGATCCCCAGTGCTGTTGTGCCTGTGGATAGGCTGCAGAGGGATAGTGAATACCAGCAAGATCTTTCAGGGCTGGCAGCTTCCTTGTGGGAGAAGGAGCCAGAGGATTGCCTTTTTAGAAAAAGCTTCTGCCGAGAGGGAGCACCGTGACATGCTGAGTCTCTGGGAAAGCAGAGATCCCCAGTGCTGTTGTGCCTGTGGATAGGCTGCAGAGGGATAGTGAATACCAGCAAGATCTTTCAGGGCTGGAACCTTCCTTGTGGGAGAAGGAGCCATAAGTTTGCCTTTTCAGAAAAAGCTTCTGCCGAGAGTGAGCACCGTGACATGCTGAGTCTCTGGGAAAGCAGAGATCCCCAGTGCTGTTGTGCCTGTGGATAGGCTGCAGAGGGATAGTGAATACCAGCAATATCTTTCAGGGCTGGCACCTTCCTTGTGGGAGAAGGAGCCGTAAGTTTGCCTTTTCAGAAAAAGGCTCTGGCGAGAGTGAGCACCGTGACATGCTGAGTCTCTGGGAAAGCAGAGATCCCCAAAGCTGTTGTGCCTGTGGATAGGCTGCAGAGGGATAGTGAAAAACTGCATTAGTTTTCAGGGCTGGCACCTTCCCTGTGGGAGAAGGAGCCGAAAGTTTTCTTTTTCATAAAAAAGCTTCTGCCGAGAGCGAGCACCGTGACATGCTGAGTCTCTGGGAAAGCAGATATCCCCAGTGCTGTTGTGCCTGTGGATAGGCTGCAGAGGGATAGTGAATACCAGCAAGATCTTTCAGGGCTGGCTCCTTCCTAGTGGGAGAAGGAGCCATAAGTTTGCCTTTTCAGAAAAAGCTTCTGCCGAGAGTGAGCACCGTGACATGCTGAGTCTCTGGGAAAGCAGAGATCCCCAGTGCTGTTGTGCCTGTGGATAGGCTGCAGAGGGATAGTGAATACCAGCAAGATCTTTCAGGGCTGGCAGCTTCCTTGTGGGAGAAGGAGCCAGAGGATTGCCTTTTTAGAAAAAGCTTCTGCCGAGAGTGAGCACCGTGACATGCTGAGTCTCTGGGAAAGCAGAGATCCCCAGTGCTGTTGTGCCTGTGGATAGGCTGCAGAGGGATAGTGAATACCAGCAAGATCTTTCAGGGCTGGAACCTTCCTTGTGGGAGAAGGAGCCGTAAGTTTGCCTTTTCAGAAAAAGCTTCTGCCGAGAGTGAGCACCGTGACATGCTGAGTCTCTGGGAAAGCAGAGATCCCCAGTGCTGTTGTGCCTGTGGATAGGCTGCAGAGGGATAGTGAATACCAGCAAGATCTTTCAGGGCTGGCTCCTTCCTAGTGGGAGAAGGAGCCATAAGTTTGCCTTTTCAGAAAAAGCTTCTGCCGAGAGTGAGCACCGTGACATGCTGAGTCTCTGGGAAACCAGAGATCCCCAGTGCTGTTGTGCCTGTGGATAGGCTGCAGAGGGATAGTGAATACCAGCAAGATCTTTCAGGGCTGGCAGCTTCCTTGTGGGAGAAGGAGCCAGAGGATTGCCGTTTTAGAAAAAGCTTCTGCCGAGAGTGAGCACCGTGACATGCTGAGTCTCTGGGAAAGCAGAGATCCCCAGTGCTGTTGTGCCTGTGGATAGGCTGCAGAGGGATAGTGAATACCAGCAAGATCTTTCAGGGCTGGCTCCTTCCTAGTGGGAGAAGGAGCCATAAGTTTGCCTTTTCAGAAAAAGCTTCTGCCGAGAGTGAGCACCGTGACATGCTGAGTCTCTGGGAAAGCAGAGATCCCCAGTGCTGTTGTGCCTGTGCATAGGCTGCAGAGGGATAGTGAATACCAGCAAGATCTTTCAGGGCTGGCAGCTTCCTTGTGGGAGAAGGAGCCAGAGGATTGCCTTTTTAGAAAAAGCTTCTGCCGAGAACGAGCACCGTGACATGCTGAGTCTCTGGGAAAGCAGAGATCCCCAGTGCTGTTGTGCCTGTGGATAGGCTGCAGAGGGATAGTGAATACCAGCAAGATCTTTCAGGGCTGGCTCCTTCGTAGTGGGAGAAGGAGCCATAAGTTTGCCTTTTCAGAAAAAAGCTTCTGCCGAGAGTGAGCACCGTGACATGCTGAGTCTCTGGGAAAGCAGAGATCCCCAGTGCTGTTGTGCCTGTGGATAGGCTGCAGAGGGATAGTGAATACCAGCAAGATCTTTCAGGGCTGGCAGCTTCCTTGTGGGAGAAGGAGCCAGAGGATTGCCTTTTTAGAAAAAGCTTCTGCCGAGAGGGAGCACCGTGACATGCTGAGTCTCTGGGAAAGCAGAGATCCCCAGTGCTGTTGTGCCTGTGGATAGGCTGCAGAGGGATAGTGAATACCAGCAAGATCTTTCAGGGCTGGCTCCTTCCTTGTGGGAGAAGGAGCCATAAGTTTGCCTTTTCAGAAAAAGCTTCTGCCGAGAGTGAGCACTGTGACATGCTGAGTCTCTGGGAAAGCAGAGATCCCCAGTGCTGTTGTGCCTGTGGATAGGCTGCAGAGGGATAGTGAATACCAGCAAGATCTTTCAGGGCTGGAACCTTCCTTGTGGGAGAAGGAGCCGTAAGTTTGCCTTTTCAGAAAAAGGCTCTGCCGAGAGTGAGCACCGTGACATGCTGAGTCTCTGGGAAAGCAGAGATCCCCAAAGCTGTTGTGCCTGTGGATAGGCTGCAGAGGGATAGTGAAAAACTGCATTAGTTTTCAGGGCTGGCACCTTCCCTGTGGGAGAAGGAGCCGAAAGTTTTCTTTTTCAGAAAAAAGCTTCTGCCGAGAGCGAGCACCGTGACATGCTGAGTCTCTGGGAAAGCAGAGATCCCAAAAGCTGTTGTGCCTGTGGATAGGCTGCAGAGGGATAGTGAATACCAGCAAGATCTTTCAGGGCTGGCACCTTCCTTGTGGGAGAAGGAGCCGTAAGTTTGCCTTTTCAGAAAAAGGCTCTGGCGAGAGTGAGCACCGTGACATGCTGAGTCTCTGGGAAAGCAGAGATCCCCACAGCTGTTGTGCCTGTGGATAGGCTGCAGAGGGATAGTGAAAAACTGCATTAGTTTTCAGGGCTGGCACCTTCCCTGTGGGAGAAGGAGCCGTAAGTTTGCCTTTTCAGAAAAAAGCTTCTGCCGAGAGCGAGCACCGTGACATGCTGAGTCTCTGGGAAAGCAGAGATCCCCAGTGCTGTTGTGCCTGTGGATAGGCTGCAGAGGGATAGTGAATACCAGCAAGATCTTTCAGGGCTGGCTCCTTCCTAGTGGGAGAAGGAGCCATAAGTTTGCCTTTTCAGAAAAAGCTTCTGCCGAGAGTGAGCACCGTGACATGCTGAGTCTCTGGGAAAGCAGAGATCCCCAGTGCTGTTGTGCCTGTGGATAGGCTGCAGAGGGATAGTGAATACCAGCAAGATCTTTCAGGGGTGGCAGCTTCCTTGTGGGAGAAGGAGCCAGAGGATTGCCGTTTTAGAAAAAGCTTCTGCCGAGAGGGAGCACCGTGACATGCTGAGTCTCTGGGAAAGCAGAGATCCCCAGTGCTGTTGTGCCTGTGGATAGGCTGCAGAGGGATAGTGAATACCAGCAAGATCTTTCAGGGCTGGCTCCTTCCTTGTGGGAGAAGGAGCCATAAGTTTGCCTTTTCAGAAAAAGCTTCTGCCGAGAGTGAGCACCGTGACATGCTGAGTCTCTGGGAAAGCAGAGATCCCCACTGCTGTTGTGCCTGTGGATAGGCTGCAGAGGGATAGTGAATACCAGCAAGATCTTTCAGGGGTGGCAGCTTCCTTGTGGGAGAAGGAGCCAGAGGATTGCCTTTTTAGAAAAAGCTTCTGCCGAGAACGAGCACCGTGACATGCTGAGTCTCTGGGAAAGCAGAGATCCCCAGTGCTGTTGTGCCTGTGGATAGGCTGCAGAGGGATAGTGAATACCAGCAAGATCTTTCAGGGCTGGCTCCTTCGTAGTGGGAGAAGGAGCCATAAGTTTGCCTTTTCAGAAAAAGCTTCTGCCGAGAGTGAGCACCGTGACATGCTGAGTCTCTGGGAAAGCAGAGATCCCCAGTGCTGTTGTGCCTGTGGATAGGCTGCAGAGGGATAGTGAATACCAGCAAGATCTTTCAGGGCTGGCAGCTTCCATGTGGGAGAAGGAGCCGTAAGTTTGCCTTTTCAGAAAAAGCTTCTGCCGAGAGTGAGCACTGTGACATGCTGAGTCTCTGGGAAAGCAGAGATCCCCAGTGCTGTTGTGCCTGTGGATAGGCTGCAGAGGGATAGTGAATACCAGCAAGATCTTTCAGGGCTGGAACCTTCCTTGTGGGAGAAGGAGCCATAAGTTTGCCTTTTCAGAAAAAGCTTCTGCCGAGAGTGAGCACCGTGACATGCTGAGTCTCTGGGAAAGCAGAGATCCCCAAAGCTGTTGTGCCTGTGGATAGGCTGCAGAGGGATAGTGAATACCAGCAAGATCTTTCAGGGCTGGCACCTTCCTTGTGGGAGAAGGAGCCGTAAGTTTGCCTTTTCAGAAAAAGGCTCTGGCGAGAGTGAGCACCGTGACATGCTGAGTCTCTGGGAAAGCAGAGATCCCCAAAGCTGTTGTGCCTGTGGATAGGCTGCAGAGGGATAGTGAAAAACTGCATTAGTTTTCAGGGCTGGCACCTTCCCTGTGGGAGAAGGAGCCGAAAGTTTTCTTTTTCAGAAAAAAGCTTCTGCCGAGAGCGAGCACCGTGACATGCTGAGTCTCTGGGAAAGCAGAGATCCCCAAAGCTGTTGTGCCTGTGGATAGGCTGCAGAGGGATAGTGAAAAACTGCATTAGTTTTCAGGGCTGGCACCTTCCCTGTGGGAGAAGGAGCCGTAAGTTTGCCTTTTCAGAAAAAAGCTTCTGCCGAGAGCGAGCACCGTGACATGCTGAGTCTCTGGGAAAGCAGAGATCCCCAGTGCTGTTGTGCCTGTGGATAGGCTGCAGAGGGATAGTGAATACCAGCAAGATCTTTCAGGGCTGGAACCTTCCTTGTGGGAGAAGGAGCCATAAGTTTGCCTTTTCAGAAAAAGCTTCTGCCGAGAGTGAGCACCGTGACATGCTGAGTCTCTGGGAAAGCAGAGATCCCCAGTGCTGTTGTGCCTGTGGATAGGCTGCAGAGGGATAGTGAATACCAGCAAGTTCTTTCAGGGCTGGCACCTTCCTTGTGGGAGAAGGAGCCGTAAGTTTGCCTTTTCAGAAAAAGGCTCTGGCGAGAGTGAGCACCGTGACATGCTGAGTCTCTGGGAAAGCAGAGATCCCCAAAGCTGTTGTGCCTGTGGATAGGCTGCAGAGGGATAGTGAAAAACTGCATTAGTTTTCAGGGCTGGCACCTTCCCTGTGGGAGAAGGAGCCGAAAGTTTTCTTTTTCAGAAAAAAGCTTCTGCCGAGAGCGAGCACCGTGACATGCTGAGTCTCTGGGAAAGCAGAGATCCCCAGTGCTGTTGTGCCTGTGGATAGGCTGCAGAGGGATAGTGAATACCAGCAAGATCTTTCAGGGCTGGCAGCTTCCTTGTGGGAGAAGGAGCCAGAGGATTGCCTTTTCAGAAAAAGCTTCTGCCGAGAGTGAGCACCGTGACATGCTGAGCCTCTGGGAAAGCAGAGATCCCCAGTGCTGTTGTGCCTGTGGATAGGCTGCAGAGGGATAGTGAATACCAGCAAGATCTTTCAGGGCTGGCTCCTTCCTTGTGTGAGAAGGAGCCGTAAGTTTGCCTTTTTAGAAAAAGCTTCTGCCGAGAGTGAGCACCGTGACATGCTGAGTCTCTGGGAAAGCAGAGATCCCCAGTGCTGTTGTGCCTGTGGATAGGCTGCAGAGGGATAGTGAATACCAGCAAGATCTTTCAGGGCTGGCACCTTCCTTGTGGGAGAAGGAGCCGTAAGTTTGCCTTTTCAGAAAAAGCTTCTGCCGAGAGTGAGCACCGTGACATGCTGAGTCTCTGGGAAAGCAGAGATCCCCAGTGCTGTTGTGCCTGTGGATAGGCTGCAGAGGGATAGTGAATACCAGCAAGATCTTTCAGGGCTGGCACCTTCCATGTGAGAGAAGGAGCTGTAAGTTTTCCTTTTCAAAAAAAGCTTCTGCCGAGAGTGAGCACCGTGACATGCTGAGCCTCTGGGAAAGCAGAGATCCCCAGTGCTGTTGTGCCTGTGGATAGGCTGCAGAGGGATAGTGAATACCAGCAAGATCTTTCAGGGCTGGCTCCTTCCTTGTGGTAGAAGGAGCCATAAGTTTGCCTTTTCAGAAAAAGCTTCTGCCGAGAGTGAGCACCGTGACATGCTGAGTCTCTGGGAAAGCAGAGATCCCCAGTGCTGTTGTGCCTGTGGATAGGCTGCAGAGGGATAGTGAATACCAGCAATATCTTTCAGGGCTGGCACCTTCCTTGTGGGAGAAGGAGCCGTAAGTTTGCCTTTTCAGAAAAAGCTTCTGCCGAGAGTGAGCACCGTGACATGCTGAGTCTCTGGGAAAGCAGAGATCCCCAGTGCTGTTGTGCCTGTGGATAGGCTGCAGAGGGATAGTGAATACCAGCAAGATCTTTCAGGGCTGGCAGCTTCCTTGTGGGAGAAGGAGCCAGAGGATTGCCTTTTTAGAAAAAGCTTCTGCCGAGAACGAGCACCGTGACATGCTGAGTCTCTGGGAAAGCAGAGATCCCCAGTGCTGTTGTGCCTGTGGATAGGCTGCAGAGGGATAGTGAATACCAGCAAGATCTTTCAGGGCTGGCTCCTTCGTAGTGGGAGAAGGAGCCATAAGTTTGCCTTTTCAGAAAAAAGCTTCTGCCGAGAGTGAGCACCGTGACATGCTGAGTCTCTGGGAAAGCAGAGATCCCCAGTGCTGTTGTGCCTGTGGATAGGCTGCAGAGGGATAGTGAATACCAGCAAGATCTTTCAGGGCTGGCAGCTTCCTTGTGGGAGAAGGAGCCAGAGGATTGCCTTTTTAGAAAAAGCTTCTGCCGAGAGGGAGCACCGTGACATGCTGAGTCTCTGGGAAAGCAGAGATCCCCAGTGCTGTTGTGCCTGTGGATAGGCTGCAGAGGGATAGTGAATACCAGCAAGATCTTTCAGGGCTGGCTCCTTCCTTGTGGGAGAAGGAGCCATAAGTTTGCCTTTTCAGAAAAAGCTTCTGCCGAGAGTGAGCACTGTGACATGCTGAGTCTCTGGGAAAGCAGAGATCCCCAGTGCTGTTGTGCCTGTGGATAGGCTGCAGAGGGATAGTGAATACCAGCAATATCTTTCAGGGCTGGCACCTTCCATGTGGGAGAAGGAGCCGTAAGTTTGCCTTTTCAGAAAAAGCTTCTGCCGAGAGTGAGCACTGTGACATGCTGAGTCTCTGGGAAAGCAGAGATCCCCAGTGCTGTTGTGCCTGTGGATAGGCTGCAGAGGGATAGTGAATACCAGCAAGATCTTTCAGGGCTGGAACCTTCCTTGTGGGAGAAGGAGCCGTAAGTTTGCCTTTTCAGAAAAAGGCTCTGCCGAGAGTGAGCACCGTGACATGCTGAGTCTCTGGGAAAGCAGAGATCCCCAAAGCTGTTGTGCCTGTGGATAGGCTGCAGAGGGATAGTGAAAAACTGCATTAGTTTTCAGGGCTGGCACCTTCCCTGTGGGAGAAGGAGCCGAAAGTTTTCTTTTTCAGAAAAAAGCTTCTGCCGAGAGCGAGCACCGTGACATGCTGAGTCTCTGGGAAAGCAGAGATCCCAAAAGCTGTTGTGCCTGTGGATAGGCTGCAGAGGGATAGTGAATACCAGCAAGATCTTTCAGGGCTGGCACCTTCCTTGTGGGAGAAGGAGCCGTAAGTTTGCCTTTTCAGAAAAAGGCTCTGGCGAGAGTGAGCACCGTGACATGCTGAGTCTCTGGGAAAGCAGAGATCCCCAGTGCTGTTGTGCCTGTGGATAGGCTGCAGAGGGATAGTGAAAAACTGCATTAGTTTTCAGGGCTGGCACCTTCCCTGTGGGAGAAGGAGCCGTAAGTTTGCCTTTTCAGAAAAAAGCTTCTGCCGAGAGCGAGCACCGTGACATGCTGAGTCTCTGGGAAAGCAGAGATCCCCAGTGCTGTTGTGCCTGTGGATAGGCTGCAGAGGGATAGTGAATACCAGCAAGATCTTTCAGGGCTGGCTCCTTCCTAGTGGGAGAAGGAGCCATAAGTTTGCCTTTTCAGAAAAAGCTTCTGCCGAGAGTGAGCACCGTGACATGCTGAGTCTCTGGGAAAGCAGAGATCCCCAGTGCTGTTGTGCCTGTGGATAGGCTGCAGAGGGATAGTGAATACCAGCAAGATCTTTCAGGGGTGGCAGCTTCCTTGTGGGAGAAGGAGCCAGAGGATTGCCGTTTTAGAAAAAGCTTCTGCCGAGAGTGAGCACCGTGACATGCTGAGTCTCTGGGAAAGCAGAGATCCCCAGTGCTGTTGTGCCTGTGGATAGGCTGCAGAGGGATAGTGAAAAACTGCATTAGTTTTCAGGGCTGGCTCCTTCGTAGTTGGAGAAGGAGCCATAAGTTTGCCTTTTCAGAAAAAGCTTCTGCCGAGAGTGAGCACCGTGACATGCTGAGTCTCTGGGAAAGCAGAGATCCCCACTGCTGTTGTGCCTGTGGATAGGCTGCAGAGGGATAGTGAATACCAGCAAGATCTTTCAGGGGTGGCAGCTTCCTTGTGGGAGAAGGAGCCAGAGGATTGCCTTTTTAGAAAAAGCTTCTGCCGAGAACGAGCACCGTGACATGCTGAGTCTCTGGGAAAGCAGAGATCCCCAGTGCTGTTGTGCCTGTGGATAGGCTGCAGAGGGATAGTGAATACCAGCAAGATCTTTCAGGGCTGGCTCCTTCGTAGTGGGAGAAGGAGCCATAAGTTTGCCTTTTCAGAAAAAGCTTCTGCCGAGAGTGAGCACCGTGACATGCTGAGTCTCTGGGAAAGCAGAGATCCCCAGTGCTGTTGTGCCTGTGGATAGGCTGCAGAGGGATAGTGAATACCAGCAAGATCTTTCAGGGCTGGCTCCTTCCTAGTGGGAGAAGGAGCCGTAAGTTTGCCTTTTCAGAAAAAGCTTCTGCCGAGAGTGAGCACTGTGACATGCTGAGTCTCTGGGAAAGCAGAGATCCCCAGTGCTGTTGTGCCTGTGGATAGGCTGCAGAGGGATAGTGAAAAACTGCATTAGTTTTCAGGGCTGGCACCTTCCCTGTGGGAGAAGGAGCCGAAAGTTTTCTTTTTCAGAAAAAAGCTTCTGCCGAGAGCGAGCACCGTGACATGCTGAGTCTCTGGGAAAGCAGAGATCCCAAAAGCTGTTGTGCCTGTGGATAGGCTGCAGAGGGATAGTGAATACCAGCAAGATCTTTCAGGGCTGGCACCTTCCTTGTGGGAGAAGGAGCCGTAAGTTTGCCTTTTCAGAAAAAGGCTCTGGCGAGAGTGAGCACCGTGACATGCTGAGTCTCTGGGAAAGCAGAGATCCCCAAAGCTGTTGTGCCTGTGGATAGGCTGCAGAGGGATAGTGAAAAACTGCATTAGTTTTCAGGGCTGGCACCTTCCCTGTGGGAGAAGGAGCCGAAAGTTTTCTTTTTCAGAAAAAAGCTTCTGCCGAGAGCGAGCACCGTGACATGCTGAGTCTCTGGGAAAGCAGAGATCCCAAAAGCTGTTGTGCCTGTGGATAGGCTGCAGAGGGATAGTGAAAAACTGCATTAGTTTTCAGGGCTGGCACCTTCCCTGTGGGAGAAGGAGCCGTAAGTTTGCCTTTTCAGAAAAAAGCTTCTGCCGAGAGCGAGCACCGTGACATGCTGAGTCTCTGGGAAAGCAGAGATCCCAAAAGCTGTTGTGCCTGTGGATAGGCTGCAGAGGGATAGTGAATACCAGCAAGATCTTTCAGGGCTGGCACCTTCCTTGTGGGAGAAGGAGCCGTAAGTTTGCCTTTTCAGAAAAAGGCTCTGGCGAGAGTGAGCACCGTGACATGCTGAGTCTCTGGGAAAGCAGAGATCCCCAAAGCTGTTGTGCCTGTGGATAGGCTGCAGAGGGATAGTGAAAAACTGCATTAGTTTTCAGGGCTGGCACCTTCCCTGTGGGAGAAGGAGCCGTAAGTTTTCCTTTTCAGAAAAAAGCTTCTGCCGAGAGCGAGCACCGTGACATGCTGAGTCTCTGGGAAAGCAGAGATCCCCAAAGCTGTTGTGCCTGTGGATAGGCTGCAGAGGGATAGTGAAAAACTGCATTAGTTTTCAGGGCTGGCACCTTCCCTGTGGGAGAAGGAGCCGTAAGTTTGCCTTTTCAGAAAAAAGCTTCTGCCGAGAGCGAGCACCGTGACATGCTGAGTCTCTGGGAAAGCAGAGATCCCAAAAGCTGTTGTGCCTGTGGATAGGCTGCAGAGGGATAGTGAATACCAGCAAGATCTTTCAGGGCTGGCTCCTTCCTAGTGGGAGAAGGAGCCATAAGTTTGCCTTTTCAGAAAAAGCTTCTGCCGAGAGTGAGCACCGTGACATGCTGAGTCTCTGGGAAAGCAGAGATCCCCAGTGCTGTTGTGCCTGTGGATAGGCTGCAGAGGGATAGTGAATACCAGCAAGATCTTTCAGGGCTGGCAGCTTCCTTGTGGGAGAAGGAGCCAGAGGATTGCCGTTTTAGAAAAAGCTTCTGCCGAGAGTGAGCACCGTGACATGCTGAGTCTCTGGGAAAGCAGAGATCCCCAGTGCTGTTGTGCCTGTGGATAGGCTGCAGAGGGATAGTGAATACCAGCAAGATCTTTCAGGGGTGGCAGCTTCCTTGTGGGAGAAGGAGCCAGAGGATTGCCTTTTTAGAAAAAGCTTCTGCCGAGAACGAGCACCGTGACATGCTGAGTCTCTGGGAAAGCAGAGATCCCCAGTGCTGTTGTGCCTGTGGATAGGCTGCAGAGGGATAGTGAATACCAGCAAGATCTTTCAGGGCTGGCTCCTTCCTTGTGGGAGAAGGAGCCATAAGTTTGCCTTTTCAGAAAAAGCTTCTGCCGAGAGTGAGCACTGTGACATGCTGAGTCTCTGGGAAAGCAGAGATCCCCAGTGCTGTTGTGCCTGTGGATAGGCTGCAGAGGGATAGTGAATACCAGCAATATCTTTCAGGGCTGGCACCTTCCATGTGGGAGAAGGAGCCGTAAGTTTGCCTTTTCAGAAAAAGCTTCTGCCGAGAGTGAGCACTGTGACATGCTGAGTCTCTGGGAAAGCAGAGATCCCCAGTGCTGTTGTGCCTGTGGATAGGCTGCAGAGGGATAGTGAATACCAGCAAGATCTTTCAGGGCTGGAACCTTCCTTGTGGGAGAAGGAGCCATAAGTTTGCCTTTTCAGAAAAAGCTTCTGCCGAGAGTGAGCACCGTGACATGCTGAGTCTCTGGGAAAGCAGAGATCCCAAAAGCTGTTGTGCCTGTGGATAGGCTGCAGAGGGATAGTGAATACCAGCAAGATCTTTCAGGGCTGGCACCTTCCTTGTGGGAGAAGGAGCCGTAAGTTTGACTTTTCAGAAAAAGGCTCTGGCGAGAGTGAGCACCGTGACATGCTGAGTCTCTGGGAAAGCAGAGATCCCCAGTGCTGTTGTGCCTGTGGATAGGCTGCAGAGGGATAGTGAAAAACTGCATTAGTTTTCAGGGCTGGCACCTTCCCTGTGGGAGAAGGAGCCGTAAGTTTGCCTTTTCAGAAAAAAGCTTCTGCTGAGAGCGAGCACCGTGACATGCTGAGTCTCTGGGAAAGCAGAGATCCCCAAAGCTGTTGTGCCTGTGGATAGGCTGCAGAGGGATAGTGAAAAACTGCATTAGTTTTCAGGGCTGGCACCTTCCCTGTGGGAGAAGGAGCCGTAAGTTTGCCTTTTCAGAAAAAAGCTTCTGCCGAGAGCGAGCACCGTGACATGCTGAGTCTCTGGGAAAGCAGAGATCCCAAAAGCTGTTGTGCCTGTGGATAGGCTGCAGAGGGATAGTGAATACCAGCAAGATCTTTCAGGGCTGGCACCTTCCTTGTGGTTGATGTTGCGGTATGTTTGCCTTTTCAGAAAAAGGCTCTGGCGAGAGTGAGCACCGTGACATGCTGAGTCTCTGGGAAAGCAGAGATCCCCAGTGCTGTTGTGCCTGTGGATAGGCTGCAGAGGGATAGTGAATACCAGCAATATCTTTCAGGGCTGGCACCTTCCATGTGGGAGAAGGAGCCGTAAGTTTGCCTTTTCAGAAAAAGCTTCTGCCGAGAGTGAGCACTGTGACATGCTGAGTCTCTGGGAAAGCAGAGATCCCCAGTGCTGTTGTGCCTGTGGATAGGCTGCAGAGGGATAGTGAATACCAGCAAGATCTTTCAGGGCTGGAACCTTCCTTGTGGGAGAAGGAGCCATAAGTTTGCCTTTTCAGAAAAAGCTTCTGCCGAGAGTGAGCACCGTGACATGCTGAGTCTCTGGGAAAGCAGAGATCCCAAAAGCTGTTGTGCCTGTGGATAGGCTGCAGAGGAATAGTGAATACCAGCAAGATCTTTCAGGGCTGGCACCTTCCTTGTGGGAGAAGGAGCCATAAGTTTGCCTTTTCAGAAAAAGCTTCTGCCGAGAGTGAGCACCGTGACATGCTGAGTCTCTGGGAAAGCAGAGATCCCCAAAGCTGTTGTGCCTGTGGATAGGCTGCAGAGGGATAGTGAAAAACTGCATTAGTTTTCAGGGCTGGCACCTTCCCTGTGGGAGAAGGAGCCGTAAGTTTGCCTTTTCAGAAAAAAGCTTCTGCCGAGAGCGAGCACCGTGACATGCTGAGTCTCTGGGAAAGCAGAGATCCCAAAAGCTGTTGTGCCTGTGGATAGGCTGCAGAGGGATAGTGAATACCAGCAAGATCTTTCAGGGCTGGCACCTTCCTTGTGGGAGAAGGAGCCGTAAGTTTGCCTTTTCAGAAAAAGGCTTCTGCCGAGAGCGAGCACCGTGACATGCTGAGTCTCTGGGAAAGCAGAGATCCCCAAAGCTGTTGTGCCTGTGGATAGGCTGCAGAGGGATAGTGAAAAACTGCATTAGTTTTCAGGGCTGGCACCTTCCCTGTGGGAGAAGGAGCCGTAAGTTTGCCTTTTCAGAAAAAAGCTTCTGGCGAGA
The DNA here is from genome assembly GCF_929443795.1 of Astur gentilis. Taxonomy (NCBI): domain Eukaryota; kingdom Metazoa; phylum Chordata; class Aves; order Accipitriformes; family Accipitridae; genus Astur; species Astur gentilis. The sequence continues at coordinate 44,837,996 of NC_064886.1, forward strand.
GTGAGCACCGTGACATGCTGAGTCTCTGGGAAAGCAGAGATCCCCAAAGCTGTTGTGCCTGTGGATAGGCTGCAGAGGGATAGTGAAAAACTGCATTAGTTTTCAGGGCTGGCACCTTCCCTGTGGGAGAAGGAGCCGTAAGTTTGCCTTTTCAGAAAAAAGCTTCTGCCGAGAGCGAGCACCGTGACATGCTGAGTCTCTGGGAAAGCAGAGATCCCCAAAGCTGTTGTGCCTGTGGATAGGCTGCAGAGGGATAGTGAAAAACTGCATTAGTTTTCAGGGCTGGCACCTTCCCTGTGGGAGAAGGAGCCGTAAGTTTGCCTTTTCAGAAAAAAGCTTCTGCCGAGAGCGAGCACCGTGACATGCTGAGTCTCTGGGAAAGCAGAGATCCCCAAAGCTGTTGTGCCTGTGGATAGGCTGCAGAGGGATAGTGAAAAACTGCATTAGTTTTCAGGGCTGGCACCTTCCCTGTGGGAGAAGGAGCCGTAAGTTTGCCTTTTCAGAAAAAAGCTTCTGCCGAGAGCGAGCACCGTGACATGCTGAGTCTCTGGGAAAGCAGAGATCCCAAAAGCTGTTGTGCCTGTGGATAGGCTGCAGAGGGATAGTGAATACCAGCAAGATCTTTCAGGGCTGGCACCTTCCTTGTGGGAGAAGGAGCCGTAAGTTTGCCTTTTCAGAAAAAAGCTCTGGCGAGAGTGAGCACCGTGACATGCTGAGTCTCTGGGAAAGCAGAGATCCCCAAAGCTGTTGTGCCTGTGGATAGGCTGCAGAGGGATAGTGAAAAACTGCATTAGTTTTCAGGGCTGGCACCTTCCCTGTGGGAGAAGGAGCCGAAAGTTTTCTTTTTCAGAAAAAAGCTTCTGCCGAGAGCGAGCACCGTGACATGCTGAGTCTCTGGGAAAGCAGAGATCCCAAAAGCTGTTGTGCCTGTGCATAGGCTGCAGAGGGATAGTGAAAAACTGCATTAGTTTTCAGGGCTGGCACCTTCCCTGTGGGAGAAGGAGCCGTAAGTTTGCCTTTTCAGAAAAAAGCTTCTGCCGAGAGCGAGCACAGTGACATGCTGAGTCTCTGGGAAAGCAGAGATCCCAAAAGCTGTTGTGCCTGTGAATAGGCTGCAGAGGGATAGTGAAAAACTGCATTAGTTTTCAGGGCTGGCACCTTCCCTGTGGGAGAAGGAGCCGTAAGTTTGCCTTTTCAGAAAAAAGCTTCTGCCGAGAGCGAGCACCGTGACATGCTGAGTCTCTGGGAAAGCAGAGATCCCCAAAGCTGTTGTGCCTGTGGATAGGCTGCAGAGGGATAGTGAAAAACTGCATTAGTTTTCAGGGCTGGCACCTTCCCTGTGGGAGAAGGAGCCGTAAGTTTGCCTTTTCAGAAAAAAGCTTCTGCCGAGAGCGAGCACCGTGACATGCTGAGTCTCTGGGAAAGCAGAGATCCCCAAAGCTGTTGTGCCTGTGGATAGGCTGCAGAGGGATAGTAAAAAACTGCATTAGTTTTCAGGGCTGGCACCTTCCCTGTGGGAGAAGGAGCCGTAAGTTTGCCTTTTCAGAAAAAAGCTTCTGCCGAGAGCGAGCACCGTGACATGCTGAGTCTCTGGGAAAGCAGAGATCCCCAAAGCTGTTGTGCCTGTGGATAGGCTGCAGAGGGATAGTGAAAAACTGCATTAGTTTTCAGGGCTGGCACCTTCCCTGTGGGAGAAGGAGCCGTAAGTTTGCCTTTTCAGAAAAAAGCTTCTGCCGAGAGCGAGCACCGTGACATGCTGAGTCTCTGGGAAAGCAGAGATCCCCAGTGCTGTTGCGGCTAAAGATAGGCTGCAGAGGGATAGTGAATACCAGCAAGATCTTTCAGGGCTGGCACCTTCCTTGTGGGAGAAGGAGCCGTAAGTTTGCCTTTTAAGAAAAAGGCTCTGGCGAGAGTGAGCACCGTGACATGCTGAGTCTCTGGGAAAGCAGAGATCCCCAAAGCTGTTGTGCCTGTGGATAGGCTGCAGAGGGATAGTGAAAAACTGCATTAGTTTTCAGGGCAGGCACCTTCCCTGTGGGAGAAGGAGCCGTAAGTTTGCCTTTTCAGAAAAAAGCTTCTGCCGAGAGCGAGCACCGTGACATGCTGAGTCTCTGGGAAAGCAGAGATCCCAAAAGCTGTTGTGCCTGTGGATAGGCTGCAGAGGGATAGTGAAAAACTGCATTAGTTTTCAGGGCTGGCACCTTCCCTGTGGGAGAAGGAGCCGTAAGTTTGCCTTTTCAGAAAAAAGCTTCTGCCGAGAGCGAGCACCGTGACATGCTGAGTCTCTGGGAAAGCAGAGATCCCCAGTGCTGTTGCGGCTAAAGATAGGCTGCAGAGGGATAGTGAATACCAGCAAGATCTTTCAGGGCTGGCACCTTCCTTGTGGGAGAAGGAGCCGTAAGTTTGCCTTTTCAGAAAAAGGCTCTGGCGAGAGTGAGCACCGTGACATGCTGAGTCTCTGGGAAAGCAGAGATCCCCAAAGCTGTTGTGCCTGTGGATAGGCTGCAGAGGGATAGTGAAAAACTGCATTAGTTTTCAGGGCTGGCACCTTCCCTGTGGGAGAAGGAGCCGTAAGTTTGCCTTTTCAGAAAAAAGCTTCTGGCGAGAGTGAGCACCGTGACATGCTGAGTCTCTGGGAAAGCAGAGATCCCCAAAGCTGTTGTGCCTGTGGATAGGCTGCAGAGGGATAGTGAAAAACTGCATTAGTTTTCAGGGCTGGCACCTTCCCTGTGGGAGAAGGAGCCGTAAGTTTGCCTTTTCAGAAAAAAGCTTCTGCCGAGAGCGAGCACCGTGACATGCTGAGTCTCTGGGAAAGCAGAGATCCCAAAAGCTGTTGTGCCTGTGGATAGGCTGCAGAGGGATAGTGAAAAACTGCATTAGTTTTCAGGGCTGGCACCTTCCCTGTGGGAGAAGGAGCCGTAAGTTTGCCTTTTCAGAAAAAAGCTTCTGCCGAGAGCGAGCACCGTGACATGCTGAGTCTCTGGGAAAGCAGAGATCCCCAAAGCTGTTGTGCCTGTGGATAGGCTGCAGAGGGATAGTGAAAAACTGCATTAGTTTTCAGGGCTGGCACCTTCCCTGTGGGAGAAGGAGCCGTAAGTTTGCCTTTTCAGAAAAAAGCTTCTGCCGAGAGCGAGCACCGTGACATGCTGAGTCTCTGGGAAAGCAGAGATCCCAAAAGCTGTTGTGCCTGTGGATAGGCTGCAGAGGGATAGTGAATACCAGCAAGATCTTTCAGGGCTGGCACCTTCCTTGTGGGAGAAGGAGCCGTAAGTTTGCCTTTTCAGAAAAAAGCTCTGGCGAGAGTGAGCACCGTGACATGCTGAGTCTCTGGGAAAGCAGAGATCCCCAAAGCTGTTGTGCCTGTGGATAGGCTGCAGAGGGATAGTGAAAAACTGCATTAGTTTTCAGGGCTGGCACCTTCCCTGTGGGAGAAGGAGCCGAAAGTTTTCTTTTTCAGAAAAAAGCTTCTGCCGAGAGCGAGCACCGTGACATGCTGAGTCTCTGGGAAAGCAGAGATCCCAAAAGCTGTTGTGCCTGTGGATAGGCTGCAGAGGGATAGTGAAAAACTGCATTAGTTTTCAGGGCTGGCACCTTCCCTGTGGGAGAAGGAGCCGTAAGTTTGCCTTTTCAGAAAAAAGCTTCTGCCGAGAGCGAGCACCGTGACATGCTGAGTCTCTGGGAAAGCAGAGATCCCAAAAGCTGTTGTGCCTGTGAATAGGCTGCAGAGGGATAGTGAAAAACTGCATTAGTTTTCAGGGCTGGCACCTTCCCTGTGGGAGAAGGAGCCGTAAGTTTGCCTTTTCAGAAAAAAGCTTCTGCCGAGAGCGAGCACCGTGACATGCTGAGTCTCTGGGAAAGCAGAGATCCCCAAAGCTGTTGTGCCTGTGGATAGGCTGCAGAGGGATAGTGAATACCAGCAAGATCTTTCAGGGCTGGCACCTTCCTTGTGGGAGAAGGAGCCGTAAGTTTGCCTTTTCAGAAAAAGGCTCTGGCGAGAGTGAGCACCGTGACATGCTGAGTCTCTGGGAAAGCAGAGATCCCCAGTGCTGTTGTGCCTGTGGATAGGCTGCAGAGGGATAGTGAAAAACTGCATTAGTTTTCAGGGCTGGCACCTTCCCTGTGGGAGAAGGAGCCGTAAGTTTGCCTTTTCAGAAAAAAGCTTCTGCCGAGAGCGAGCACCGTGACATGCTGAGTCTCTGGGAAAGCAGAGATCCCCAGTGCTGTTGTGCCTGTGGATAGGCTGCAGAGGGATAGTGAATACCAGCAAGATCTTTCAGGGCTGGCTCCTTCCTAGTGGGAGAAGGAGCCATAAGTTTGCCTTTTCAGAAAAAGCTTCTGCCGAGAGTGAGCACCGTGACATGCTGAGTCTCTGGGAAAGCAGAGATCCCCAGTGCTGTTGTGCCTGTGGATAGGCTGCAGAGGGATAGTGAATACCAGCAAGATCTTTCAGGGGTGGCAGCTTCCTTGTGGGAGAAGGAGCCAGAGGATTGCCGTTTTAGAAAAAGCTTCTGCCGAGAGTGAGCACCGTGACATGCTGAGTCTCTGGGAAAGCAGAGATCCCCAGTGCTGTTGTGCCTGTGGATAGGCTGCAGAGGGATAGTGAAAAACTGCATTAGTTTTCAGGGCTGGCTCCTTCGTAGTTGGAGAAGGAGCCATAAGTTTGCCTTTTCAGAAAAAGCTTCTGCCGAGAGTGAGCACCGTGACATGCTGAGTCTCTGGGAAAGCAGAGATCCCCACTGCTGTTGTGCCTGTGGATAGGCTGCAGAGGGATAGTGAATACCAGCAAGATCTTTCAGGGGTGGCAGCTTCCTTGTGGGAGAAGGAGCCAGAGGATTGCCTTTTTAGAAAAAGCTTCTGCCGAGAACGAGCACCGTGACATGCTGAGTCTCTGGGAAAGCAGAGATCCCCAGTGCTGTTGTGCCTGTGGATAGGCTGCAGAGGGATAGTGAATACCAGCAAGATCTTTCAGGGCTGGCTCCTTCGTAGTGGGAGAAGGAGCCATAAGTTTGCCTTTTCAGAAAAAGCTTCTGCCGAGAGTGAGCACCGTGACATGCTGAGTCTCTGGGAAAGCAGAGATCCCCAGTGCTGTTGTGCCTGTGGATAGGCTGCAGAGGGATAGTGAATACCAGCAAGATCTTTCAGGGCTGGCTCCTTCCTAGTGGGAGAAGGAGCCGTAAGTTTGCCTTTTCAGAAAAAGCTTCTGCCGAGAGTGAGCACTGTGACATGCTGAGTCTCTGGGAAAGCAGAGATCCCCAGTGCTGTTGTGCCTGTGGATAGGCTGCAGAGGGATAGTGAAAAACTGCATTAGTTTTCAGGGCTGGCACCTTCCCTGTGGGAGAAGGAGCCGAAAGTTTTCTTTTTCAGAAAAAAGCTTCTGCCGAGAGCGAGCACCGTGACATGCTGAGTCTCTGGGAAAGCAGAGATCCCAAAAGCTGTTGTGCCTGTGGATAGGCTGCAGAGGGATAGTGAATACCAGCAAGATCTTTCAGGGCTGGCACCTTCCTTGTGGGAGAAGGAGCCGTAAGTTTGCCTTTTCAGAAAAAGGCTCTGGCGAGAGTGAGCACCGTGACATGCTGAGTCTCTGGGAAAGCAGAGATCCCCAAAGCTGTTGTGCCTGTGGATAGGCTGCAGAGGGATAGTGAAAAACTGCATTAGTTTTCAGGGCTGGCACCTTCCCTGTGGGAGAAGGAGCCGTAAGTTTGCCTTTTCAGAAAAAAGCTTCTGCCGAGAGCGAGCACCGTGACATGCTGAGTCTCTGGGAAAGCAGAGATCCCAAAAGCTGTTGTGCCTGTGGATAGGCTGCAGAGGGATAGTGAATACCAGCAAGATCTTTCAGGGCTGGCACCTTCCTTGTGGGAGAAGGAGCCGTAAGTTTGCCTTTTCAGAAAAAGGCTCTGGCGAGAGTGAGCACCGTGACATGCTGAGTCTCTGGGAAAGCAGAGATCCCCAAAGCTGTTGTGCCTGTGGATAGGCTGCAGAGGGATAGTGAAAAACTGCATTAGTTTTCAGGGCTGGCACCTTCCCTGTGGGAGAAGGAGCCGTAAGTTTTCCTTTTCAGAAAAAAGCTTCTGCCGAGAGCGAGCACCGTGACATGCTGAGTCTCTGGGAAAGCAGAGATCCCCAAAGCTGTTGTGCCTGTGGATAGGCTGCAGAGGGATAGTGAAAAACTGCATTAGTTTTCAGGGCTGGCACCTTCCCTGTGGGAGAAGGAGCCGTAAGTTTGCCTTTTCAGAAAAAAGCTTCTGCCGAGAGCGAGCACCGTGACATGCTGAGTCTCTGGGAAAGCAGAGATCCCAAAAGCTGTTGTGCCTGTGGATAGGCTGCAGAGGGATAGTGAATACCAGCAAGATCTTTCAGGGCTGGCTCCTTCCTAGTGGGAGAAGGAGCCATAAGTTTGCCTTTTCAGAAAAAGCTTCTGCCGAGAGTGAGCACCGTGACATGCTGAGTCTCTGGGAAAGCAGAGATCCCCAGTGCTGTTGTGCCTGTGGATAGGCTGCAGAGGGATAGTGAATACCAGCAAGATCTTTCAGGGCTGGCAGCTTCCTTGTGGGAGAAGGAGCCAGAGGATTGCCGTTTTAGAAAAAGCTTCTGCCGAGAGTGAGCACCGTGACATGCTGAGTCTCTGGGAAAGCAGAGATCCCCAGTGCTGTTGTGCCTGTGGATAGGCTGCAGAGGGATAGTGAATACCAGCAAGATCTTTCAGGGGTGGCAGCTTCCTTGTGGGAGAAGGAGCCAGAGGATTGCCTTTTTAGAAAAAGCTTCTGCCGAGAACGAGCACCGTGACATGCTGAGTCTCTGGGAAAGCAGAGATCCCCAGTGCTGTTGTGCCTGTGGATAGGCTGCAGAGGGATAGTGAATACCAGCAAGATCTTTCAGGGCTGGCTCCTTCCTTGTGGGAGAAGGAGCCATAAGTTTGCCTTTTCAGAAAAAGCTTCTGCCGAGAGTGAGCACTGTGACATGCTGAGTCTCTGGGAAAGCAGAGATCCCCAGTGCTGTTGTGCCTGTGGATAGGCTGCAGAGGGATAGTGAATACCAGCAATATCTTTCAGGGCTGGCACCTTCCATGTGGGAGAAGGAGCCGTAAGTTTGCCTTTTCAGAAAAAGCTTCTGCCGAGAGTGAGCACTGTGACATGCTGAGTCTCTGGGAAAGCAGAGATCCCCAGTGCTGTTGTGCCTGTGGATAGGCTGCAGAGGGATAGTGAATACCAGCAAGATCTTTCAGGGCTGGAACCTTCCTTGTGGGAGAAGGAGCCATAAGTTTGCCTTTTCAGAAAAAGCTTCTGCCGAGAGTGAGCACCGTGACATGCTGAGTCTCTGGGAAAGCAGAGATCCCAAAAGCTGTTGTGCCTGTGGATAGGCTGCAGAGGGATAGTGAATACCAGCAAGATCTTTCAGGGCTGGCACCTTCCTTGTGGGAGAAGGAGCCGTAAGTTTGACTTTTCAGAAAAAGGCTCTGGCGAGAGTGAGCACCGTGACATGCTGAGTCTCTGGGAAAGCAGAGATCCCCAGTGCTGTTGTGCCTGTGGATAGGCTGCAGAGGGATAGTGAAAAACTGCATTAGTTTTCAGGGCTGGCACCTTCCCTGTGGGAGAAGGAGCCGTAAGTTTGCCTTTTCAGAAAAAAGCTTCTGCTGAGAGCGAGCACCGTGACATGCTGAGTCTCTGGGAAAGCAGAGATCCCCAAAGCTGTTGTGCCTGTGGATAGGCTGCAGAGGGATAGTGAAAAACTGCATTAGTTTTCAGGGCTGGCACCTTCCCTGTGGGAGAAGGAGCCGTAAGTTTGCCTTTTCAGAAAAAAGCTTCTGCCGAGAGCGAGCACCGTGACATGCTGAGTCTCTGGGAAAGCAGAGATCCCAAAAGCTGTTGTGCCTGTGGATAGGCTGCAGAGGGATAGTGAATACCAGCAAGATCTTTCAGGGCTGGCACCTTCCTTGTGGTAGAAGTTGCCGTAAGTTTGCCTTTTCAGAAAAAGGCTCTGGCGAGAGTGAGCACCGTGACATGCTGAGTCTCTGGGAAAGCAGAGATCCCCAGTGCTGTTGTGCCTGTGGATAGGCTGCAGAGGGATAGTGAATACCAGCAATATCTTTCAGGGCTGGCACCTTCCATGTGGGAGAAGGAGCCGTAAGTTTGCCTTTTCAGAAAAAGCTTCTGCCGAGAGTGAGCACTGTGACATGCTGAGTCTCTGGGAAAGCAGAGATCCCCAGTGCTGTTGTGCCTGTGGATAGGCTGCAGAGGGATAGTGAATACCAGCAAGATCTTTCAGGGCTGGAACCTTCCTTGTGGGAGAAGGAGCCATAAGTTTGCCTTTTCAGAAAAAGCTTCTGCCGAGAGTGAGCACCGTGACATGCTGAGTCTCTGGGAAAGCAGAGATCCCAAAAGCTGTTGTGCCTGTGGATAGGCTGCAGAGGAATAGTGAATACCAGCAAGATCTTTCAGGGCTGGCACCTTCCTTGTGGGAGAAGGAGCCATAAGTTTGCCTTTTCAGAAAAAGCTTCTGCCGAGAGTGAGCACCGTGACATGCTGAGTCTCTGGGAAAGCAGAGATCCCCAAAGCTGTTGTGCCTGTGGATAGGCTGCAGAGGGATAGTGAAAAACTGCATTAGTTTTCAGGGCTGGCACCTTCCCTGTGGGAGAAGGAGCCGTAAGTTTGCCTTTTCAGAAAAAAGCTTCTGCCGAGAGCGAGCACCGTGACATGCTGAGTCTCTGGGAAAGCAGAGATCCCAAAAGCTGTTGTGCCTGTGGATAGGCTGCAGAGGGATAGTGAATACCAGCAAGATCTTTCAGGGCTGGCACCTTCCTTGTGGGAGAATGAGCCGTAAGTTTGCCTTTTCAGAAAAAGGCTTCTGCCGAGAGCGAGCACCGTGACATGCTGAGTCTCTGGGAAAGCAGAGATCCCCAAAGCTGTTGTGCCTGTGGATAGGCTGCAGAGGGATAGTGAAAAACTGCATTAGTTTTCAGGGCTGGCACCTTCCCTGTGGGAGAAGGAGCCGTAAGTTTGCCTTTTCAGAAAAAAGCTTCTGGCGAGAGTGAGCACCGTGACATGCTGAGTCTCTGGGAAAGCAGAGATCCCCAAAGCTGTTGTGCCTGTGGATAGGCTGCAGAGGGATAGTGAAAAACTGCATTAGTTTTCAGGGCTGGCACCTTCCCTGTGGGAGAAGGAGCCGTAAGTTTGCCTTTTCAGAAAAAAGCTTCTGCCGAGAGCGAGCACCGTGACATGCTGAGTCTCTGGGAAAGCAGAGATCCCAAAAGCTGTTGTGCCTGTGGATAGGCTGCAGAGGGATAGTGAAAAACTGCATTAGTTTTCAGGGCTGGCACCTTCCCTGTGGGAGAAGGAGCCGTAAGTTTGCCTTTTCAGAAAAAAGCTTCTGCCGAGAGCGAGCACCGTGACATGCTGAGTCTCTGGGAAAGCAGAGATCCCCAAAGCTGTTGTGCCTGTGGATAGGCTGCAGAGGGATAGTGAAAAACTGCATTAGTTTTCAGGGCTGGCACCTTCCCTGTGGGAGAAGGAGCCGTAAGTTTGCCTTTTCAGAAAAAAGCTTCTGCCGAGAGCGAGCACCGTGACATGCTGAGTCTCTGGGAAAGCAGAGATCCCAAAAGCTGTTGTGCCTGTGGATAGGCTGCAGAGGGATAGTGAATACCAGCAAGATCTTTCAGGGCTGGCACCTTCCTTGTGGGAGAAGGAGCCGTAAGTTTGCCTTTTCAGAAAAAAGCTCTGGCGAGAGTGAGCACCGTGACATGCTGAGTCTCTGGGAAAGCAGAGATCCCCAAAGCTGTTGTGCCTGTGGATAGGCTGCAGAGGGATAGTGAAAAACTGCATTAGTTTTCAGGGCTGGCACCTTCCCTGTGGGAGAAGGAGCCGAAAGTTTTCTTTTTCAGAAAAAAGCTTCTGCCGAGAGCGAGCACCGTGACATGCTGAGTCTCTGGGAAAGCAGAGATCCCAAAAGCTGTTGTGCCTGTGCATAGGCTGCAGAGGGATAGTGAAAAACTGCATTAGTTTTCAGGGCTGGCACCTTCCCTGTGGGAGAAGGAGCCGTAAGTTTGCCTTTTCAGAAAAAAGCTTCTGCCGAGAGCGAGCACCGTGACATGCTGAGTCTCTGGGAAAGCAGAGATCCCAAAAGCTGTTGTGCCTGTGAATAGGCTGCAGAGGGATAGTGAAAAACTGCATTAGTTTTCAGGGCTGGCACCTTCCCTGTGGGAGAAGGAGCCGTAAGTTTGCCTTTTCAGAAAAAAGCTTCTGCCGAGAGCGAGCACCGTGACATGCTGAGTCTCTGGGAAAGCAGAGATCCCCAAAGCTGTTGTGCCTGTGGATAGGCTGCAGAGGGATAGTGAAAAACTGCATTAGTTTTCAGGGCTGGCACCTTCCCTGTGGGAGAAGGAGCCGTAAGTTTGCCTTTTCAGAAAAAAGCTTCTGCCGAGAGCGAGCACCGTGACATGCTGAGTCTCTGGGAAAGCAGAGATCCCCAAAGCTGTTGTGCCTGTGGATAGGCTGCAGAGGGATAGTAAAAAACTGCATTAGTTTTCAGGGCTGGCACCTTCCCTGTGGGAGAAGGAGCCGTAAGTTTGCCTTTTCAGAAAAAAGCTTCTGCCGAGAGCGAGCACCGTGACATGCTGAGTCTCTGGGAAAGCAGAGATCCCCAAAGCTGTTGTGCCTGTGGATAGGCTGCAGAGGGATAGTGAAAAACTGCATTAGTTTTCAGGGCTGGCACCTTCCCTGTGGGAGAAGGAGCCGTAAGTTTGCCTTTTCAGAAAAAAGCTTCTGCCGAGAGCGAGCACCGTGACATGCTGAGTCTCTGGGAAAGCAGAGATCCCCAGTGCTGTTGCGGCTAAAGATAGGCTGCAGAGGGATAGTGAATACCAGCAAGATCTTTCAGGGCTGGCACCTTCCTTGTGGGAGAAGGAGCCGTAAGTTTGCCTTTTAAGAAAAAGGCTCTGGCGAGAGTGAGCACCGTGACATGCTGAGTCTCTGGGAAAGCAGAGATCCCCAAAGCTGTTGTGCCTGTGGATAGGCTGCAGAGGGATAGTGAAAAACTGCATTAGTTTTCAGGGCAGGCACCTTCCCTGTGGGAGAAGGAGCCGTAAATTTGCCTTTTCAGAAAAAAGCTTCTGCCGAGAGCGAGCACCGTGACATGCTGAGTCTCTGGGAAAGCAGAGATCCCAAAAGCTGTTGTGCCTGTGGATAGGCTGCAGAGGGATAGTGAAAAACTGCATTAGTTTTCAGGGCTGGCACCTTCCCTGTGGGAGAAGGAGCCGTAAGTTTGCCTTTTCAGAAAAAAGCTTCTGCCGAGAGCGAGCACCGTGACATGCTGAGTCTCTGGGAAAGCAGAGATCCCCAGTGCTGTTGCGGCTAAAGATAGGCTGCAGAGGGATAGTGAATACCAGCAAGATCTTTCAGGGCTGGCACCTTCCTTGTGGGAGAAGGAGCCGTAAGTTTGCCTTTTCAGAAAAAGGCTCTGGCGAGAGTGAGCACCGTGACATGCTGAGTCTCTGGGAAAGCAGAGATCCCCAAAGCTGTTGTGCCTGTGGATAGGCTGCAGAGGGATAGTGAAAAACTGCATTAGTTTTCAGGGCTGGCACCTTCCCTGTGGGAGAAGGAGCCGTAAGTTTGCCTTTTCAGAAAAAAGCTTCTGGCGAGAGTGAGCACCGTGACATGCTGAGTCTCTGGGAAAGCAGAGATCCCCAAAGCTGTTGTGCCTGTGGATAGGCTGCAGAGGGATAGTGAAAAACTGCATTAGTTTTCAGGGCTGGCACCTTCCCTGTGGGAGAAGGAGCCGTAAGTTTGCCTTTTCAGAAAAAAGCTTCTGCCGAGAGCGAGCACCGTGACATGCTGAGTCTCTGGGAAAGCAGAGATCCCAAAAGCTGTTGTGCCTGTGGATAGGCTGCAGAGGGATAGTGAAAAACTGCATTAGTTTTCAGGGCTGGCACCTTCCCTGTGGGAGAAGGAGCCGTAAGTTTGCCTTTTCAGAAAAAAGCTTCTGCCGAGAGCGAGCACCGTGACATGCTGAGTCTCTGGGAAAGCAGAGATCCCCAAAGCTGTTGTGCCTGTGGATAGGCTGCAGAGGGATAGTGAAAAACTGCATTAGTTTTCAGGGCTGGCACCTTCCCTGTGGGAGAAGGAGCCGTAAGTTTGCCTTTTCAGAAAAAAGCTTCTGCCGAGAGCGAGCACCGTGACATGCTGAGTCTCTGGGAAAGCAGAGATCCCAAAAGCTGTTGTGCCTGTGGATAGGCTGCAGAGGGATAGTGAATACCAGCAAGATCTTTCAGGGCTGGCACCTTCCTTGTGGGAGAAGGAGCCGTAAGTTTGCCTTTTCAGAAAAAAGCTCTGGCGAGAGTGAGCACCGTGACATGCTGAGTCTCTGGGAAAGCAGAGATCCCCAAAGCTGTTGTGCCTGTGGATAGGCTGCAGAGGGATAGTGAAAAACTGCATTAGTTTTCAGGGCTGGCACCTTCCCTGTGGGAGAAGGAGCCGAAAGTTTTCTTTTTCAGAAAAAAGCTTCTGCCGAGAGCGAGCACCGTGACATGCTGAGTCTCTGGGAAAGCAGAGATCCCAAAAGCTGTTGTGCCTGTGGATAGGCTGCAGAGGGATAGTGAAAAACTGCATTAGTTTTCAGGGCTGGCACCTTCCCTGTGGGAGAAGGAGCCGTAAGTTTGCCTTTTCAGAAAAAAGCTTCTGCCGAGAGCGAGCACCGTGACATGCTGAGTCTCTGGGAAAGCAGAGATCCCAAAAGCTGTTGTGCCTGTGAATAGGCTGCAGAGGGATAGTGAAAAACTGCATTAGTTTTCAGGGCTGGCACCTTCCCTGTGGGAGAAGGAGCCGTAAGTTTGCCTTTTCAGAAAAAAGCTTCTGCCGAGAGCGAGCACCGTGACATGCTGAGTCTCTGGGAAAGCAGAGATCCCCAAAGCTGTTGTGCCTGTGGATAGGCTGCAGAGGGATAGTGAAAAACTGCATTAGTTTTCAGGGCTGGCACCTTCCCTGTGGGAGAAGGAGCCGTAAGTTTGCCTTTTCAGAAAAAAGCTTCTGCCGAGAGCGAGCACCGTGACATGCTGAGTCTCTGGGAAAGCAGAGATCCCCAAAGCTGTTGTGCCTGTGGATAGGCTGCAGAGGGATAGTAAAAAACTGCATTAGTTTTCAGGGCTGGCACCTTCCCTGTGGGAGAAGGAGCCGTAAGTTTGCCTTTTCAGAAAAAAGCTTCTGCCGAGAGCGAGCACCGTGACATGCTGAGTCTCTGGGAAAGCAGAGATCCCCAAAGCTGTTGTGCCTGTGGATAGGCTGCAGAGGGATAGTGAAAAACTGCATTAGTTTTCAGGGCTGGCACCTTCCCTGTGGGAGAAGGAGCCGTAAGTTTGCCTTTTCAGAAAAAAGCTTCTGCCGAGAGCGAGCACCGTGACATGCTGAGTCTCTGGGAAAGCAGAGATCCCCAGTGCTGTTGCGGCTAAAGATAGGCTGCAGAGGGATAGTGAATACCAGCAAGATCTTTCAGGGCTGGCACCTTCCTTGTGGGAGAAGGAGCCGTAAGTTTGCCTTTTAAGAAAAAGGCTCTGGCGAGAGTGAGCACCGTGACATGCTGAGTCTCTGGGAAAGCAGAGATCCCCAAAGCTGTTGTGCCTGTGGATAGGCTGCAGAGGGATAGTGAAAAACTGCATTAGTTTTCAGGGCAGGCACCTTCCCTGTGGGAGAAGGAGCCGTAAATTTGCCTTTTCAGAAAAAAGCTTCTGCCGAGAGCGAGCACCGTGACATGCTGAGTCTCTGGGAAAGCAGAGATCCCAAAAGCTGTTGTGCCTGTGGATAGGCTGCAGAGGGATAGTGAAAAACTGCATTAGTTTTCAGGGCTGGCACCTTCCCTGTGGGAGAAGGAGCCGTAAGTTTGCCTTTTCAGAAAAAAGCTTCTGCCGAGAGCGAGCACCGTGACATGCTGAGTCTCTGGGAAAGCAGAGATCCCCAGTGCTGTTGCGGCTAAAGATAGGCTGCAGAGGGATAGTGAATACCAGCAAGATATTTCAGGGCTGGCACCTTCCTTGTGGGAGAAGGAGCCGTAAGTTTGCCTTTTCAGAAAAAGGCTCTGGCGAGAGTGAGCACCGTGACATGCTGAGTCTCTGGGAAAGCAGAGATCCCCAAAGCTGTTGTGCCTGTGGATAGGCTGCAGAGGGATAGTGAAAAACTGCATTAGTTTTCAGGGCTGGCACCTTCCCTGTGGGAGAAGGAGCCGTAAGTTTGCCTTTTCAGAAAAAAGCTTCTGCCGAGAGCGAGCACCGTGACATGCTGAGTCTCTGGGAAAGCAGAGATCCCCAAAGCTGTTGTGCCTGTGGATAGGCTGCAGAGGGATAGTGAAAAACTGCATTAGTTTTCAGGGCTGGCACCTTCCCTGTGGGAGAAGGAGCCGTAAGTTTGCCTTTTCAGAAAAAAGCTTCTGCCGAGAGCGAGCACCGTGACATGCTGAGTCTCTGGGAAAGCAGAGATCCCCAAAGCTGTTGTGCCTGTGGATAGGCTGCAGAGGGATAGTGAAAAACTGCATTAGTTTTCAGGGCTGGCACCTTCCCTGTGGGAGAAGGAGCCGTAAGTTTGCCTTTTCAGAAAAAAGCTTCTGCCGAGAACGAGCACCGTGACATGCTGAGTCTCTGGGAAAGCAGAGATCCCAAAAGCTGTTGTGCCTGTGGATAGGCTGCAGAGGGATAGTGAATACCAGCAAGATCTTTCAGGGCTGGCACCTTCCTTTTGGGAGAAGGAGCCGTAAGTTTGCCTTTTCAGAAAAAGGCTCTGCCGAGAGCGAGCACCGTGACATGCTGAGTCTCTGGGAAAGCAGAGATCCCCAAAGCTGTTGTGCCTGTGGATAGCCTGCAGAGGGATAGTGAAAAACTGCATTAGTTTTCAGGGCTAGCACCTTCCCTGAGGGAGAAGGAGCCGAAAGTTTTCTTTTTCAGAAAAAAGCTTCTGCCGAGAGCGAGCACCGTGACATGCTGAGTCTCTGGGAAAGCAGAGATCCCCAAAGCTGTTGTGCCTGTGGATAGGCTGCAGAGGGATAGTGAAAAACTGCATTAGTTTTCAGGGCTGGCACCTTCCCTGTGGGAGAAGGAGCCGTAAGTTTGCCTTTTCAGAAAAAAGCTTCTGCCGAGAGCGAGCACCGTGACATGCTGAGTCTCTGGGAAAGCAGAGATCCCCAAAGCTGTTGTGCCTGTGGATAGGCTGCAGAGGGATAGTGAAAAACTGCATTAGTTTTCAGGGCTGGCACCTTCCCTGTGGGAGAAGGAGCCGTAAGTTTGCCTTTTCAGAAAAAAGCTTCTGCCGAGAGCGAGCACCGTGACATGCTGAGTCTCTGGGAAAGCAGAGATCCCAAAAGCTGTTGCGGCTAAAGATAGGCTGCAGAGGGATAGTGAATACCAGCAAGATCTTTCAGGGCTGGCACCTTCCTTGTGGGAGAAGGAGCCGTAAGTTTGCCTTTTCAGAAAAAGGCTCTGGCGAGAGTGAGCACCGTGACATGCTGAGTCTCTGGGAAAGCAGAGATCCCCAAAGCTGTTGTGCCTGTGGATAGGCTGCAGAGGGATAGTGAAAAACTGCATTAGTTTTCAGGGCTGGCACCTTCCCTCTGGGAGAAGGAGCCGTAAGTTTGCCTTTTCAGAAAAAAGCTTCTGCCGAGAGCGAGCACCGTGACATGCTGAGTCTCTGGGAAAGCAGAGATCCCAAAAGCTGTTGTGCCTGTGAATAGGCTGCAGAGGGATAGTGAAAAACTGCATTAGTTTTCAGGGCTGGCACCTTCCCTCTGGGAGAAGGAGCCGTAAGTTTGCCTTTTCAGAAAAAAGCTACTGCCGAGAGCGAGCACCGTGACATGCTGAGTCTCTGGGAAAGCAGAGATCCCAAAAGCTGTTGTGCCTGTGGATAGGCTGCAGAGGGATAGTGAAAAACTGCATTAGTTTTCAGGGCTGGCACCTTCCCTGTGGGAGAAGGAGCCGTAAGTTTGCCTTTTCAGAAAAAAGCTTCTGCCGAGAGCGAGCACCGTGACATGCTGAGTCTCTGGGAAAGCAGAGATCCCCAAAGCTGTTGTGCCTGTGGATAGGCTGCAGAGGGATAGTGAAAAACTGCATTAGTTTTCAGGGCTGGCACCTTCCCTGTGGGAGAAGGAGCCGTAAGTTTGCCTTTTCAGAAAAAAGCTTCTGCCGAGAACGAGCACCGTGACATGCTGAGTCTCTGGGAAAGCAGAGATCCCAAAAGCTGTTGTGCCTGTGGATAGGCTGCAGAGGGATAGTGAATACCAGCAAGATCTTTCAGGGCTGGCACCTTCCCTGTGGGAGAAGGAGCCGTAAGTTTGCCTTTTCAGAAAAAGGCTCTGCCGAGAGCGAGCACCGTGACATGCTGAGTCTCTGGGAAAGCAGAGATCCCCAAAGCTGTTGTGCCTGTGGATAGGCTGCAGAGGGATAGTGAAAAACTGCATTAGTTTTCAGGGCTAGCACCTTCCCTGAGGGAGAAGGAGCCGAAAGTTTTCTTTTTCAGAAAAAAGCTTCTGCCGAGAGCGAGCACCGTGACATGCTGAGTCTCTGGGAAAGCAGAGATCCCCAAAGCTGTTGTGCCTGTGGATAGGCTGCAGAGGGATAGTGAAAAACTGCATTAGTTTTCAGGGCTGGCACCTTCCCTGTGGGAGAAGGAGCCGTAAGTTTGCCTTTTCAGAAAAAAGCTTCTGCCGAGAGCGAGCACCGTGACATGCTGAGTCTCTGGGAAAGCAGAGATCCCAAAAGCTGTTGTGCCTGTGGATAGGCTGCAGAGGGATAGTGAAAAACTGCATTAGTTTTCAGGGCTGGCACCTTCCCTGTGGGAGAAGGAGCCGTAAGTTTGCCTTTTCAGAAAAAAGCTTCTGCCGAGAGCGAGCACCGTGACATGCTGAGTCTCTGGGAAAGCAGAGATCCCCAAAGCTGTTGTGCCTGTGGATAGGCTGCAGAGGGATAGTGAAAAACTGCATTAGTTTTCAGGGCTGGCACCTTCCCTGTGGGAGAAGGAGCCGTAAGTTTGCCTTTTCAGAAAAAAGCTTCTGCCGAGAGCGAGCACCGTGACATGCTGAGTCTCTGGGAAAGCAGAGATCCCAAAAGCTGTTGCGGCTAAAGATAGGCTGCAGAGGGATAGTGAATACCAGCAAGATCTTTCAGGGCTGGCACCTTCCTTGTGGGAGAAGGAGCCGTAAGTTTGCCTTTTCAGAAAAAGGCTCTGGCGAGAGTGAGCACCGTGACATGCTGAGTCTCTGGGAAAGCAGAGATCCCCAAAGCTGTTGTGCCTGTGGATAGGCTGCAGAGGGATAGTGAAAAACTGCATTAGTTTTCAGGGCTAGCACCTTCCCTGAGGGAGAAGGAGCCGAAAGTTTTCTTTTTCAGAAAAAAGCTTCTGCCGAGAGCGAGCACCGTGACATGCTGAGTCTCTGGGAAAGCAGAGATCCCCAAAGCTGTTGTGCCTGTGGATAGGCTGCAGAGGGATAGTGAAAAACTGCATTAGTTTTCAGGGCTGGCACCTTCCCTGTGGGAGAAGGAGCCGTAAGTTTGCCTTTTCAGAAAAAAGCTTCTGCCGAGAGCGAGCACCGTGACATGCTGAGTCTCTGGGAAAGCAGAGATCCCAAAAGCTGTTGTGCCTGTGGATAGGCTGCAGAGGGATAGTGAAAAACTGCATTAGTTTTCAGGGCTGGCACCTTCCCTGTGGGAGAAGGAGCCGTAAGTTTGCCTTTTCAGAAAAAAGCTTCTGCCGAGAGCGAGCACCGTGACATGCTGAGTCTCTGGGAAAGCAGAGATCCCCAAAGCTGTTGTGCCTGTGGATAGGCTGCAGAGGGATAGTGAAAAACTGCATTAGTTTTCAGGGCTGGCACCTTCCCTGTGGGAGAAGGAGCCGTAAGTTTGCCTTTTCAGAAAAAAGCTTCTGCCGAGAGCGAGCACCGTGACATGCTGAGTCTCTGGGAAAGCAGAGATCCCAAAAGCTGTTGCGGCTAAAGATAGGCTGCAGAGGGATAGTGAATACCAGCAAGATCTTTCAGGGCTGGCACCTTCCTTGTGGGAGAAGGAGCCGTAAGTTTGCCTTTTCAGAAAAAGGCTCTGGCGAGAGTGAGCACCGTGACATGCTGAGTCTCTGGGAAAGCAGAGATCCCCAAAGCTGTTGTGCCTGTGGATAGGCTGCAGAGGGATAGTGAAAAACTGCATTAGTTTTCAGGGCTGGCACCTTCCCTCTGGGAGAAGGAGCCGTAAGTTTGCCTTTTCAGAAAAAAGCTTCTGCCGAGAGCGAGCACCGTGACATGCTGAGTCTCTGGGAAAGCAGAGATCCCAAAAGCTGTTGTGCCTGTGAATAGGCTGCAGAGGGATAGTGAAAAACTGCATTAGTTTTCAGGGCTGGCACCTTCCCTCTGGGAGAAGGAGCCGTAAGTTTGCCTTTTCAGAAAAAAGCTTCTGCCGAGAGCGAGCACCGTGACATGCTGAGTCTCTGGGAAAGCAGAGATCCCAAAAGCTGTTGTGCCTGTGGATAGGCTGCAGAGGGATAGTGAAAAACTGCATTAGTTTTCAGGGCTGGCACCTTCCCTGTGGGAGAAGGAGCCGTAAGTTTGCCTTTTCAGAAAAAAGCTTCTGCCGAGAGCGAGCACCGTGACATGCTGAGTCTCTGGGAAAGCAGAGATCCCCAAAGCTGTTGTGCCTGTGGATAGGCTGCAGAGGGATAGTGAAAAACTGCATTAGTTTTCAGGGCTGGCACCTTCCCTGTGGGAGAAGGAGCCGTAAGTTTGCCTTTTCAGAAAAAAGCTTCTGCCGAGAACGAGCACCGTGACATGCTGAGTCTCTGGGAAAGCAGAGATCCCCAAAGCTGTTGTGCCTGTGGATAGGCTGCAGAGGGATAGTGAATACCAGCAAGATCTTTCAGGGCTGGCACCTTCCCTGTGGGAGAAGGAGCCGTAAGTTTGCCTTTTCAGAAAAAGGCTCTGCCGAGAGCGAGCACCGTGACATGCTGAGTCTCTGGGAAAGCAGAGATCCCCAAAGCTGTTGTGCCTGTGGATAGGCTGCAGAGGGATAGTGAAAAACTGCATTAGTTTTCAGGGCTAGCACCTTCCCTGAGGGAGAAGGAGCCGAAAGTTTTCTTTTTCAGAAAAAAGCTTCTGCCGAGAGCGAGCACCGTGACATGCTGAGTCTCTGGGAAAGCAGAGATCCCCAAAGCTGTTGTGCCTGTGGATAGGCTGCAGAGGGATAGTGAAAAACTGCATTAGTTTTCAGGGCTGGCACCTTCCCTGTGGGAGAAGGAGCCGTAAGTTTGCCTTTTCAGAAAAAAGCTTCTGCCGAGAGCGAGCACCGTGACATGCTGAGTCTCTGGGAAAGCAGAGATCCCAAAAGCTGTTGTGCCTGTGGATAGGCTGCAGAGGGATAGTGAAAAACTGCATTAGTTTTCAGGGCTGGCACCTTCCCTGTGGGAGAAGGAGCCGTAAGTTTGCCTTTTCAGAAAAAAGCTTCTGCCGAGAGCGAGCACCGTGACATGCTGAGTCTCTGGGAAAGCAGAGATCCCCAAAGCTGTTGTGCCTGTGGATAGGCTGCAGAGGGATAGTGAAAAACTGCATTAGTTTTCAGGGCTGGCACCTTCCCTGTGGGAGAAGGAGCCGTAAGTTTGCCTTTTCAGAAAAAAGCTTCTGCCGAGAGCGAGCACCGTGACATGCTGAGTCTCTGGGAAAGCAGAGATCCCAAAAGCTGTTGCGGCTAAAGATAGGCTGCAGAGGGATAGTGAATACCAGCAAGATCTTTCAGGGCTGGCACCTTCCTTGTGGGAGAAGGAGCCGTAAGTTTGCCTTTTCAGAAAAAGGCTCTGGCGAGAGTGAGCACCGTGACATGCTGAGTCTCTGGGAAAGCAGAGATCCCCAAAGCTGTTGTGCCTGTGGATAGGCTGCAGAGGGATAGTGAAAAACTGCATTAGTTTTCAGGGCTAGCACCTTCCCTGAGGGAGAAGGAGCCGAAAGTTTTCTTTTTCAGAAAAAAGCTTCTGCCGAGAGCGAGCACCGTGACATGCTGAGTCTCTGGGAAAGCAGAGATCCCCAAAGCTGTTGTGCCTGTGGATAGGCTGCAGAGGGATAGTGAAAAACTGCATTAGTTTTCAGGGCTGGCACCTTCCCTGTGGGAGAAGGAGCCGTAAGTTTGCCTTTTCAGAAAAAAGCTTCTGCCGAGAGCGAGCACCGTGACATGCTGAGTCTCTGGGAAAGCAGAGATCCCAAAAGCTGTTGTGCCTGTGGATAGGCTGCAGAGGGATAGTGAAAAACTGCATTAGTTTTCAGGGCTGGCACCTTCCCTGTGGGAGAAGGAGCCGTAAGTTTGCCTTTTCAGAAAAAAGCTTCTGCCGAGAGCGAGCACCGTGACATGCTGAGTCTCTGGGAAAGCAGAGATCCCCAAAGCTGTTGTGCCTGTGGATAGGCTGCAGAGGGATAGTGAAAAACTGCATTAGTTTTCAGGGCTGGCACCTTCCCTGTGGGAGAAGGAGCCGTAAGTTTGCCTTTTCAGAAAAAAGCTTCTGCCGAGAGCGAGCACCGTGACATGCTGAGTCTCTGGGAAAGCAGAGATCCCAAAAGCTGTTGCGGCTAAAGATAGGCTGCAGAGGGATAGTGAATACCAGCAAGATCTTTCAGGGCTGGCACCTTCCTTGTGGGAGAAGGAGCCGTAAGTTTGCCTTTTCAGAAAAAGGCTCTGGCGAGAGTGAGCACCGTGACATGCTGAGTCTCTGGGAAAGCAGAGATCCCCAAAGCTGTTGTGCCTGTGGATAGGCTGCAGAGGGATAGTGAAAAACTGCATTAGTTTTCAGGGCTGGCACCTTCCCTCTGGGAGAAGGAGCCGTAAGTTTGCCTTTTCAGAAAAAAGCTTCTGCCGAGAGCGAGCACCGTGACATGCTGAGTCTCTGGGAAAGCAGAGATCCCAAAAGCTGTTGTGCCTGTGAATAGGCTGCAGAGGGATAGTGAAAAACTGCATTAGTTTTCAGGGCTGGCACCTTCCCTCTGGGAGAAGGAGCCGTAAGTTTGCCTTTTCAGAAAAAAGCTTCTGCCGAGAGCGAGCACCGTGACATGCTGAGTCTCTGGGAAAGCAGAGATCCCAAAAGCTGTTGTGCCTGTGGATAGGCTGCAGAGGGATAGTGAAAAACTGCATTAGTTTTCAGGGCTGGCACCTTCCCTGTGGGAGAAGGAGCCGTAAGTTTGCCTTTTCAGAAAAAAGCTTCTGCCGAGAGCGAGCACCGTGACATGCTGAGTCTCTGGGAAAGCAGAGATCCCCAAAGCTGTTGTGCCTGTGGATAGGCTGCAGAGGGATAGTGAAAAACTGCATTAGTTTTCAGGGCTGGCACCTTCCCTGTGGGAGAAGGAGCCGTAAGTTTGCCTTTTCAGAAAAAAGCTTCTGCCGAGAACGAGCACCGTGACATGCTGAGTCTCTGGGAAAGCAGAGATCCCAAAAGCTGTTGTGCCTGTGGATAGGCTGCAGAGGGATAGTGAATACCAGCAAGATCTTTCAGGGCTGGCACCTTCCCTGTGGGAGAAGGAGCCGTAAGTTTGCCTTTTCAGAAAAAGGCTCTGCCGAGAGCGAGCACCGTGACATGCTGAGTCTCTGGGAAAGCAGAGATCCCCAAAGCTGTTGTGCCTGTGGATAGGCTGCAGAGGGATAGTGAAAAACTGCATTAGTTTTCAGGGCTAGCACCTTCCCTGAGGGAGAAGGAGCCGAAAGTTTTCTTTTTCAGAAAAAAGCTTCTGCCGAGAGCGAGCACCGTGACATGCTGAGTCTCTGGGAAAGCAGAGATCCCCAAAGCTGTTGTGCCTGTGGATAGGCTGCAGAGGGATAGTGAAAAACTGCATTAGTTTTCAGGGCTGGCACCTTCCCTGTGGGAGAAGGAGCCGTAAGTTTGCCTTTTCAGAAAAAAGCTTCTGCCGAGAGCGAGCACCGTGACATGCTGAGTCTCTGGGAAAGCAGAGATCCCCAAAGCTGTTGTGCCTGTGGATAGGCTGCAGAGGGATAGTGAAAAACTGCATTAGTTTTCAGGGCTGGCACCTTCCCTGTGGGAGAAGGAGCCGTAAGTTTGCCTTTTCAGAAAAAAGCTTCTGCCGAGAGCGAGCACCGTGACATGCTGAGTCTCTGGGAAAGCAGAGATCCCAAAAGCTGTTGTGCCTGTGGATAGGCTGCAGAGGGATAGTGAAAAACTGCATTAGTTTTCAGGGCTGGCACCTTCCCTGTGGGAGAAGGAGCCGTAAGTTTGCCTTTTCAGAAAAAAGCTTCTGCCGAGAGCGAGCACCGTGACATGCTGAGTCTCTGGGAAAGCAGAGATCCCCAGTGCTGTTGCGGCTAAAGATAGGCTGCAGAGGGATAGTGAATACCAGCAAGATCTTTCAGGGCTGGCACCTTCCTTGTGGGAGAAGGAGCCGTAAGTTTGCCTTTTCAGAAAAAGGCTCTGGCGAGAGTGAGCACCGTGACATGCTGAGTCTCTGGGAAAGCAGAGATCCCCAAAGCTGTTGTGCCTGTGGATAGGCTGCAGAGGGATAGTGAAAAACTGCATTAGTTTTCAGGGCTGGCACCTTCCCTGTGGGAGAAGGAGCCGTAAGTTTGCTTTTTCAGAAAAAAGCTTCTGCCGAGAGCGAGCACCGTGACATGCTGAGTCTCTGGGAAAGCAGAGATCCCCAAAGCTGTTGTGCCTGTGGATAGGCTGCAGAGGGATAGTGAAAAACTGCATTAGTTTTCAGGGCTGGCACCTTCCCTGTGGGAGAAGGAGCTGTAAGTTTGCCTTTTCAGAAAAAAGCTTCTGCCGAGAGCGAGCACCGTGACATGCTGAGTCTCTGGGAAAGCAGAGATCCCCAAAGCTGTTGTGCCTGTGGATAGGCTGCAGAGGGATAGTGAAAAACTGCATTAGTTTTCAGGGCTGGCACCTTCCCTGTGGGAGAAGGAGCCGTAAGTTTGCCTTTTCAGAAAAAAGCTTCTGCCGAGAGCGAGCACCGTGACATGCTGAGTCTCTGGGAAAGCAGAGATCCCCAGTGCTGTTGCGGCTAAAGATAGGCTGCAGAGGGATAGTGAATACCAGCAAGATCTTTCAGGGCTGGCACCTTCCTTGTGGGAGAAGGAGCCGTAAGTTTGCCTTTTCAGAAAAAGGCTCTGGCGAGAGCGAGCACCGTGACATGCTGAGTCTCTGGGAAAGCAGAGATCCCCAAAGCTGTTGTGCCTGTGGATAGGCTGCAGAGGGATAGTGAAAAACCGCATTAGTTTTCAGGGCTGGCACCTTCCCTGTGGGAGAAGGAGCCGTAAGTTTGCCTTTTCAGAAAAAAGCTTCTGCCGAGAGCGAGCACCGTGACATGCTGAGTCTCTGGGAAAGCAGAGATCCCCAAAGCTGTTGTGCCTGTGGATAGGCTGCAGAGGGATAGTGAAAAACTGCATTAGTTTTCAGGGCTGGCACCTTCCCTGTGGGAGAAGGAGCCGTAAGTTTGCCTTTTCAGAAAAAAGCTTCTGCCGAGAGCGAGCACCGTGACATGCTGAGTCTCTGGGAAAGCAGAGATCCCCAGTGCTGTTGCGGCTAAAGATAGGCTGCAGAGGGATAGTGAATAGCAGCTAGATCTTTCAGGGCTGGCACCTTCCTTGTGGGAGAAGGAGCCGTAAGTTTGCCTTTTCAGAAAAAGGCTCTGGCGAGAGTGAGCACCGTGACATGCTGAGTCTCTGGGAAAGCAGAGATCCCCAAAGCTGTTGTGCCTGTGGATAGGCTGCAGAGGGATAGTGAAAAACTGCATTAGTTTTCAGGGCTGGCACCTTCCCTCTGGGAGAAGGAGCCGTAAGTTTGCCTTTTCAGAAAAAAGCTTCTGCCGAGAGCGAGCACCGTGACATGCTGAGTCTCTGGGAAAGCAGAGATCCCCAAAGCTGTTGTGCCTGTGGATAGGCTGCAGAGGGATAGTGAAAAACTGCATTAGTTTTCAGGGCTGGCACCTTCCCTGTGGGAGAAGGAGCCGTAAGTTTGCCTTTTCAGAAAAAGGCTCTGGCGAGAGTGAGCACCGTGACATGCTGAGTCTCTGGGAAAGCAGAGATCCCCAAAGCTGTTGTGCCTGTGGATAGGCTGCAGAGGGATAGTGAAAAACTGCATTAGTTTTCAGGGCTGGCACCTTCCCTGTGGGAGAAGGAGCCGTAAGTTTGCCTTTTCAGAAAAAAGCTTCTGCCGAGAGCGAGCACCGTGACATGCTGAGTCTCTGGGAAAGCAGAGATCCCAAAAGCTGTTGCGGCTAAAGATAGGCTGCAGAGGGATAGTGAATACCAGCAAGATCTTTCAGGGCTGGCACCTTCCTTGTGGGAGAAGGAGCCGTAAGTTTGCCTTTTCAGAAAAAGGCTCTGGCGAGAGCGAGCACCGTGACATGCTGAGTCTCTGGGAAAGCAGAGATCCCCAAAGCTGTTGTGCCTGTGGATAGGCTGCAGAGGGATAGTGAAAAACTGCATTAGTTTTCAGGGCTGGCACCTTCCCTCTGGGAGAAGGAGCCGTAAGTTTGCCTTTTCAGAAAAAAGCTTCTGCCGAGAGCGAGCACCGTGACATGCTGAGTCTCTGGGAAAGCAGAGATCCCCAAAGCTGTTGTGCCTGTGGATAGGCTGCAGAGGGATAGTGAAAAACTGCATTAGTTTTCAGGGCTGGCACCTTCCCTGTGGGAGAAGGAGCCGTAAGTTTGCCTTTTCAGAAAAAAGCTTCTGCCGAGAGCGAGCACCGTGACATGCTGAGTCTCTGGGAAAGCAGAGATCCCCAAAGCTGTTGTGCCTGTGGATAGGCTGCAGAGGGATAGTGAAAAACTGCATTAGTTTTCAGGGCTGGCACCTTCCCTGTGGGAGAAGGAGCCGTAAGTTTGCCTTTTCAGAAAAAAGCTTCTGCCGAGAACGAGCACCGTGACATGCTGAGTCTCTGGGAAAGCAGAGATCCCAAAAGCTGTTGTGCCTGTGGATAGGCTGCAGAGGGATAGTGAATACCAGCAAGATCTTTCAGGGCTGGCACCTTCCCTGTGGGAGAAGGAGCCGTAAGTTTGCCTTTTCAGAAAAAGGCTCTGCCGAGAGCGAGCACCGTGACATGCTGAGTCTCTGGGAAAGCAGAGATCCCCAAAGCTGTTGTGCCTGTGGATAGGCTGCAGAGGGATAGTGAAAAACTGCATTAGTTTTCAGGGCTAGCACCTTCCCTGAGGGAGAAGGAGCCGAAAGTTTTCTTTTTCAGAAAAAAGCTTCTGCCGAGAGCGAGCACCGTGACATGCTGAGTCTCTGGGAAAGCAGAGATCCCCAAAGCTGTTGTGCCTGTGGATAGGCTGCAGAGGGATAGTGAAAAACTGCATTAGTTTTCAGGGCTGGCACCTTCCCTGTGGGAGAAGGAGCCGTAAGTTTGCCTTTTCAGAAAAAAGCTTCTGCCGAGAGCGAGCACCGTGACATGCTGAGTCTCTGGGAAAGCAGAGATCCCCAAAGCTGTTGTGCCTGTGGATAGGCTGCAGAGGGATAGTGAAAAACTGCATTAGTTTTCAGGGCTGGCACCTTCCCTGTGGGAGAAGGAGCCGTAAGTTTGCCTTTTCAGAAAAAAGCTTCTGCCGAGAGCGAGCACCGTGACATGCTGAGTCTCTGGGAAAGCAGAGATCCCCAAAGCTGTTGTGCCTGTGGATAGGCTGCAGAGGGATAGTGAAAAACTGCATTAGTTTTCAGGGCTGGCACCTTCCCTGTGGGAGAAGGAGCCGTAAGTTTGCCTTTTCAGAAAAAAGCTTCTGCCGAGAGCGAGCACCGTGACATGCTGAGTCTCTGGGAAAGCAGAGATCCCCAGTGCTGTTGCGGCTAAAGATAGGCTGCAGAGGGATAGTGAATACCAGCAAGATCTTTCAGGGCTGGCACCTTCCTTGTGGGAGAAGGAGCCGTAAGTTTGCCTTTTCAGAAAAAGGCTCTGGCGAGAGTGAGCACCGTGACATGCTGAGTCTCTGGGAAAGCAGAGATCCCCAAAGCTGTTGTGCCTGTGGATAGGCTGCAGAGGGATAGTGAAAAACTGCATTAGTTTTCAGGGCTGGCACCTTCCCTGTGGGAGAAGGAGCCGTAAGTTTGCTTTTTCAGAAAAAAGCTTCTGCCGAGAGCGAGCACCGTGACATGCTGAGTCTCTGGGAAAGCAGAGATCCCCAAAGCTGTTGTGCCTGTGGATAGGCTGCAGAGGGATAGTGAAAAACTGCATTAGTTTTCAGGGCTGGCACCTTCCCTGTGGGAGAAGGAGCTGTAAGTTTGCCTTTTCAGAAAAAAGCTTCTGCCGAGAGCGAGCACCGTGACATGCTGAGTCTCTGGGAAAGCAGAGATCCCCAAAGCTGTTGTGCCTGTGGATAGGCTGCAGAGGGATAGTGAAAAACTGCATTAGTTTTCAGGGCTGGCACCTTCCCTGTGGGAGAAGGAGCCGTAAGTTTGCCTTTTCAGAAAAAAGCTTCTGCCGAGAGCGAGCACCGTGACATGCTGAGTCTCTGGGAAAGCAGAGATCCCCAGTGCTGTTGCGGCTAAAGATAGGCTGCAGAGGGATAGTGAATACCAGCAAGATCTTTCAGGGCTGGCACCTTCCTTGTGGGAGAAGGAGCCGTAAGTTTGCCTTTTCAGAAAAAGGCTCTGGCGAGAGTGAGCACCGTGACATGCTGAGTCTCTGGGAAAGCAGAGATCCCCAAAGCTGTTGTGCCTGTGGATAGGCTGCAGAGGGATAGTGAAAAACTGCATTAGTTTTCAGGGCTGGCACCTTCCCTGTGGGAGAAGGAGCCGTAAGTTTGCCTTTTCAGAAAAAAGCTTCTGCCGAGAGCGAGCACCGTGACATGCTGAGTCTCTGGGAAAGCAGAGATCCCCAGTGCTGTTGCGGCTAAAGATAGGCTGCAGAGGGATAGTGAATACCAGCAAGATCTTTCAGGGCTGGCACCTTCCTTGTGGGAGAAGGAGCCGTAAGTTTGCCTTTTCAGAAAAAGGCTCTGGCGAGAGCGAGCACCGTGACATGCTGAGTCTCTGGGAAAGCAGAGATCCCCAAAGCTGTTGTGCCTGTGGATAGGCTGCAGAGGGATAGTGAAAAACTGCATTAGTTTTCAGGGCTGGCACCTTCCCTGTGGGAGAAGGAGCCGTAAGTTTGCCTTTTCAGAAAAAAGCTTCTGCCGAGAGCGAGCACCGTGACATGCTGAGTCTCTGGGAAAGCAGAGATCCCCAAAGCTGTTGTGCCTGTGGATAGGCTGCAGAGGGATAGTGAAAAACTGCATTAGTTTTCAGGGCTGGCACCTTCCCTGTGGGAGAAGGAGCCGTAAGTTTGCCTTTTCAGAAAAAAGCTTCTGCCGAGAGCGAGCACCGTGACATGCTGAGTCTCTGGGAAAGCAGAGATCCCCAGTGCTGTTGCGGCTAAAGATAGGCTGCAGAGGGATAGTGAATAGCAGCAAGATCTTTCAGGGCTGGCACCTTCCTTGTGGGAGAAGGAGCCGTAAGTTTGCCTTTTCAGAAAAAGGCTCTGGCGAGAGTGAGCACCGTGACATGCTGAGTCTCTGGGAAAGCAGAGATCCCCAAAGCTGTTGTGCCTGTGGATAGGCTGCAGAGGGATAGTGAAAAACTGCATTAGTTTTCAGGGCTGGCACCTTCCCTCTGGGAGAAGGAGCCGTAAGTTTGCCTTTTCAGAAAAAAGCTTCTGCCGAGAGCGAGCACCGTGACATGCTGAGTCTCTGGGAAAGCAGAGATCCCCAAAGCTGTTGTGCCTGTGGATAGGCTGCAGAGGGATAGTGAAAAACTGCATTAGTTTTCAGGGCTGGCACCTTCCCTGTGGGAGAAGGAGCCGTAAGTTTGCCTTTTCAGAAAAAGGCTCTGGCGAGAGTGAGCACCGTGACATGCTGAGTCTCTGGGAAAGCAGAGATCCCCAAAGCTGTTGTGCCTGTGGATAGGCTGCAGAGGGATAGTGAAAAACTGCATTATTTTTCAGGGCTTGCACCTTCCCTGTGGGAGAAGGAGCCGTAAGTTTGCCTTTTCAGAAAAAAGCTTCTGCCGAGAGCGAGCACCGTGACATGCTGAGTCTCTGGGAAAGCAGAGATCCCAAAAGCTGTTGCGGCTAAAGATAGGCTGCAGAGGGATAGTGAATACCAGCAAGATCTTTCAGGGCTGGCACCTTCCTTGTGGGAGAAGGAGCCGTAAGTTAGCCTTTTCAGAAAAAGGCTCTGGCGAGAGTGAGCACCGTGACATGCTGAGTCTCTGGGAAAGCAGAGATCCCCAAAGCTGTTGTGCCTGTGGATAGGCTGCAGAGGGATAGTGAAAAACTGCATTAGTTTTCAGGGCTGGCACCTTCCCTGTGGGAGAAGGAGCCGTAAGTTTGCCTTTTCAGAAAAAAGCTTCTGCCGAGAGCGAGCACCGTGACATGCTGAGTCTCTGGGAAAGCAGAGATCCCAAAAGCTGTTGTGCCTGTGGATAGGCTGCAGAGGGATAGTGAAAAACTGCATTAGTTTTCAGGGCTGGCACCTTCCCTGTGGGAGAAGGAGCCGTAAGTTTGCCTTTTCAGAAAAAAGCTTCTGCCGAGAGCGAGCACCGTGACATGCTGAGTCTCTGGGAAAGCAGAGATCCCCAAAGCTGTTGTGCCTGTGGATAGGCTGCAGAGGGATAGTGAAAAACTGCATTAGTTTTCAGGGCTGGCACCTTCCCTGTGGGAGAAGGAGCCGTAAGTTTGCCTTTTCAGAAAAAAGCTTCTGCCGAGAGCGAGCACCGTGACATGCTGAGTCTCTGGGAAAGCAGAGATCCCCAAAGCTGTTGTGCCTGTGGATAGGCTGCAGAGGGATAGTGAAAAACTGCATTAGTTTTCAGGGCTGGCACCTTCCCTGTGGGAGAAGGAGCCGTAAGTTTGCCTTTTCAGAAAAAGGCTCTGCCGAGAGCGAGCACCGTGACATGCTGAGTCTCTGGGAAAGCAGAGATCCCCAAAGCTGTTGTGCCTGTGGATAGGCTGCAGAGGGATAGTGAAAAACTGCATTAGTTTTCAGGGCTAGCACCTTCCCTGAGGGAGAAGGAGCCGAAAGTTTTCTTTTTCAGAAAAAAGCTTCTGCCGAGAGCGAGCACCGTGACATGCTGAGTCTCTGGGAAAGCAGAGATCCCCAAAGCTGTTGTGCCTGTGGATAGGCTGCAGAGGGATAGTGAAAAACTGCATTAGTTTTCAGGGCTGGCACCTTCCCTGTGGGAGAAGGAGCCGTAAGTTTGCCTTTTCAGAAAAAAGCTTCTGCCGAGAGCGAGCACCGTGACATGCTGAGTCTCTGGGAAAGCAGAGATCCCCAAAGCTGTTGTGCCTGTGGATAGGCTGCAGAGGGATAGTGAAAAACTGCATTAGTTTTCAGGGCTGGCACCTTCCCTGTGGGAGAAGGAGCCGTAAGTTTGCCTTTTCAGAAAAAAGCTTCTGCCGAGAGCGAGCACCGTGACATGCTGAGTCTCTGGGAAAGCAGAGATCCCCAAAGCTGTTGTGCCTGTGGATAGGCTGCAGAGGGATAGTGAAAAACTGCATTAGTTTTCAGGGCTGGCACCTTCCCTGTGGGAGAAGGAGCCGTAAGTTTGCCTTTTCAGAAAAAAGCTTCTGCCGAGAGGGAGCACCGTGACATGCTGAGTCTCTGGGAAAGCAGAGATCCCCAGTGCTGTTGCGGCTAAAGATAGGCTGCAGAGGGATAGTGAATACCAGCAAGATCTTTCAGGGCTGGCACCTTCCTTGTGGGAGAAGGAGCCGTAAGTTTGCCTTTTCAGAAAAAGGCTCTGGCGAGAGTGAGCACCGTGACATGCTGAGTCTCTGGGAAAGCAGAGATCCCCAAAGCTGTTGTGCCTGTGGATAGGCTGCAGAGGGATAGTGAAAAACTGCATTAGTTTTCAGGGCTGGCACCTTCCCTGTGGGAGAAGGAGCCGTAAGTTTGCTTTTTCAGAAAAAAGCTTCTGCCGAGAGCGAGCACCGTGACATGCTGAGTCTCTGGGAAAGCAGAGATCCCCAAAGCTGTTGTGCCTGTGGATAGGCTGCAGAGGGATAGTGAAAAACTGCATTAGTTTTCAGGGCTGGCACCTTCCCTGTGGGAGAAGGAGCTGTAAGTTTGCCTTTTCAGAAAAAAGCTTCTGCCGAGAGCGAGCACCGTGACATGCTGAGTCTCTGGGAAAGCAGAGATCCCCAAAGCTGTTGTGCCTGTGGATAGGCTGCAGAGGGATAGTGAAAAACTGCATTAGTTTTCAGGGCTGGCACCTTCCCTGTGGGAGAAGGAGCCGTAAGTTTGCCTTTTCAGAAAAAAGCTTCTGCCGAGAGCGAGCACCGTGACATGCTGAGTCTCTGGGAAAGCAGAGATCCCCAGTGCTGTTGCGGCTAAAGATAGGCTGCAGAGGGATAGTGAATACCAGCAAGATCTTTCAGGGCTGGCACCTTCCTTGTGGGAGAAGGAGCCGTAAGTTTGCCTTTTCAGAAAAAGGCTCTGGCGAGAGTGAGCACCGTGACATGCTGAGTCTCTGGGAAAGCAGAGATCCCCAAAGCTGTTGTGCCTGTGGATAGGCTGCAGAGGGATAGTGAAAAACTGCATTAGTTTTCAGGGCTGGCACCTTCCCTGTGGGAGAAGGATCCGTAAGTTTGCCTTTTCAGAAAAAAGCTTCTGCCGAGAGCGAGCACCGTGACATGCTGAGTCTCTGGGAAAGCAGAGATCCCAAAAGCTGTTGTGCCTGTGGATAGGCTGCAGAGGGATAGTGAAAAACTGCATTAGTTTTCAGGGCTGGCACCTTCCCTGTGGGAGAAGGAGCCGTAAGTTTGCCTTTTCAGAAAAAAGCTTCTGCCGAGAGCGAGCACCGTGACATGCTGAGTCTCTGGGAAAGCAGAGATCCCCAGTGCTGTTGCGGCTAAAGATAGGCTGCAGAGGGATAGTGAATACCAGCAAGATCTTTCAGGGCTGGCACCTTCCTTGTGGGAGAAGGAGCCGTAAGTTTGCCTTTTCAGAAAAAGGCTCTGGCGAGAGTGAGCACCGTGACATGCTGAGTCTCTGGGAAAGCAGAGATCCCCAAAGCTGTTGTGCCTGTGGATAGGCTGCAGAGGGATAGTGAAAAACTGCATTAGTTTTCAGGGCTGGCACCTTCCCTGTGGGAGAAGGAGCCGTAAGTTTGCCTTTTCAGAAAAAAGCTTCTGCCGAGAGCGAGCACCGTGACATGCTGAGTCTCTGGGAAAGCAGAGATCCCCAAAGCTGTTGTGCCTGTGGATAGGCTGCAGAGGGATAGTGAAAAACTGCATTAGTTTTCAGGGCTGGCACCTTCCCTGTGGGAGAAGGAGCCGTAAGTTTGCCTTTTCAGAAAAAAGCTTCTGCCGAGAGCGAGCACCGTGACATGCTGAGTCTCTGGGAAAGCAGAGATCCCCAGTGCTGTTGCGGCTAAAGATAGGCTGCAGAGGGATAGTGAATAGCAGCAAGATCTTTCAGGGCTGGCACCTTCCTTGTGGGAGAAGGAGCCGTAAGTTTGCCTTTTCAGAAAAAGGCTCTGGCGAGAGTGAGCACCGTGACATGCTGAGTCTCTGGGAAAGCAGAGATCCCCAAAGCTGTTGTGCCTGTGGATAGGCTGCAGAGGGATAGTGAAAAACTGCATTAGTTTTCAGGGCTGGCACCT
Organism: Astur gentilis; assembly: GCF_929443795.1. Classification (NCBI taxonomy): domain Eukaryota; kingdom Metazoa; phylum Chordata; class Aves; order Accipitriformes; family Accipitridae; genus Astur; species Astur gentilis. The sequence continues at coordinate 44,869,551 of NC_064886.1, forward strand.
TCCCTGTGGGAGAAGGAGCCGTAAGTTTGCCTTTTCAGAAAAAAGCTTCTGCCGAGAGCGAGCACCGTGACATGCTGAGTCTCTGGGAAAGCAGAGATCCCCAAAGCTGTTGTGCCTGTGGATAGGCTGCAGAGGGATAGTGAAAAACTGCATTAGTTTTCAGGGCTGGCACCTTCCCTGTGGGAGAAGGAGCCGTAAGTTTGCCTTTTCAGAAAAAAGCTTCTGCCGAGAGCGAGCACCGTGACATGCTGAGTCTCTGGGAAAGCAGAGATCCCAAAAGCTGTTGTGCCTGTGGATAGGCTGCAGAGGGATAGTGAATAGCAGCAAGATCTTTCAGGGCTGGCACCTTCCTTGTGGGAGAAGGAGCCGTAAGTTTGCCTTTTCACAAAAAAGCTCTGGCGAGAGTGAGCACCGTGACATGCTGAGTCTCTGGGAAAGCAGAGATCCCCAAAGCTGTTGTGCCTGTGGATAGGCTGCAGAGGGATAGTGAAAAACTGCATTAGTTTTCAGGGCTGGCACCTTCCCTGTGGGAGAAGGAGCCGTAAGTTTGCCTTTTCAGAAAAAAGCTTCTGCCGAGAGCGAGCACCGTGACATGCTGAGTCTCTGGGAAAGCAGAGATCCCAAAAGCTGTTGTGCCTGTGGATAGGCTGCAGAGGGATAGTGAAAAACTGCATTAGTTTTCAGGGCTGGCACCTTCCCTCTGGGAGAAGGAGCCGAAAGTTTTCTTTTTCAGAAAAAAGCTTCTGCCGAGAGCGAGCACCGTGACATGCTGAGTCTCTGGGAAAGCAGAGATCCCCAAAGCTGTTGTGCCTGTGGATAGGCTGCAGAGGGATAGTGAAAAACTGCATTAGTTTTCAGGGCTGGCACCTTCCCTGTGGGAGAAGGAGCCGTAAGTTTGCCTTTTCAGAAAAAAGCTTCTGCCGAGAGCGAGCACCGTGACATGCTGAGTCTCTGGGAAAGCAGAGATCCCAAAAGCTGTTGTGCCTGTGAATAGGCTGCAGAGGGATAGTGAAAAACTGCATTAGTTTTCAGGGCTGGCACCTTCCCTGTGGGAGAAGGAGCCGTAAGTTTGCCTTTTCAGAAAAAAGCTTCTGCCGAGAGCGAGCACCGTGACATGCTGAGTCTCTGGGAAAGCAGAGATCCCCAAAGCTGTTGTGCCTGTGGATAGGCTGCAGAGGGATAGTGAAAAACTGCATTAGTTTTCAGGGCTGGCACCTTCCCTGTGGGAGAAGGAGCCGTAAGTTTGCCTTTTCAGAAAAAAGCTTCTGCCGAGAGCGAGCACCGTGACATGCTGAGTCTCTGGGAAAGCAGAGATCCCCAGTGCTGTTGTGGCTAAAGATAGGCTGCAGAGGGATAGTGAATACCAGCAAGATCTTTCAGGGCTGGCACCTTCCTTGTGGGAGAAGGAGCCGTAAGTTTGCCTTTTCAGAAAAAGGCTCTGGCGAGAGTGAGCACCGTGACATGCTGAGTCTCTGGGAAAGCAGAGATCCCCAAAGCTGTTGTGCCTGTGGATAGGCTGCAGAGGGATAGTGAAAAACTGCATTAGTTTTCAGGGCAGGCACCTTCCCTGTGGGAGAAGGAGCCGTAAATTTGCCTTTTCAGAAAAAAGCTTCTGCCGAGAGCGAGCACCGTGACATGCTGAGTCTCTGGGAAAGCAGAGATCCCAAAAGCTGTTGTGCCTGTGGATAGGCTGCAGAGGGATAGTGAAAAACTGCATTAGTTTTCAGGGCTGGCACCTTCCCTGTGGGAGAAGGAGCCGTAAGTTTGCCTTTTCAGAAAAAAGCTTCTGCCGAGAGCGAGCACCGTGACATGCTGAGTCTCTGGGAAAGCAGAGATCCCCAGTGCTGTTGTGCCTGTGGATAGGCTGCAGAGGGATAGTGAATACCAGCAAGATCTTTCAGGGCTGGCACCTTCCTTGTGGGAGAAGGAGCCGTAAGTTTGCCTTTTCAGAAAAAGGCTCTGGCGAGAGTGAGCACCGTGACATGCTGAGTCTCTGGGAAAGCAGAGATCCCCAAAGCTGTTGTGCCTGTGGATAGGCTGCAGAGGGATAGTGAAAAACTGCATTAGTTTTCAGGGCTGGCACCTTCCCTGTGGGAGAAGGAGCCGTAAGTTTGCCTTTTCAGAAAAAAGCTTCTGCCGAGAGCGAGCACCGTGACATGCTGAGTCTCTGGGAAAGCAGAGATCCCAAAAGCTGTTGTGCCTGTGGATAGGCTGCAGAGGGATAGTGAAAAACTGCATTAGTTTTCAGGGCTGGCACCTTCCCTGTGGGAGAAGGAGCCGTAAGTTTGCCTTTTCAGAAAAAAGCTTCTGCCGAGAGCGAGCACCGTGACATGCTGAGTCTCTGGGAAAGCAGAGATCCCCAAAGCTGTTGTGCCTGTGGATAGGCTGCAGAGGGATAGTGAAAAACTGCATTAGTTTTCAGGGCTGGCACCTTCCCTGTGGGAGAAGGAGCCGTAAGTTTGCCTTTTCAGAAAAAAGCTTCTGCCGAGAGCGAGCACCGTGACATGCTGAGTCTCTGGGAAAGCAGAGATCCCCAGTGCTGTTGCGGCTAAAGATAGGCTGCAGAGGGATAGTGAATACCAGCAAGATCTTTCAGGGCTGGCACCTTCCTTGTGGGAGAAGGAGCCGTAAGTTTGCCTTTTCAGAAAAAGGCTCTGGCGAGAGTGAGCACCGTGACATGCTGAGTCTCTGGGAAAGCAGAGATCCCCAAAGCTGTTGTGCCTGTGGATAGGCTGCAGAGGGATAGTGAAAAACTGCATTAGTTTTCAGGGCTGGCACCTTCCCTGTGGGAGAAGGAGCCGTAAGTTTGCCTTTTCAGAAAAAAGCTTCTGCCGAGAGCGAGCACCGTGACATGCTGAGTCTCTGGGAAAGCAGAGATCCCCAAAGCTGTTGTGCCTGTGGATAGGCTGCAGAGGGATAGTGAAAAACTGCATTAGTTTTCAGGGCTGGCACCTTCCCTGTGGGAGAAGGAGCCGTAAGTTTGCCTTTTCAGAAAAAAGCTTCTGCCGAGAGCGAGCACCGTGACATGCTGAGTCTCTGGGAAAGCAGAGATCCCCAAAGCTGTTGTGCCTGTGGATAGGCTGCAGAGGGATAGTGAAAAACTGCATTAGTTTTCAGGGCTGGCACCTTCCCTGTGGGAGAAGGAGCCGTAAGTTTGCCTTTTCAGAAAAAAGCTTCTGCCGAGAGCGAGCACCGTGACATGCTGAGTCTCTGGGAAAGCAGAGATCCCCAGTGCTGTTGTGCCTGTGGATAGGCTGCAGAGGGATAGTGAATACCAGCAAGATCTTTCAGGGCTGGCACCTTCCTTGTGGGAGAAGGAGCCGTAAGTTTGCCTTTTCAGAAAAAGGCTCTGGCGAGAGTGAGCACCGTGACATGCTGAGTCTCTGGGAAAGCAGAGATCCCCAAAGCTGTTGTGCCTGTGGATAGGCTGCAGAGGGATAGTGAAAAACTGCATTAGTTTTCAGGGCTGGCACCTTCCCTGTGGGAGAAGGAGCCGTAAGTTTGCCTTTTCAGAAAAAAGCTTCTGCCGAGAGCGAGCACCGTGACATGCTGAGTCTCTGGGAAAGCAGAGATCCCCAAAGCTGTTGTGCCTGTGGATAGGCTGCAGAGGGATAGTGAAAAACTGCATTAGTTTTCAGGGCTGGCACCTTCCCTGTGGGAGAAGGAGCCGTAAGTTTGCCTTTTCAGAAAAAAGCTTCTGCCGAGAGCGAGCACCGTGACATGCTGAGTCTCTGGGAAAGCAGAGATCCCCAGTGCTGTTGCGGCTAAAGATAGGCTGCAGAGGGATAGTGAATACCAGCAAGATCTTTCAGGGCTGGCACCTTCCTTGTGGGAGAAGGAGCCGTAAGTTTGCCTTTTCAGAAAAAGGCTCTGGCGAGAGTGAGCACCGTGACATGCTGAGTCTCTGGGAAAGCAGAGATCCCCAAAGCTGTTGTGCCTGTGGATAGGCTGCAGAGGGATAGTGAAAAACTGCATTAGTTTTCAGGGCTGGCACCTTCCCTGTGGGAGAAGGAGCCGTAAGTTTGCCTTTTCAGAAAAAAGCTTCTGCCGAGAGCGAGCACCGTGACATGCTGAGTCTCTGGGAAAGCAGAGATCCCCAAAGCTGTTGTGCCTGTGGATAGGCTGCAGAGGGATAGTGAAAAACTGCATTAGTTTTCAGGGCTGGCACCTTCCCTGTGGGAGAAGGAGCCGTAAGTTTGCCTTTTCAGAAAAAAGCTTCTGCCGAGAGCGAGCACCGTGACATGCTGAGTCTCTGGGAAAGCAGAGATCCCCAGTGCTGTTGCGGCTAAAGATAGGCTGCAGAGGGATAGTGAATACCAGCAAGATCTTTCAGGGCTGGCACCTTCCTTGTGGGAGAAGGAGCCGTAAGTTTGCCTTTTCAGAAAAAGGCTCTGGCGAGAGTGAGCACCGTGACATGCTGAGTCTCTGGGAAAGCAGAGATCCCCAAAGCTGTTGTGCCTGTGGATAGGCTGCAGAGGGATAGTGAAAAACTGCATTAGTTTTCAGGGCTGGCACCTTCCCTGTGGGAGAAGGAGCCGTAAGTTTGCCTTTTCAGAAAAAAGCTTCTGCCGAGAGCGAGCACCGTGACATGCTGAGTCTCTGGGAAAGCAGAGATCCCCAAAGCTGTTGTGCCTGTGGATAGGCTGCAGAGGGATAGTGAAAAACTGCATTAGTTTTCAGGGCTGGCACCTTCCCTGTGGGAGAAGGAGCCGTAAGTTTGCCTTTTCAGAAAAAAGCTTCTGCCGAGAGCGAGCACCGTGACATGCTGAGTCTCTGGGAAAGCAGAGATCCCCAAAGCTGTTGTGCCTGTGGATAGGCTGCAGAGGGATAGTGAAAAACTGCATTAGTTTTCAGGGCTGGCACCTTCCCTGTGGGAGAAGGAGCCGTAAGTTTGCCTTTTCAGAAAAAAGCTTCTGCCGAGAGCGAGCACCGTGACATGCTGAGTCTCTGGGAAAGCAGAGATCCCCAGTGCTGTTGTGCCTGTGGATAGGCTGCAGAGGGATAGTGAATACCAGCAAGATCTTTCAGGGCTGGCACCTTCCTTGTGGGAGAAGGAGCCGTAAGTTTGCCTTTTCAGAAAAAGGCTCTGGCGAGAGTGAGCACCGTGACATGCTGAGTCTCTGGGAAAGCAGAGATCCCCAAAGCTGTTGTGCCTGTGGATAGGCTGCAGAGGGATAGTGAAAAACTGCATTAGTTTTCAGGGCTGGCACCTTCCCTGTGGGAGAAGGAGCCGTAAGTTTGCCTTTTCAGAAAAAAGCTTCTGCCGAGAGCGAGCACCGTGACATGCTGAGTCTCTGGGAAAGCAGAGATCCCCAAAGCTGTTGTGCCTGTGGATAGGCTGCAGAGGGATAGTGAAAAACTGCATTAGTTTTCAGGGCTGGCACCTTCCCTGTGGGAGAAGGAGCCGTAAGTTTGCCTTTTCAGAAAAAAGCTTCTGCCGAGAGCGAGCACCGTGACATGCTGAGTCTCTGGGAAAGCAGAGATCCCCAGTGCTGTTGCGGCTAAAGATAGGCTGCAGAGGGATAGTGAATACCAGCAAGATCTTTCAGGGCTGGCACCTTCCTTGTGGGAGAAGGAGCCGTAAGTTTGCCTTTTCAGAAAAAGGCTCTGGCGAGAGTGAGCACCGTGACATGCTGAGTCTCTGGGAAAGCAGAGATCCCCAAAGCTGTTGTGCCTGTGGATAGGCTGCAGAGGGATAGTGAAAAACTGCATTAGTTTTCAGGGCTGGCACCTTCCCTGTGGGAGAAGGAGCCGTAAGTTTGCCTTTTCAGAAAAAAGCTTCTGCCGAGAGCGAGCACCGTGACATGCTGAGTCTCTGGGAAAGCAGAGATCCCCAAAGCTGTTGTGCCTGTGGATAGGCTGCAGAGGGATAGTGAAAAACTGCATTAGTTTTCAGGGCTGGCACCTTCCCTGTGGGAGAAGGAGCCGTAAGTTTGCCTTTTCAGAAAAAAGCTTCTGCCGAGAGCGAGCACCGTGACATGCTGAGTCTCTGGGAAAGCAGAGATCCCCAAAGCTGTTGTGCCTGTGGATAGGCTGCAGAGGGATAGTGAAAAACTGCATTAGTTTTCAGGGCTGGCACCTTCCCTGTGGGAGAAGGAGCCGTAAGTTTGCCTTTTCAGAAAAAAGCTTCTGCCGAGAGCGAGCACCGTGACATGCTGAGTCTCTGGGAAAGCAGAGATCCCCAAAGCTGTTGTGCCTGTGGATAGGCTGCAGAGGGATAGTGAAAAACTGCATTAGTTTTCAGGGCTGGCACCTTCCCTGTGGGAGAAGGAGCCGTAAGTTTGCCTTTTCAGAAAAAGGCTTCTGCCGAGAGCGAGCACCGTGACATGCTGAGTCTCTGGGAAAGCAGAGATCCCAAAAGCTGTTGTGCCTGTGGATAGGCTGCAGAGGGATAGTGAAAAACTGCATTAGTTTTCAGGGCTGGCACCTTCCCTGTGGGAGAAGGAGCCGTAAGTTTGCCTTTTCAGAAAAAAGCTTCTGCCGAGAGCGAGCACCGTGACATGCTGAGTCTCTGGGAAAGCAGAGATCCCCAAAGCTGTTGTGCCTGTGGATAGGCTGCAGAGGGATAGTGAAAAACTGCATTAGTTTTCAGGGCTGGCACCTTCCCTGTGGGAGAAGGAGCCGTAAGTTTGCCTTTTCAGAAAAAAGCTTCTGCCGAGAGCGAGCACCGTGACATGCTGAGTCTCTGGGAAAGCAGAGATCCCCAAAGCTGTTGTGCCTGTGGATAGGCAGCAGAGGGATAGTGAAAAACTGCATTAGTTTTCAGGGCTGGCACCTTCCCTGTGGGAGAAGGAGCCGTAAGTTTGCCTTTTCAGAAAAAAGCTTCTGCCGAGAGCGAGCACCGTGACATGCTGAGTCTCTGGGAAAGCAGAGATCCCCAAAGCTGTTGTGCCTGTGGATAGGCTGCAGAGGGATAGTGAAAAACTGCATTAGTTTTCAGGGCTGGCACCTTCCCTGTGGGAGAAGGAGCCGTAAGTTTGCCTTTTCAGAAAAAAGCTTCTGCCGAGAGCGAGCACCGTGACATGCTGAGTCTCTGGGAAAGCAGAGATCCCCAAAGCTGTTGTGCCTGTGGATAGGCTGCAGAGGGATAGTGAAAAACTGCATTAGTTTTCAGGGCTGGCACCTTCCCTGTGGGAGAAGGAGCCGTAAGTTTGCCTTTTCAGAAAAAAGCTTCTGCCGAGAGCGAGCACCGTGACATGCTGAGTCTCTGGGAAATCAGAGATCCCCAAAGCTGTTGTGCCTGTGGATAGGCTGCAGAGGGATAGTGAATACCAGCAAGATCTTTCAGGGCTGGCACCTTCCTTGTGGGAGAAGGAGCCGTAAGTTTGCCTTTTCAGAAAAAGGCTCTGGCGAGAGTGAGCACCGTGACATGCTGAGTCTCTGGGAAAGCAGAGATCCCCAAAGCTGTTGTGCCTGTGGATAGGCTGCAGAGGGATAGTGAAAAACTGCATTAGTTTTCAGGGCTGGCACCTTCCCTGTGGGAGAAGGAGCCGTAAGTTTGCCTTTTCAGAAAAAAGCTTCTGCCGAGAGCGAGCACCGTGACATGCTGAGTCTCTGGGAAAGCAGAGATCCCCAAAGCTGTTGTGCCTGTGGATAGGCTGCAGAGGGATAGTGAAAAACTGCATTAGTTTTCAGGGCTGGCACCTTCCCTGTGGGAGAAGGAGCCGTAAGTTTGCCTTTTCAGAAAAAAGCTTCTGCCGAGAGCGAGCACCGTGACATGCTGAGTCTCTGGGAAAGCAGAGATCCCCAAAGCTGTTGTGCCTGTGGATAGGCTGCAGAGGGATAGTGAAAAACTGCATTAGTTTTCAGGGCTGGCACCTTCCCTGTGGGAGAAGGAGCCGTAAGTTTGCCTTTTCAGAAAAAAGCTTCTGCCGAGAGCGAGCACCGTGACATGCTGAGTCTCTGGGAAAGCAGAGATCCCCAAAGCTGTTGTGCCTGTGGATAGGCTGCAGAGGGATAGTGAAAAACTGCATTAGTTTTCAGGGCTGGCACCTTCCCTGTGGGAGAAGGAGCCGTAAGTTTGCCTTTTCAGAAAAAAGCTTCTGCCGAGAGCGAGCACCGTGACATGCTGAGTCTCTGGGAAAGCAGAGATCCCCAAAGCTGTTGTGCCTGTGGATAGGCTGCAGAGGGATAGTGAAAAACTGCATTAGTTTTCAGGGCTGGCACCTTCCCTGTGGGAGAAGGAGCCGTAAGTTTGCCTTTTCAGAAAAAAGCTTCTGCCGAGAGCGAGCACCGTGACATGCTGAGTCTCTGGGAAAGCAGAGATCCCCAAAGCTGTTGTGCCTGTGGATAGGCTGCAGAGGGATAGTGAATACCAGCAAGATCTTTCAGGGCTGGCACCTTCCTTGTGGGAGAAGGAGCCGTAAGTTTGCCTTTTCAGAAAAAGGCTCTGGCGAGAGTGAGCACCGTGACATGCTGAGTCTCTGGGAAAGCAGAGATCCCCAAAGCTGTTGTGCCTGTGGATAGGCTGCAGAGGGATAGTGAAAAACTGCATTAGTTTTCAGGGCTGGCACCTTCCCTGTGGGAGAAGGAGCCGTAAGTTTGCCTTTTCAGAAAAAAGCTTCTGCCGAGAGCGAGCACCGTGACATGCTGAGTCTCTGGGAAAGCAGAGATCCCCAAAGCTGTTGTGCCTGTGGATAGGCTGCAGAGGGATAGTGAAAAACTGCATTAGTTTTCAGGGCTGGCACCTTCCCTGTGGGAGAAGGAGCCGTAAGTTTGCCTTTTCAGAAAAAAGCTTCTGCCGAGAGCGAGCACCGTGACATGCTGAGTCTCTGGGAAAGCAGAGATCCCCAAAGCTGTTGTGCCTGTGGATAGGCTGCAGAGGGATAGTGAATACCAGCAAGATCTTTCAGGGCTGGCACCTTCCTTGTGGGAGAAGGAGCCGTAAGTTTGCCTTTTCAGAAAAAGGCTCTGGCGAGAGTGAGCACCGTGACATGCTGAGTCTCTGGGAAAGCAGAGATCCCCAAAGCTGTTGTGCCTGTGGATAGGCTGCAGAGGGATAGTGAAAAACTGCATTAGTTTTCAGGGCTGGCACCTTCCCTCTGGGAGAAGGAGCCGTAAGTTTGCCTTTTCAGAAAAAAGCTTCTGCCGAGAGCGAGCACCGTGACATGCTGAGTCTCTGGGAAAGCAGAGATCCCCAGTGCTGTTGTGCCTGTGGATAGGCTGCAGAGGGATAGTGAAAAACTGCATTAGTTTTCAGGGCTAGCACCTTCCCTGAGGGAGAAGGAGCCGAAAGTTTTCTTTTTCAGAAAAAAGCTTCTGCCGAGAGCGAGCACCGTGACATGCTGAGTCTCTGGGAAAGCAGAGATCCCCAAAGCTGTTGTGCCTGTGGATAGGCTGCAGAGGGATAGTGAAAAACTGCATTAGTTTTCAGGGCTGGCACCTTCCCTGTGGGAGAAGGAGCCGTAAGTTTGCCTTTTCAGAAAAAAGCTTCTGCCGAGAGCGAGCACCGTGACATGCTGAGTCTCTGGGAAAGCAGAGATCCCCAAAGCTGTTGTGCCTGTGGATAGGCTGCAGAGGGATAGTGAAAAACTGCATTAGTTTTCAGGGCTGGCACCTTCCCTGTGGGAGAAGGAGCCGTAAGTTTGCCTTTTCAGAAAAAAGCTTCTGCCGAGAGCGAGCACCGTGACATGCTGAGTCTCTGGGAAAGCAGAGATCCCCAAAGCTGTTGTGCCTGTGGATAGGCTGCAGAGGGATAGTGAATACCAGCAAGATCTTTCAGGGCTGGCACCTTCCTTGTGGGAGAAGGAGCCGTAAGTTTGCCTTTTCAGAAAAAGGCTCTGGCGAGAGTGAGCACCGTGACATGCTGAGTCTCTGGGAAAGCAGAGATCCCCAAAGCTGTTGTGCCTGTGGATAGGCTGCAGAGGGATAGTGAAAAACTGCATTAGTTTTCAGGGCTGGCACCTTCCCTGTGGGAGAAGGAGCCGTAAGTTTGCCTTTTCAGAAAAAAGCTTCTGCCGAGAGCGAGCACCGTGACATGCTGAGTCTCTGGGAAAGCAGAGATCCCCAAAGCTGTTGTGCCTGTGGATAGGCTGCAGAGGGATAGTGAAAAACTGCATTAGTTTTCAGGGCTGGCACCTTCCCTGTGGGAGAAGGAGCCGTAAGTTTGCCTTTTCAGAAAAAAGCTTCTGCCGAGAGCGAGCACCGTGACATGCTGAGTCTCTGGGAAAGCAGAGATCCCCAAAGCTGTTGTGCCTGTGGATAGGCTGCAGAGGGATAGTGAATACCAGCAAGATCTTTCAGGGCTGGCACCTTCCTTGTGGGAGAAGGAGCCGTAAGTTTGCCTTTTCAGAAAAAGGCTCTGGCGAGAGTGAGCACCGTGACATGCTGAGTCTCTGGGAAAGCAGAGATCCCCAAAGCTGTTGTGCCTGTGGATAGGCTGCAGAGGGATAGTGAAAAACTGCATTAGTTTTCAGGGCTGGCACCTTCCCTCTGGGAGAAGGAGCCGTAAGTTTGCCTTTTCAGAAAAAAGCTTCTGCCGAGAGCGAGCACCGTGACATGCTGAGTCTCTGGGAAAGCAGAGATCCCCAAAGCTGTTGTGCCTGTGGATAGGCTGCAGAGGGATAGTGAAAAACTGCATTAGTTTTCAGGGCTGGCACCTTCCCTGAGGGAGAAGGAGCCGAAAGTTTTCTTTTTCAGAAAAAAGCTTCTGCCGAGAGCGAGCACCGTGACATGCTGAGTCTCTGGGAAAGCAGAGATCCCCAAAGCTGTTGTGCCTGTGGATAGGCTGCAGAGGGATAGTGAAAAACTGCATTAGTTTTCAGGGCTGGCACCTTCCCTGTGGGAGAAGGAGCCGTAAGTTTGCCTTTTCAGAAAAAAGCTTCTGCCGAGAGCGAGCACCGTGACATGCTGAGTCTCTGGGAAAGCAGAGATCCCCAAAGCTGTTGTGCCTGTGGATAGGCTGCAGAGGGATAGTGAAAAACTGCATTAGTTTTCAGGGCTGGCACCTTCCCTGTGGGAGAAGGAGCCGTAAGTTTGCCTTTTCAGAAAAAAGCTTCTGCCGAGAGCGAGCACCGTGACATGCTGAGTCTCTGGGAAAGCAGAGATCCCCAAAGCTGTTGTGCCTGTGGATAGGCTGCAGAGGGATAGTGAAAAACTGCATTAGTTTTCAGGGCTGGCACCTTCCCTGTGGGAGAAGGAGCCGTAAGTTTGCCTTTTCAGAAAAAAGCTTCTGCCGAGAGCGAGCACCGTGACATGCTGAGTCTCTGGGAAAGCAGAGATCCCCAAAGCTGTTGTGCCTGTGGATAGGCTGCAGAGGGATAGTGAAAAACTGCATTAGTTTTCAGGGCTAGCACCTTCCCTGAGGGAGAAGGAGCCGAAAGTTTTCTTTTTCAGAAAAAAGCTTCTGCCGAGAGCGAGCACCGTGACATGCTGAGTCTCTGGGAAAGCAGAGATCCCCAAAGCTGTTGTGCCTGTGGATAGGCTGCAGAGGGATAGTGAAAAACTGCATTAGTTTTCAGGGCTGGCACCTTCCCTGTGGGAGAAGGAGCCGTAAGTTTGCCTTTTCAGAAAAAGGCTTCTGCCGAGAGCGAGCACCGTGACATGCTGAGTCTCTGGGAAAGCAGAGATCCCCAAAGCTGTTGTGCCTGTGGATAGGCTGCAGAGGGATAGTGAAAAACTGCATTAGTTTTCAGGGCTGGCACCTTCCCTGTGGGAGAAGGAGCCGTAAGTTTGCCTTTTCAGAAAAAAGCTTCTGCCGAGAGCGAGCACCGTGACATGCTGAGTCTCTGGGAAAGCAGAGATCCCCAAAGCTGTTGTGCCTGTGGATAGGCTGCAGAGGGATAGTGAAAAACTGCATTAGTTTTCAGGGCTGGCACCTTCCCTGTGGGAGAAGGAGCCGTAAGTTTGCCTTTTCAGAAAAAAGCTTCTGCCGAGAGCGAGCACCGTGACATGCTGAGTCTCTGGGAAAGCAGAGATCCCCAAAGCTGTTGTGCCTGTGGATAGGCTGCAGAGGGATAGTGAATACCAGCAAGATCTTTCAGGGCTGGCACCTTCCTTGTGGGAGAAGGAGCCGTAAGTTTGCCTTTTCAGAAAAAGGCTCTGGCGAGAGTGAGCACCGTGACATGCTGAGTCTCTGGGAAAGCAGAGATCCCCAAAGCTGTTGTGCCTGTGGATAGGCTGCAGAGGGATAGTGAAAAACTGCATTAGTTTTCAGGGCTGGCACCTTCCCTCTGGGAGAAGGTGCCGTAAGTTTGCCTTTTCAGAAAAAAGCTTCTGCCGAGAGCGAGCACCGTGACATGCTGAGTCTCTGGGAAAGCAGAGATCCCCAAAGCTGTTGTGCCTGTGGATAGGCTGCAGAGGGATAGTGAAAAACTGCATTAGTTTTCAGGGCTGGCACCTTCCCTGAGGGAGAAGGAGCCGAAAGTTTTCTTTTTCAGAAAAAAGCTTCTGCCGAGAGCGAGCACCGTGACATGCTGAGTCTCTGGGAAAGCAGAGATCCCCAAAGCTGTTGTGCCTGTGGATAGGCTGCAGAGGGATAGTGAAAAACTGCATTAGTTTTCAGGGCTGGCACCTTCCCTGTGGGAGAAGGAGCCGTAAGTTTGCCTTTTCAGAAAAAAGCTTCTGCCGAGAGCGAGCACCGTGACATGCTGAGTCTCTGGGAAAGCAGAGATCCCCAAAGCTGTTGTGCCTGTGGATAGGCTGCAGAGGGATAGTGAAAAACTGCATTAGTTTTCAGGGCTGGCACCTTCCCTGTGGGAGAAGGAGCCGTAAGTTTGCCTTTTCAGAAAAAAGCTTCTGCCGAGAGCGAGCACCGTGACATGCTGAGTCTCTGGGAAAGCAGAGATCCCCAAAGCTGTTGTGCCTGTGGATAGGCTGCAGAGGGATAGTGAAAAACTGCATTAGTTTTCAGGGCTGGCACCTTCCCTGTGGGAGAAGGAGCCGTAAGTTTGCCTTTTCAGAAAAAAGCTTCTGCCGAGAGCGAGCACCGTGACATGCTGAGTCTCTGGGAAAGCAGAGATCCCCAAAGCTGTTGTGCCTGTGGATAGGCTGCAGAGGGATAGTGAAAAACTGCATTAGTTTTCAGGGCTAGCACCTTCCCTGAGGGAGAAGGAGCCGAAAGTTTTCTTTTTCAGAAAAAAGCTTCTGCCGAGAGCGAGCACCGTGACATGCTGAGTCTCTGGGAAAGCAGAGATCCCCAAAGCTGTTGTGCCTGTGGATAGGCTGCAGAGGGATAGTGAAAAACTGCATTAGTTTTCAGGGCTGGCACCTTCCCTGTGGGAGAAGGAGCCGTAAGTTTGCCTTTTCAGAAAAAGGCTTCTGCCGAGAGCGAGCACCGTGACATGCTGAGTCTCTGGGAAAGCAGAGATCCCCAAAGCTGTTGTGCCTGTGGATAGGCTGCAGAGGGATAGTGAAAAACTGCATTAGTTTTCAGGGCTGGCACCTTCCCTGTGGGAGAAGGAGCCGTAAGTTTGCCTTTTCAGAAAAAAGCTTCTGCCGAGAGCGAGCACCGTGACATGCTGAGTCTCTGGGAAAGCAGAGATCCCCAAAGCTGTTGTGCCTGTGGATAGGCTGCAGAGGGATAGTGAAAAACTGCATTAGTTTTCAGGGCTGGCACCTTCCCTGTGGGAGAAGGAGCCGTAAGTTTGCCTTTTCAGAAAAAAGCTTCTGCCGAGAGCGAGCACCGTGACATGCTGAGTCTCTGGGAAAGCAGAGATCCCCAAAGCTGTTGTGCCTGTGGATAGGCTGCAGAGGGATAGTGAAAAACTGCATTAGTTTTCAGGGCTGGCACCTTCCCTGTGGGAGAAGGATCCGTAAGTTTGCCTTTTCAGAAAAAGGCTTCTGCCGAGAGCGAGCACCGTGACATGCTGAGTCTCTGGGAAAGCAGAGATCCCAAAAGCTGTTGTGCCTGTGGATAGGCTGCAGAGGGATAGTGAAAAACTGCATTAGTTTTCAGGGCTGGCACCTTCCCTGTGGGAGAAGGAGCCGTAAGTTTGCCTTTTCAGAAAAAAGCTTCTGCCGAGAGCGAGCACCGTGACATGCTGAGTCTCTGGGAAAGCAGAGATCCCCAAAGCTGTTGTGCCTGTGGATAGGCTGCAGAGGGATAGTGAAAAACTGCATTAGTTTTCAGGGCTGGCACCTTCCCTGTGGGAGAAGGAGCCGTAAGTTTGCCTTTTCAGAAAAAAGCTTCTGCCGAGAGCGAGCACCGTGACATGCTGAGTCTCTGGGAAAGCAGAGATCCCCAGTGCTGTTGCGGCTAAAGATAGGCTGCAGAGGGATAGTGAATACCAGCAAGATCTTTCAGGGCTGGCACCTTCCTTGTGGGAGAAGGAGCCGTAAGTTTGCCTTTTCAGAAAAAGGCTCTGGCGAGAGTGAGCACCGTGACATGCTGTGTCTCTGGGAAAGCAGAGATCCCCAAAGCTGTTGTGCCTGTGGATAGGCTGCAGAGGGATAGTGAAAAACTGCATTAGTTTTCAGGGCTGGCACCTTCCCTGTGGGAGAAGGAGCCGTAAGTTTGCCTTTTCAGAAAAAAGCTTCTGCCGAGAGCGAGCACCGTGACATGCTGAGTCTCTGGGAAAGCAGAGATCCCCAGTGCTGTTGTGCCTGTGGATAGGCTGCAGAGGGATAGTGAATACCAGCAAGATCTTTCAGGGCTGGCACCTTCCTTGTGGGAGAAGGAGCCGTAAGTTTGCCTTTTCAGAAAAAGGCTCTGGCGAGAGTGAGCACCGTGACATGCTGAGTCTCTGGGAAAGCAGAGATCCCCAAAGCTGTTGTGCCTGTGGATAGGCTGCAGAGGGATAGTGAAAAACTGCATTAGTTTTCAGGGCTGGCACCTTCCCTGTGGGAGAAGGAGCCGTAAGTTTGCCTTTTCAGAAAAAAGCTTCTGCCGAGAGCGAGCACCGTGACATGCTGAGTCTCTGGGAAAGCAGAGATCCCAAAAGCTGTTGTGCCTGTGGATAGGCTGCAGAGGGATAGTGAAAAACTGCATTAGTTTTCAGGGCTGGCACCTTCCCTGTGGGAGAAGGAGCCGTAAGTTTGCCTTTTCAGAAAAAAGCTTCTGCCGAGAGCGAGCACCGTGACATGCTGAGTCTCTGGGAAAGCAGAGATCCCCAAAGCTGTTGTGCCTGTGGATAGGCTGCAGAGGGATAGTGAAAAACTGCATTAGTTTTCAGGGCTGGCACCTTCCCTGTGGGAGAAGGAGCCGTAAGTTTGCCTTTTCAGAAAAAAGCTTCTGCCGAGAGCGAGCACCGTGACATGCTGAGTCTCTGGGAAAGCAGAGATCCCCAGTGCTGTTGCGGCTAAAGATAGGCTGCAGAGGGATAGTGAATACCAGCAAGATCTTTCAGGGCTGGCACCTTCCTTGTGGGAGAAGGAGCCGTAAGTTTGCCTTTTCAGAAAAAGGCTCTGGCGAGAGTGAGCACCGTGACATGCTGAGTCTCTGGGAAAGCAGAGATCCCCAAAGCTGTTGTGCCTGTGGATAGGCTGCAGAGGGATAGTGAAAAACTGCATTAGTTTTCAGGGCTGGCACCTTCCCTGTGGGAGAAGGAGCCGTAAGTTTGCCTTTTCAGAAAAAAGCTTCTGCCGAGAGCGAGCACCGTGACATGCTGAGTCTCTGGGAAAGCAGAGATCCCCAAAGCTGTTGTGCCTGTGGATAGGCTGCAGAGGGATAGTGAAAAACTGCATTAGTTTTCAGGGCTGGCACCTTCCCTGTGGGAGAAGGAGCCGTAAGTTTGCCTTTTCAGAAAAAAGCTTCTGCCGAGAGCGAGCACCGTGACATGCTGAGTCTCTGGGAAAGCAGAGATCCCCAAAGCTGTTGTGCCTGTGGATAGGCTGCAGAGGGATAGTGAAAAACTGCATTAGTTTTCAGGGCTGGCACCTTCCCTGTGGGAGAAGGAGCCGTAAGTTTGCCTTTTCAGAAAAAAGCTTCTGCCGAGAGCGAGCACCGTGACATGCTGAGTCTCTGGGAAAGCAGAGATCCCCAGTGCTGTTGTGCCTGTGGATAGGCTGCAGAGGGATAGTGAATACCAGCAAGATCTTTCAGGGCTGGCACCTTCCTTGTGGGAGAAGGAGCCGTAAGTTTGCCTTTTCAGAAAAAGGCTCTGGCGAGAGTGAGCACCGTGACATGCTGAGTCTCTGGGAAAGCAGAGATCCCCAAAGCTGTTGTGCCTGTGGATAGGCTGCAGAGGGATAGTGAAAAACTGCATTAGTTTTCAGGGCTGGCACCTTCCCTGTGGGAGAAGGAGCCGTAAGTTTGCCTTTTCAGAAAAAAGCTTCTGCCGAGAGCGAGCACCGTGACATGCTGAGTCTCTGGGAAAGCAGAGATCCCCAAAGCTGTTGTGCCTGTGGATAGGCTGCAGAGGGATAGTGAAAAACTGCATTAGTTTTCAGGGCTGGCACCTTCCCTGTGGGAGAAGGAGCCGTAAGTTTGCCTTTTCAGAAAAAAGCTTCTGCCGAGAGCGAGCACCGTGACATGCTGAGTCTCTGGGAAAGCAGAGATCCCCAGTGCTGTTGCGGCTAAAGATAGGCTGCAGAGGGATAGTGAATACCAGCAAGATCTTTCAGGGCTGGCACCTTCCTTGTGGGAGAAGGAGCCGTAAGTTTGCCTTTTCAGAAAAAGGCTCTGGCGAGAGTGAGCACCGTGACATGCTGAGTCTCTGGGAAAGCAGAGATCCCCAAAGCTGTTGTGCCTGTGGATAGGCTGCAGAGGGATAGTGAAAAACTGCATTAGTTTTCAGGGCTGGCACCTTCCCTGTGGGAGAAGGAGCCGTAAGTTTGCCTTTTCAGAAAAAAGCTTCTGCCGAGAGCGAGCACCGTGACATGCTGAGTCTCTGGGAAAGCAGAGATCCCCAAAGCTGTTGTGCCTGTGGATAGGCTGCAGAGGGATAGTGAAAAACTGCATTAGTTTTCAGGGCTGGCACCTTCCCTGTGGGAGAAGGAGCCGTAAGTTTGCCTTTTCAGAAAAAAGCTTCTGCCGAGAGCGAGCACCGTGACATGCTGAGTCTCTGGGAAAGCAGAGATCCCCAGTGCTGTTGCGGCTAAAGATAGGCTGCAGAGGGATAGTGAATACCAGCAAGATCTTTCAGGGCTGGCACCTTCCTTGTGGGAGAAGGAGCCGTAAGTTTGCCTTTTCAGAAAAAGGCTCTGGCGAGAGTGAGCACCGTGACATGCTGAGTCTCTGGGAAAGCAGAGATCCCCAAAGCTGTTGTGCCTGTGGATAGGCTGCAGAGGGATAGTGAAAAACTGCATTAGTTTTCAGGGCTGGCACCTTCCCTGTGGGAGAAGGAGCCGTAAGTTTGCCTTTTCAGAAAAAAGCTTCTGCCGAGAGCGAGCACCGTGACATGCTGAGTCTCTGGGAAAGCAGAGATCCCCAAAGCTGTTGTGCCTGTGGATAGGCTGCAGAGGGATAGTGAAAAACTGCATTAGTTTTCAGGGCTGGCACCTTCCCTGTGGGAGAAGGAGCCGTAAGTTTGCCTTTTCAGAAAAAAGCTTCTGCCGAGAGCGAGCACCGTGACATGCTGAGTCTCTGGGAAAGCAGAGATCCCCAAAGCTGTTGTGCCTGTGGATAGGCTGCAGAGGGATAGTGAAAAACTGCATTAGTTTTCAGGGCTGGCACCTTCCCTGTGGGAGAAGGAGCCGTAAGTTTGCCTTTTCAGAAAAAAGCTTCTGCCGAGAGCGAGCACCGTGACATGCTGAGTCTCTGGGAAAGCAGAGATCCCCAGTGCTGTTGTGCCTGTGGATAGGCTGCAGAGGGATAGTGAATACCAGCAAGATCTTTCAGGGCTGGCACCTTCCTTGTGGGAGAAGGAGCCGTAAGTTTGCCTTTTCAGAAAAAGGCTCTGGCGAGAGTGAGCACCGTGACATGCTGAGTCTCTGGGAAAGCAGAGATCCCCAAAGCTGTTGTGCCTGTGGATAGGCTGCAGAGGGATAGTGAAAAACTGCATTAGTTTTCAGGGCTGGCACCTTCCCTGTGGGAGAAGGAGCCGTAAGTTTGCCTTTTCAGAAAAAAGCTTCTGCCGAGAGCGAGCACCGTGACATGCTGAGTCTCTGGGAAAGCAGAGATCCCCAAAGCTGTTGTGCCTGTGGATAGGCTGCAGAGGGATAGTGAAAAACTGCATTAGTTTTCAGGGCTGGCACCTTCCCTGTGGGAGAAGGAGCCGTAAGTTTGCCTTTTCAGAAAAAAGCTTCTGCCGAGAGCGAGCACCGTGACATGCTGAGTCTCTGGGAAAGCAGAGATCCCCAGTGCTGTTGCGGCTAAAGATAGGCTGCAGAGGGATAGTGAATACCAGCAAGATCTTTCAGGGCTGGCACCTTCCTTGTGGGAGAAGGAGCCGTAAGTTTGCCTTTTCAGAAAAAGGCTCTGGCGAGAGTGAGCACCGTGACATGCTGAGTCTCTGGGAAAGCAGAGATCCCCAAAGCTGTTGTGCCTGTGGATAGGCTGCAGAGGGATAGTGAAAAACTGCATTAGTTTTCAGGGCTGGCACCTTCCCTGTGGGAGAAGGAGCCGTAAGTTTGCCTTTTCAGAAAAAAGCTTCTGCCGAGAGCGAGCACCGTGACATGCTGAGTCTCTGGGAAAGCAGAGATCCCAAAAGCTGTTGTGCCTGTGGATAGGCTGCAGAGGGATAGTGAAAAACTGCATTAGTTTTCAGGGCTGGCACCTTCCCTGTGGGAGAAGGAGCCGTAAGTTTGCCTTTTCAGAAAAAAGCTTCTGCCGAGAGCGAGCACCGTGACATGCTGAGTCTCTGGGAAAGCAGAGATCCCCAGTGCTGTTGGGGCTAAAGATAGGCTGCAGAGGGATAGTGAATACCAGCAAGATCTTTCAGGGCTGGCACCTTCCTTGTGGGAGAAGGAGCCGTAAGTTTGCCTTTTCAGAAAAAGGCTCTGGCGAGAGTGAGCACCGTGACATGCTGAGTCTCTGGGAAAGCAGAGATCCCCAGTGCTGTTGTGCCTGTGGATAAGGTGCAGAGGGATAGTGAAAAACTGCATTAGTTTTCAGGGCTGGCACCTTCCCTGTGGGAGAAGGAGCCGTAAGTTTGCCTTTTCAGAAAAAAGCTTCTGCCGAGAGCGAGCACCGTGACATGCTGAGTCTCTGGGAAAGCAGAGATCCCCAAAGCTGTTGTGCCTGTGGATAGGCTGCAGAGGGATAGTGAAAAACTGCATTAGTTTTCAGGGCTGGCACCTTCCCTGTGGGAGAAGGAGCCGTAAGTTTGCCTTTTCAGAAAAAAGCTTCTGCCGAGAGCGAGCACCGTGACATGCTGAGTCTCTGGGAAAGCAGAGATCCCCAAAGCTGTTGTGCCTGTGGATAGGCTGCAGAGGGATAGTGAAAAACTGCATTAGTTTTCAGGGCTGGCACCTTCCCTGTGGGAGAAGGAGCCGTAAGTTTGCCTTTTCAGAAAAAAGCTTCTGCCGAGAGCGAGCACCGTGACATGCTGAGTCTCTGGGAAAGCAGAGATCCCCAAAGCTGTTGTGCCTGTGGATAGGCTGCAGAGGGATAGTGAAAAACTGCATTAGTTTTCAGGGCTGGCACCTTCCCTGTGGGAGAAGGAGCCGTAAGTTTGCCTTTTCAGAAAAAGGCTTCTGCCGAGAGCGAGCACCGTGACATGCTGAGTCTCTGGGAAAGCAGAGATCCCAAAAGCTGTTGTGCCTGTGGATAGGCTGCAGAGGGATAGTGAAAAACTGCATTAGTTTTCAGGGCTGGCACCTTCCCTGTGGGAGAAGGAGCCGTAAGTTTGCCTTTTCAGAAAAAAGCTTCTGCCGAGAGCGAGCACCGTGACATGCTGAGTCTCTGGGAAAGCAGAGATCCCCAAAGCTGTTGTGCCTGTGGATAGGCTGCAGAGGGATAGTGAAAAACTGCATTAGTTTTCAGGGCTGGCACCTTCCCTGTGGGAGAAGGAGCCGTAAGTTTGCCTTTTCAGAAAAAAGCTTCTGCCGAGAGCGAGCACCGTGACATGCTGAGTCTCTGGGAAAGCAGAGATCCCCAAAGCTGTTGTGCCTGTGGATAGGCAGCAGAGGGATAGTGAAAAACTGCATTAGTTTTCAGGGCTGGCACCTTCCCTGTGGGAGAAGGAGCCGTAAGTTTGCCTTTTCAGAAAAAAGCTTCTGCCGAGAGCGAGCACCGTGACATGCTGAGTCTCTGGGAAAGCAGAGATCCCCAAAGCTGTTGTGCCTGTGGATAGGCTGCAGAGGGATAGTGAAAAACTGCATTAGTTTTCAGGGCTGGCACCTTCCCTGTGGGAGAAGGAGCCGTAAGTTTGCCTTTTCAGAAAAAAGCTTCTGCCGAGAGCGAGCACCGTGACATGCTGAGTCTCTGGGAAAGCAGAGATCCCCAAAGCTGTTGTGCCTGTGGATAGGCTGCAGAGGGATAGTGAAAAACTGCATTAGTTTTCAGGGCTGGCACCTTCCCTGTGGGAGAAGGAGCCGTAAGTTTGCCTTTTCAGAAAAAAGCTTCTGCCGAGAGCGAGCACCGTGACATGCTGAGTCTCTGGGAAAGCAGAGATCCCCAAAGCTGTTGTGCCTGTGGATAGGCTGCAGAGGGATAGTGAAAAACTGCATTAGTTTTCAGGGCTGGCACCTTCCCTGTGGGAGAAGGAGCCGTAAGTTTGCCTTTTCAGAAAAAAGCTTCTGCCGAGAGCGAGCACCGTGACATGCTGAGTCTCTGGGAAAGCAGAGATCCCCAAAGCTGTTGTGCCTGTGGATAGGCTGCAGAGGGATAGTGAAAAACTGCATTAGTTTTCAGGGCTGGCACCTTCCCTGTGGGAGAAGGAGCCGTAAGTTTGCCTTTTCAGAAAAAAGCTTCTGCCGAGAGCGAGCACCGTGACATGCTGAGTCTCTGGGAAAGCAGAGATCCCCAAAGCTGTTGTGCCTGTGGATAGGCTGCAGAGGGATAGTGAATACCAGCAAGATCTTTCAGGGCTGGCACCTTCCTTGTGGGAGAAGGAGCCGTAAGTTTGCCTTTTCAGAAAAAGGCTCTGGCGAGAGTGAGCACCGTGACATGCTGAGTCTCTGGGAAAGCAGAGATCCCCAAAGCTGTTGTGCCTGTGGATAGGCTGCAGAGGGATAGTGAAAAACTGCATTAGTTTTCAGGGCTGGCACCTTCCCTGTGGGAGAAGGAGCCGTAAGTTTGCCTTTTCAGAAAAAAGCTTCTGCCGAGAGCGAGCACCGTGACATGCTGAGTCTCTGGGAAAGCAGAGATCCCCAAAGCTGTTGTGCCTGTGGATAGGCTGCAGAGGGATAGTGAAAAACTGCATTAGTTTTCAGGGCTGGCACCTTCCCTGTGGGAGAAGGAGCCGTAAGTTTGCCTTTTCAGAAAAAAGCTTCTGCCGAGAGCGAGCACCGTGACATGCTGAGTCTCTGGGAAAGCAGAGATCCCCAAAGCTGTTGTGCCTGTGGATAGGCTGCAGAGGGATAGTGAATACCAGCAAGATCTTTCAGGGCTGGCACCTTCCTTGTGGGAGAAGGAGCCGTAAGTTTGCCTTTTCAGAAAAAGGCTCTGGCGAGAGTGAGCACCGTGACATGCTGAGTCTCTGGGAAAGCAGAGATCCCCAAAGCTGTTGTGCCTGTGGATAGGCTGCAGAGGGATAGTGAAAAACTGCATTAGTTTTCAGGGCTGGCACCTTCCCTCTGGGAGAAGGAGCCGTAAGTTTGCCTTTTCAGAAAAAAGCTTCTGCCGAGAGCGAGCACCGTGACATGCTGAGTCTCTGGGAAAGCAGAGATCCCCAAAGCTGTTGTGCCTGTGGATAGGCTGCAGAGGGATAGTGAAAAACTGCATTAGTTTTCAGGGCTAGCACCTTCCCTGAGGGAGAAGGAGCCGAAAGTTTTCTTTTTCAGAAAAAAGCTTCTGCCGAGAGCGAGCACCGTGACATGCTGAGTCTCTGGGAAAGCAGAGATCCCCAAAGCTGTTGTGCCTGTGGATAGGCTGCAGAGGGATAGTGAAAAACTGCATTAGTTTTCAGGGCTGGCACCTTCCCTGTGGGAGAAGGAGCCGTAAGTTTGCCTTTTCAGAAAAAAGCTTCTGCCGAGAGCGAGCACCGTGACATGCTGAGTCTCTGGGAAAGCAGAGATCCCCAAAGCTGTTGTGCCTGTGGATAGGCTGCAGAGGGATAGTGAAAAACTGCATTAGTTTTCAGGGCTGGCACCTTCCCTGTGGGAGAAGGAGCCGTAAGTTTGCCTTTTCAGAAAAAAGCTTCTGCCGAGAGCGAGCACCGTGACATGCTGAGTCTCTGGGAAAGCAGAGATCCCCAAAGCTGTTGTGCCTGTGGATAGGCTGCAGAGGGATAGTGAATACCAGCAAGATCTTTCAGGGCTGGCACCTTCCTTGTGGGAGAAGGAGCCGTAAGTTTGCCTTTTCAGAAAAAGGCTCTGGCGAGAGTGAGCACCGTGACATGCTGAGTCTCTGGGAAAGCTGAGATCCCCAAAGCTGTTGTGCCTGTGGATAGGCTGCAGAGGGATAGTGAAAAACTGCATTAGTTTTCAGGGCTGGCACCTTCCCTGTGGGAGAAGGAGCCGTAAGTTTGCCTTTTCAGAAAAAAGCTTCTGCCGAGAGCGAGCACCGTGACATGCTGAGTCTCTGGGAAAGCAGAGATCCCCAAAGCTGTTGTGCCTGTGGATAGGCTGCAGAGGGATAGTGAAAAACTGCATTAGTTTTCAGGGCTGGCACCTTCCCTGTGGGAGAAGGAGCCGTAAGTTTGCCTTTTCAGAAAAAAGCTTCTGCCGAGAGCGAGCACCGTGACATGCTGAGTCTCTGGGAAAGCAGAGATCCCAAAAGCTGTTGTGCCTGTGGATAGGCTGCAGAGGGATAGTGAATACCAGCAAGATCTTTCAGGGCTGGCACCTTCCTTGTGGGAGAAGGAGCCGTAAGTTTGCCTTTTCAGAAAAAGGCTCTGGCGAGAGTGAGCACCGTGACATGCTGAGTCTCTGGGAAAGCAGAGATCCCCAAAGCTGTTGTGCCTGTGGATAGGCTGCAGAGGGATAGTGAAAAACTGCATTAGTTTTCAGGGCTGGCACCTTCCCTGTGGGAGAAGGAGCCGTAAGTTTGCCTTTTCAGAAAAAAGCTTCTGCCGAGAGCGAGCACCGTGACATGCTGAGTCTCTGGGAAAGCAGAGATCCCCAAAGCTGTTGTGCCTGTGGATAGGCTGCAGAGGGATAGTGAAAAACTGCATTAGTTTTCAGGGCTGGCACCTTCCCTGTGGGAGAAGGAGCCGTAAGTTTGCCTTTTCAGAAAAAAGCTTCTGCCGAGAGCGAGCACCGTGACATGCTGAGTCTCTGGGAAAGCAGAGATCCCCAAAGCTGTTGTGCCTGTGGATAGGCTGCAGAGGGATAGTGAAAAACTGCATTAGTTTTCAGGGCTGGCACCTTCCCTGTGGGAGAAGGAGCCGTAAGTTTGCCTTTTCAGAAAAAAGCTTCTGCCGAGAGCGAGCACCGTGACATGCTGAGTCTCTGGGAAAGCAGAGATCCCCAAAGCTGTTGTGCCTGTGGATAGGCTGCAGAGGGATAGTGAAAAACTGCATTAGTTTTCAGGGCTGGCACCTTCCCTGTGGGAGAAGGAGCCGTAAGTTTGCCTTTTCAGAAAAAAGCTTCTGCCGAGAGCGAGCACCGTGACATGCTGAGTCTCTGGGAAAGCAGAGATCCCCAAAGCTGTTGTGCCTGTGGATAGGCTGCAGAGGGATAGTGAAAAACTGCATTAGTTTTCAGGGCTGGCACCTTCCCTGTGGGAGAAGGAGCCGTAAGTTTGCCTTTTCAGAAAAAGGCTTCTGCCGAGAGCGAGCACCGTGACATGCTGAGTCTCTGGGAAAGCAGAGATCCCCAAAGCTGTTGTGCCTGTGGATAGGCTGCAGAGGGATAGTGAAAAACTGCATTAGTTTTCAGGGCTGGCACCTTCCCTGTGGGAGAAGGAGCCGTAAGTTTGCCTTTTCAGAAAAAAGCTTCTGCCGAGAGCGAGCACCGTGACATGCTGAGTCTCTGGGAAAGCAGAGATCCCCAAAGCTGTTGTGCCTGTGGATAGGCTGCAGAGGGATAGTGAAAAACTGCATTAGTTTTCAGGGCTGGCACCTTCCCTGTGGGAGAAGGAGCCGTAAGTTTGCCTTTTCAGAAAAAAGCTTCTGCCGAGAGCGAGCACCGTGACATGCTGAGTCTCTGGGAAAGCAGAGATCCCCAAAGCTGTTGTGCCTGTGGATAGGCTGCAGAGGGATAGTGAAAAACTGCATTAGTTTTCAGGGCTAGCACCTTCCCTGAGGGAGAAGGAGCCGAAAGTTTTCTTTTTCAGAAAAAAGCTTCTGCCGAGAGCGAGCACCGTGACATGCTGAGTCTCTGGGAAAGCAGAGATCCCCAAAGCTGTTGTGCCTGTGGATAGGCTGCAGAGGGATAGTGAAAAACTGCATTAGTTTTCAGGGCTGGCACCTTCCCTGAGGGAGAAGGAGCCGAAAGTTTTCTTTTTCAGAAAAAAGCTTCTGCCGAGAGCGAGCACCGTGACATGCTGAGTCTCTGGGAAAGCAGAGATCCCCAAAGCTGTTGTGCCTGTGGATAGGCTGCAGAGGGATAGTGAAAAACTGCATTAGTTTTCAGGGCTGGCACCTTCCCTCTGGGAGAAGGAGCCGTAAGTTTGCCTTTTCAGAAAAAAGCTTCTGCCGAGAGCGAGCACCGTGACATGCTGAGTCTCTGGGAAAGCAGAGATCCCCAAAGCTGTTGTGCCTGTGGATAGGCTGCAGAGGGATAGTGAAAAACTGCATTAGTTTTCAGGGCTGGCACCTTCCCTGTGGGAGAAGGAGCCGTAAGTTTGCCTTTTCAGAAAAAAGCTTCTGCCGAGAGCGAGCACCGTGACATGCTGAGTCTCTGGGAAAGCAGAGATCCCCAAAGCTGTTGTGCCTGTGGATAGGCTGCAGAGGGATAGTGAAAAACTGCATTAGTTTTCAGGGCTGGCACCTTCCCTGTGGGAGAAGGAGCCGTAAGTTTGCCTTTTCAGAAAAAAGCTTCTGCCGAGAGCGAGCACCGTGACATGCTGAGTCTCTGGGAAAGCAGAGATCCCCAAAGCTGTTGTGCCTGTGGATAGGCTGCAGAGGGATAGTGAAAAACTGCATTAGTTTTCAGGGCTGGCACCTTCCCTGTGGGAGAAGGAGCCGTAAGTTTGCCTTTTCAGAAAAAGGCTTCTGCCGAGAGCGAGCACCGTGACATGCTGAGTCTCTGGGAAAGCAGAGATCCCCAAAGCTGTTGTGCCTGTGGATAGGCTGCAGAGGGATAGTGAAAAACTGCATTAGTTTTCAGGGCTGGCACCTTCCCTGTGGGAGAAGGAGCCGTAAGTTTGCCTTTTCAGAAAAAAGCTTCTGCCGAGAGCGAGCACCGTGACATGCTGAGTCTCTGGGAAAGCAGAGATCCCCAAAGCTGTTGTGCCTGTGGATAGGCTGCAGAGGGATAGTGAAAAACTGCATTAGTTTTCAGGGCTGGCACCTTCCCTCTGGGAGAAGGAGCCGTAAGTTTGCCTTTTCAGAAAAAAGCTTCTGCCGAGAGCGAGCACCGTGACATGCTGAGTCTCTGGGAAAGCAGAGATCCCCCAAAGCTGTTGTGCCTGTGGATAGGCTGCAGAGGGATAGTGAAAAACTGCATTAGTTTTCAGGGCTAGCACCTTCCCTGAGGGAGAAGGAGCCGAAAGTTTTCTTTTTCAGAAAAAAGCTTCTGCCGAGAGCGAGCACCGTGACATGCTGAGTCTCTGGGAAAGCAGAGATCCCCAAAGCTGTTGTGCCTGTGGATAGGCTGCA